>NC_046289.1:64442216-64764331 GCF_004115265.2 Rhinolophus ferrumequinum
GTACAAAAAAACAGTCAAGAGTCACAAGCCATTAGAGTAAATCCTCTATCACAAGAGACCATGATATTTTAAGGAAATAAAAGAAATCCACTGTGGCCAAAAAAAGGAACTTAGACTAAATAGATATGAACAATATGTTGATCCATTATTTGGATAGGCAAAATTTCTACTGTCTAATGTAATTCAACAAAAGACAACTTTCGTTAACTGAATTTTTGTTTTACTCTTTATCTAATAAAATAAAAATAAAATTCTATTCTCACTAATTAATGTCATTGCCTCTTCTAAGATTTTCAGCAGTGCTTTCATTATGTCAATAGTCACTATTGTATTAAAATAAAGATTTAAGTTTAGCCACATATTTTTCTACAGAGGAGTTAATCTTTTGCTACTCACCTACTGGCTTTCCAAAGGTGATGGTGAGTTCTATTGTGTCATAAAGAAAGGTGAATACAGCTTGATCATCACTCCACTCGATGACATCCCACTCAGACAAGCTGGAGCAAGATAAAACAAGACAGAATAAACATTTTTTTGAGATAAAACAAGAGAGTTAACTTCGGATACTACCCAATCAGTACTAGCAGCACTGCTAGAGTTTTTCTACTGGATTAGGAGACAATTAATACTTTAATTCAAATATTGTGAATGTATAAACTTATGTTTTTGAAAGAAATAATTCAATCTTGAGCTATATATCAGAGAAAAACCAAGTCTAAGCAATATAAAAGTGTTCAATATTTCAAAAGTATAATTCCACCGCTCTCCCACCTTGTGTACTTTCAGCTTAGTGTTGAGTACACTGACTCTTTTTCAGGCTATGTTGGTTAAAAACAGTAATACATACTACAAACGCATGTCAACTGCTCTAGTCAGTTTGGACAACCACAGAGGCACAGGATGAAACACAAACTGACACCTGCTTTTCCTTACCTCAACTGATCCAGTAGTTCTTTAGTTCTGTTTGTTTGATTTTGCACAAAATCTATTTGAGCAAGGGTGTGCTCTTTCTGTACCTCCAGTTCTAAGAGATTTCTGCAAGTCAAACCAGATAGTCACAGAAAGATAAGTCTGTTGTTAGAGAATTCGGACTCCATTAAAATATAAGGTTTATGACAAGAAGTCACATGCTAAATGGCTCCTCAGTGAGTTGAATGGCATCCATTTTTGCATTCTCGGGTATTTTTTTAAAAATGAACATTAATCTACAAGTGTGGGTCTAATTAAGAAAGGCCTAAATCAATGGCTCTCAAATTAGCATCCATAAAGATATCCTTTGGGGTTCCATGTTTTTTATGATTATTAAAATTTACATTTTCATTTTGATGATAAAAATATAAGAATAATGCAGAAAATGAGAAAGCCCACCTAAAAACTGAGACATGGCATAATTTTGGTGCCTGAATTTGGTCTTGTTTAGTTTATTGGATCTAAATAAAACTTATGCTTTGTTGGTCATTTTGCTAGCATCAATTTAATTTCAGCCAAATATTATCACCTATCAAACTAATGTTGTCAATTGGAATTTTACTGGTTTTGTCATTATTTATATTTGATTTCTTTTAGTCTTATAGTTAAATAAGATCCACGAGCATAAGAAATATACATCCCATTTTATACTTACTTATACTTAAGTATAATATAATAGTACAATATAAAAACAGTTTAATGCTAAGTTTATTTTCTTTAAAAGGATCCTGATATTCAAACTCAAGAAATACTGCCTTGGATTAATGCCCTGTAATCAAAAGTGCTTAGAAAATACAGTGGACTAAGATGGCCTCTAGGGTCAAGTAGAGCAGAAACCCTGAGTCAGCAGCCTTAGTGAATACTCGTCCCCCATCTTGTCAGTTTCTGGAGGTAAAAAAGTCATTTAGCTTTGTGAAGTTCAGCATATTTTTTAACACTCAAATTGAAGGCTGACCTTTGAAGCTCTTCTTCTTCAGTTTTCAGCTGTTCTAGTTCTTTGAAAAGAAAAATAAAAACAAATCTATCAGAATGGAAACATTGAAATGTTGCTACAAAAATCATCTGTTTTATTGAAAATTCTATCTCACTTAACTTTACCTAAATAAATAAACTCAGAAAGGTTTTTTCCCATTTATCTCCTTAATTAATCCAGTTACCTTTCTCTGCAGCTCTCATTTCAGAATCCCATTCTTCCATAGGATTGTCTTTCTCTTCATCCTCCAAATTCTTAGTTTCTAAGTAGACAATGTGCATTAGAATAACTCAGTCAAAAATAATTAAACAACTGGAGGTGAAAAGAATAGATGGTCTCCAAATGAAGAATAATTCACAAATACTATTCTTTCCTCCACTTTTCCTTCCCAATAAGGCGCTGAGCTATAATTATAATTTCATACAAAACTTGCTTCTAGAGTCAGACAACTAAACTTTGAGCCATATGGCAATGATCTCAAGTAGCAGCTCCTCAGTGGCCACTTTGAGTCGAAATTATTTATATAAATTTGCATATATCAAAGTTATTATTAGGCAACCCCATGGACTAAGCAGGAACAGATACACATACATAAATGGATGCACACGTATTTAAACATTTTTATTTAATTTGTTTTTAAAACCTTGGAGTCATCCTTAAAATTCCAGTCTCTTCCCAAACCAAATTTAGATTCTTACCTCAAAAATATTTTTTGAAAGAGGGTAAAGGGGATCTAATATATGGTGATGAAAGGAGAATAGACTCTGGGTGGTGAACACACAATGTGATATATAAATGATGTATTACAGGACGACACTTGAAACCTATGCAATTTTATTAACCATTGTGACCCCAATAAATTAAAAAATATATATTTTTGAATCTACGTTTTTTCTTCATCACCCCCAGCCTCCCTTAATATAAGCTACTGTTTTTCTTAACCATACCAGTCCAATAATTACTGAACTTCTTATATTTACTCTTGATCTATTTAAGTCCAATTTCTACACGCAGCCAGTGCTTAACACTCTTTAAATGTCTGTTCGCTGTTCTTAGAAAAAGTCAAAACTCCTTAAGAGGCCCTCCTTGGCCTGGCCCCTAGTGACATCTCCAGCTATTTCAGACAATGTTTCTTTTCGCTCTCTCTATTCCAGACAGGTTGGCCTTATTTCAGACCCTTCTACTTGGTACATTCTTTCCCACTGAAGGGCTTCTGCATGTGTTATTAATATTGAATAGTCTTCTCCCCTCCCTTCTCACTTTAACTCCTACTCATTCTTCAAACCTTAGTTTAAATGTCACTTCCTCAAAGGGAAGCCTCTCCTGACTCAACTAGGTCAGAAATCTGTTTCAGGACCTTATAGCACCATGTAACCTCTCCTCCACAGCATTCCCCATAACATTATTTAATTCTTATATTTTCTTCTAGACTAAAAGCTCCAAAGGGCATAAAGTTTTTGTTTTTAATCACCATAGTATTCTTAGCACTGAGCACTGTACATGGCCTTTAATAGGTACTCAGTATATTTGCTCAAGGAATAATGACAGAACAAGAAAGAAATAGGGAGCCATTCAGTAGTGGTACCTAGAAAAGGAAATATGGTTGTTGGTATTTTTAAAGATGAGAGAGAGCTGAGTGTATTCAGTAGAGGAGGTAGAGAGGTTGAATATACAAGAGAAAAGGGAAAATCAGTGATATGTAATTCCTGAGCTGAGACCAGGAGATGGAATTTAAAGTTTAGGTGGAAAAATTGGACTTAGGGAAAAGAAAGGACGACAGAATGGATATGTAGATATATAAAACTGGTTTCTTTGGTAGCAGGAAGTTTAGAAGTTCAGCCTAATGGCTTCTATTTTTTTCCATGAAGTAGAAAGTAAGGTAATGAATAAAGGAGTAGGGAAATCTAAGACTATGGAATTCATATACTTATCATCAATTCAATGCAGAAAACATGTACTAGACACATTTTGTGGAAAGCAGTGCTAAGAATTCTGAAGGATGCGGAGAAAAATAAAAGCTGATTTTTGCTCCCACAGAGCTCACAATTTAGTTAGGAAGATAAATTATACAAAAGTAACTCTAATTACAAGTAGATGTGATAGGTATTATAAGAAGTTCTAACAAAATAGGCTTGAGAGCTCAAGGGAGATAGAGACTACTTCTTTTGGCAGAAAACAGAGTACATTAGCATAGACAAAGTGGTAGGACTGCATAGAAATGACAAGATTTGGTTGGAATTTAGAATGTATAAGGGAGTAATCATAGTAAACCATGTAAGAAAGAAAGATCTAAAAATGACTGTAGGGAATGTTATATGTCAGGGTCAGGAGTTTGGACTTTATTCTGTGATAAATAAAAAGACAGAAAAGTTTTTCAGGGGAGTAAGGAAAACTGTCCAGAATTATTAATCTGGCAGCAATGTGAAGGTTGAACTAGAATGAGATAGAATCAAGAGTGTAGAAAAATTTCAAGTTAGAAGACTTAAAATAGCACATTTCAAAATTAAAGATAGCTTTAATGGGAATGGGAAAGAATATAAGAGATGAAGAAGCAGATATGATGGAATTTAGTAAGAGAGAATCAAAGAAAATGAAAGTTTTGAGCAATATGTAAGAATGGTGATAACATTAATAGAGACAAGAAACAGCAGGGCGAACACGTTTTCAGATTTTATTTTGGAAATTGGAAATCCATTTATTCACACAGAATTTAAGGTGCTTAAGGACATGTTTGCAGAGAGGTTCAGCAGGAAACTAGAAATGTCAAGTCTGGAACCCAAGATGAAGAGGCTAAAGATGCCCTCACCCAACATGATGACAACATGATAACAAAATCTGTGTCTTACATGGATTATTTTCCTGATGCTAAGCACAGTTTTGGCATGCAGCAGGTACTCAGCAAATACCTGATGAATTTAACTGAATTTGGGAATCACTCATATAAACATAATTGTTAAGGCAGAAGAAAGCATTAGGGGAGAGAATATAGAAACGAGTAGATGATAAAATCTAAATCCTGGGTGGCCAGTTAGCTCAGTTGGTTAGAGCGCGGTGCTAATAACACCAAGGTTGCTGGTTCAATCCCTGCGTGGGACACTCTGAGCTGTGCCCTCCTTAATAAAAATAGAAATCCCTACACAAGAGATAAAGAGAGGACAACAGAGGAGCTAAAAGAAACAACCACGAGAAAAGACTAGGGTCATGGTAGTAGAATATCATAGAGGTTCAGGGAGATCCAAGTTTCAGGAAGAAAAGAATAATCAGCATTGTCAAATGCTGAAAGAGGTCAAGATGGTTAAGGACTGAGAGCTACCATATCTGATGATTATGTAAATTCTGTGATCCTTGAGAAAGCAGTTTCAGGACAACAATACTAAACAAGTTGGGATTATAAAAGGTCAAACTTGAAAGGCTAATTTTCAAATGGAGATAAGTCCATCTACTTAAAAAAGAGATTATGGTCTAGGTTATGAAGAGCTTTCCAAAGAGATTTATTATCTTGGGCATCTCTTGTTGATTGTGTAATGGAGGACTATAGTAAAGGAGCTTTAATTTGCTATAATTTAATGTTTCAAACTGCTTATGCAAGGCTTCAGCATAGTGATATCGGCAATCTGTACTGTAAGGAAGCATTTAAATAAAATTAAATTTTCTTTTGGAAGAGAATTCAAAATACTTTACCTGTTTCCACCTCAGTGAGACAGTTAGCAATCTTCTTAAGTATGCTGTCCATCTCATCTACCCTTATCTGAAGTTTCTTCCTCTCATTCTAAACATACAACATTATACTGTCAAGTTAAAGTTCCAAACAAAACTTTACAACATTATAAATGTTCCAAATAGCTGACATAACTTCTATGTCTAAATCATGAACAGGCAGATCTTAAAATGAAGGTCAAAGTTTTCAGTCTAATAGAAACTCTAATAATTCATTTTTGTACTTTCCCTTTATTCTGGCATTTCCACATAACATATTAATATACTACTTAAAAAAAAAAAAGAGTTCCTTAAAACATATGCTTTGGTCAAATAAATATGGGAAACACTGGTCAAACAGAATTATAGCATGTTTTCTTTTCAGACTTTTTTAAAGAGAAGATTTCTGACTTTAGACATTAATATGCTATTATATTTCTCCAAAAGGAGGATATTGCATATAACATGTCCCAAACTTATTGCTAATAGAAAGTTTTTAAATATAGAACCTTTCTTAAAGGATGGTCATTTGGGGAAATACTACTTTAAACTGATACACAAACATATACAGCTGGGTATGGATTATGAGGAAGATAATACTATAGTATAATCCTTAGTAATGAAAGATCAGAATCCTATATTGTTTTATTACAATAAAATGGATAACAAATTTGAGATGAGAAATAGGCCCATATTAGTAAATATATTCTAGAATTACTCAAGATGCCAGGATTTGCCACTTTTGATAAATTGAACCCCACCTCTTATGAATAATTCTAAGTTTTTGCCCAAGTCTCATTCACATGTCTAAGAAACATTCTTCATAATCCAGTACTACAATAAAGTAATTTTAATAGATCTTTCTTTCTATTAACTGTCTCAAATTACCTGAGCTGACTGCACCAGCTTGCTGTAGAGAGCCACTTTTCCTTGGTGAGTGAAGACTTTAGTCATCTTGGTAAAATGGGATTTTATTTTGTTCAGGTAAATTCCAAAGGCCTTCAGCTGTAAGGAAAAGTCAAAGGCTATATTGCACTAAACAAATGAGTCAGAAAAGGCAAATGGTCTGAGAAGGCTGATTCAGATGATATGTGCTAAGCTTTGCACATGCTAATTCTTAAGGTAGGGCACTTCTCATTTGCAAATTTAATTCCATTTAATAGCCTAAGAATAGAACCAAAGATTTGAATTTTGATCCTGGGTTTTAATTCACTTACTAATATTACATATTAGAACATGACAGCCTCTTAGTTAATAAAACTCAGGATATGTTAGTTAGTTAACATATTAGGCACATATAAAATAAGTTACTTATTATTTAATCAACTAAATCTTTTCCTCATCTAATCTACGTGAAAAGCAAACAAGAAGGAGAAAACTCTAAGTAAATTTCAACTATATTTTATATATTAAATCGATCATTTCAAGTTTGAAAAGATTGTATATTCACAATTACTCGTATAATTAAGTAATACCTTGGTAACATATTACACCTGAGAAGTTAAAGAACTTATCACTAATTACACCAAATAACAGTTCCCTGTTTCACAATAAAAATTGTTCAAAATGTCTATACTGATTCCCATTCAAAAAATGAGACAAAAGTACCTCCTCATCAGAGCAGTGTCTCATTTTTTCCCATAGGTTCCTATTTACATCAGTCAACAGTTTATCTTGGTTCAATGCAGAAAGCTTTAATCTAAAATATAGAAAAGTTAATTAGCGTATAGGTTCAGAAATCAGCTTGAATCAATCAACTCAGATCCACAGGCATACTTAATTTAATTTTTCCTAATTCTTTTCTACATAAAAAGAGGGGAATTCACTCATGAACAGTAGCCAGCCTTATTATTTCAACACTTATAGAATATTCAAGAATGTTATGAATCAAAAAAACTTCCCTCACAAATAGATTCTCATCTCAATGTATCACTTTGTTCCAACATGAAAACATGATGCTTATAAAGAATCCTCAAGGTTGGTAATGCATAATTGTTGTGAAGTTGTAGCTATTATTTTAAATAAAAGTTCCTTATTCAGTTCAAAGTCTTAGCTCACTTTTAAAGAATACCATTTATAAAAGTAGCAAAGTTATATATTAGTCTTTCGTTAATAAGCAGAAAAAATAAATTTCTATCAGAGTTAGAAGATATTATACACAGGCACAGAAGTGCAAAATCAAGCAGTAGAGTACATTTGAACAGATTGTTCATTGTATGCAAGATCTTATTTCATTCAAAAGAAAGTATTTTGACAAATCCTGAGATACTCAACTCTTTTAACAAGAAGAAACTTGTCTATCTTGTTCAGTGAAGAACCCCAGTACTTAATACAGTACCTAGCACATAATAGGTGCTCAATATATAAATTGTTTGAGTGAACAAACCAGAATCAGGCAAATCTGCACTACTATAATTTAACAGCATCTTAAGTTTCTACTTTTAAAATTACATAATTCTTAAAAGATTATTTTATTTCTTTGCTGTTTATTATATTGGTTCAAATTTAGTTGGACAGTTCTAATTAAGAACGATAAAAATATTATTTTGGTTTGCAAATCCTGCACCTTCAGGAATCTAGATATACTATGCTTTTGTATATTTGTCTGCAATACCGACGTATACCTAAGCACTGAGCTATAGTCTGAGTAAAACCATGTTTTTCATTTGTTTTTTTTTGGGTCAGGGGAAGGGGATATTGGGGAACAGTGTGTACTTCTGGGACTTTTCCAAGTCAAGTTGTTGTCCTTTCAGTCTTAGTTGTGGAGGGCGCAGCTCAGCTCCAGGTCCAGTTGTCGTTGTTAGTTGCAGGGGGCGCAGCCCACCATCCCGTGCAGAAGTTGAACCAGCAACCTTGTGGTTGAGAGCCCGGGCTCCAACCAACTGAGCCATCTGGCCACTCGGGAGCTGAGCGGCAGCTCACTGACTTTATTCTAGTTGCGGAGGGTGCAGCTCGCTGGCCCACGTGGGAATTGAACTGGCAGCCCTGTTGCCCAGAGCTCGTGCTCTAACTAACTTAGCCACCTGTCCACCCCAGTATGTTCTTTTATACATGCAAATGAAGGGCAAATGTGATAAAATTATAAACCCAAAGGCATTCTTGATTTTAGGCACTATATAAATAAATCTCTAAAGAGTACTATCCTCTTTTGAAGATGTTCATTTGCAAACAATTTATGATATAATCTAATAATTATTGTTTATTGAGGCCATACTTTTTGCTTAGAATGGCATGAAAACATTTTATATACAGTATTTCTACCTGGTGAGTAGGTATAACTATCCCCAATTTATGGATGTGAAAATAAAGGTTAAATGACTTAACTTACATAAAGTTACTCAGCTACGAGTGTTGTAGCCAGGATTGAGCTTCAGTCTGTCTGACTATAAAGCTGAAACTCTTTCTATAAATATACTGTATCACACTGCCAATTAATGCCACCAACTTTTTTCTATGTCAGTGTTACTTGAATTAAAATCTTACCACACTGATTATTAACCCATCCAACAAACAAACAAACAGAACGAAACTTTCGTACTCTTCAATCTTTTGGCGAAGAGCCTCACAATCTTCTCTATAAATCTGTATCTTGGGTCGGTAAACATACTGACTTAACATCAGGTCTTCCAGAGTAGGTTGTGTGTTCACAGTAAACTGAAAAACAACAACAAACAAACAAATCAGTCCCTCAAAACTGGTATTTTCAGGACAAATCATGTTCAACTATTGTTTGAAGTTTCAGAGTGCCTATTTTTAAAAGTTCTACAAAGAAAAATTTGAATACTCCATTAAAATTCTTATACCTAATAAAGCTACAAGTCGAGATTTAAATTCAAGCCTCTGACATCAAAGTCCATTTTCCACAGATGTTTAGGGAAACTGTAGATGTTCCACTCACATGGGATTGAAAGTGAGTTGAAAATGGCTATGTACTATTTGTCAATTATACCATAATAAAGCTGGGGGGAAAAAACGGCTATACATTATTTTAAGTAAATCGATATCCAAAAATTCATTATCTTTACCATTAACCTGCATTAATTCTGTGTCCCTGACTTTTTTAAAGTATGTTATTTTATTGTTCCGAGTTTTTAATTTGTTTTTTTTCCCTTCGTCCTCCTCCCCCTCCCACTCCAGTGCAAGCCGTTGTTTCTCAGTCTAGATGTGTAGGACACAGCTCCCTGGCCCATGCTGGTATTTTGAGCCTTGCGCCCCGCCTGGCTGAGGCAGTCAGTCGATCGCTCACAGCCACAGCTCACGGCCGCTCACAGCAGCTCTCACCGGCTGCCAGCCATTCATGATGGCTGCCGGCCACTCACGCTGGCCAACGATATGGTAGCCTGCGGCAAGCACTCAGCAGCCCGCAGCAGCTCATGGCAGCCCAGCTGAAGGGAGAGCCGTTGTTCAGTCTTAGCTGTAAAGGGCGCAGCTCACTGGCCCATGTGGGAAATGAAGCAGCGACCTTGCCGTTAGGAGCACTTGGCACTACAACCACCTGAGCCACTGGGCTGGCCCCCAATTTCTTAAAGTATTAATAATTCCTTTATTTTTAGACACTCTTCTGTAACAATGATATGTGAGGCTTTTAATTTCCTGTCAAACGCAATTTTTCCTATATGTCCCATAGATTTGGTATTTTATGTTCTCCTTTATTTTGCTTTCTACTAAATAGTTTTGATTTCCTCTTTGATGTAGGAGTGATCTAGAAGTATGGTGCTTAATTTCCAAAAAGTTAAGAATATTTTAGTCTTTCTATCAGTCCTGATTTTATTGGATTAAGATCAAATGACGTGGTCCATAAAAATCTCCATTTTTTTCTATTTGTTAATGTTTTCTTTGTGGCGAAAGACATAACTAATTTTTGCAAATATTCAACAGACTTAAGGGAAAAAATATCCCTATGAAAGCGTTCTAAGTTTTTCTGTTAATCTTTTAAATTGAGTTTGTGTTATTCAAATATTCTACGATCTTAAATTTTTTGTGTGAAAAATATTTATAAAAACAAGAAAAATGTTTATTAAAAACTGCTAAACTTGGATTTTTATAATAGTAGGAAAGAACATATGTTCAGGAAAAAGTATCAAAAACAAAATAGATTGGGGGCGGCCATATGGCTCAGTTGGTTAGAGCATGAGCTCTGAACAACAGGGTTGCTGGTTCAATTCCCACATGGGCCAGTGAGCTGTGCCCTCCACAACTAGAATGAAGGACAACGACTTGGAGCTGATGGGTCCTGGAGAAACACACTGTTCCCCAATAGTCCCCAATAAAAATTCCCCAATAAAATTGAAAAAAAAAAAAAAAAGATTGCAAGGAGGAAAAAATTTGTCACCTTATCAAAATCCAGGATATAAAAAATATCAATTTTTATGCTAGCCACAAACATAAATATTATAGGAAAATTGTCAGAAAATTTGCTTCGTTAGATTCTTTCTTTGTTTCTGAATAAATGCTTGCATTGATGCAGTTTAGTAAATAAGTACAATATACTCGTATTTTAACTGAGGCAACTATTTTGCCAAGAAATTGCACTTACTTTGGCTGGGAGAGTGCTCTGTCGGGGTTTCTGTATCAAAATGTGGACCTGAAGAAGTATAAGGAACTCCTTTATTGTTATTCTCCCATCTATGAGTTTCTGAGGAAAAGAAAAAAAAAGTTAGCATGACCATTCAAGGGGAGCTCATTTTGATTATAACCATTTCATTTGTTTCTAAATAGCTTAAAGAACTTTGCATGTATTTGTGGAAATACAATCCAGATATTTGTAGGCTATACATGAGTAGATTTTATCTAATATTTATTTCTTAAGGTTATTCATTAACAGTAGACTTGGGAAGAAACAACAAAACATAGGTCTTCTAATCATGATTTTTACTCCATATAATTAACTGCTAAGTCGGGTCCTTAACAAAGAAAACAAAACTTGTCTTCTGCATATTTAAAATATTTCATAATTTTTTAAAAATTAAAAGAAGAAAAAATAAAACAAGGAATTTAGTTGCATTAGAAATGAGAAATACTTTAACATACCTCCTTCAAACTCTCTTCACAAATAGTGTCTGTGAGAAACTGTGACTCCATTTGACTATTGCGGTATGCTAGAAGTAAGGCAGATTCAGGTGAAGAAATCAAAATTAAGTTGTAAACTTAATTTTATTTATCATTCAGGTTTATGTGTGGTTCATACTCCTGAAGCTATCCACTAGGATCCTTTTGGGAAGACTGTCATTTACAGGGCAAAGTATGTTAGTTTTAAGGCTCCATTCAACTTTTCTCTACTGATTATAAATCACTCTATCCCTTGTAGTATAATACAGCACATCTCAATTTATTAAAATAACTAAGAATTAAAAATAAACTAAATATTTTTTTACTTATCAACTACTTATAACTCCAAAAAAACTTACACAAATTTCAAATATCTCCTGAACTGAATATACATTTATAATACACTTATTATTAGTCAAGTAAGTAGATCACTTCTATTAATTAGCTTCATGAATCTTACTGCTGAAGTCCAAAGAGGTCCCATCAGCCTTCATTGAATCCAGAGAACTGCTGCAACTAGATGGGGTCCTGCTTGGGCTTTTTATCAATACACTGTTAGCGTTTTTATCTATATCCCCTTCAGCATGGTGATCAAAAATCTGAAATTATCAATTAAGGAACATCATCAGGATAAAGTTATGACACTGTATACTTACAATGACTACATGTTGACTACTAACAGAAATACTAACATAAAATCTGTAACTCATACAAAATACTTTAGCAAACAATTAGAACAAGTAACAGGCAACTTGAGGCCTTTAGAGTTAAGTAATTTTATTTAAAAAATATATAGAAATAACTGCATTATATTGTATAAGCAAATTATTTCTCAGATGTATCTAAGATATAGACAGATCCTATGAGCTATCAAATGTTGACTATCCAACTATTCAACTACTAGCTACCAGGGTCAGGACTACGACACTGCAGAAAACCAGAACAGAATATTGGCTGTGCAAGGTGGCCCTGGCTAAAGTATAGAAAGAAAACTTATTTCTAAGCTTTAGCACTTCCTTCACCTAGTGACCAAGACTCCTTTGGTTGAAGGCAAATAAGATATGTGATCCTGCTTTTACCATTTTAACCATTTGACTTTACAGCCTTAAAAGCCATTTTCATCTACCTATTTACATATGTTTTTGAGGACATTATATTCTTTGTCTAAATGGTATAATGCAAGCAGATTATAATGGTATAAAGAGCAGATTTTTGTCTATAAATTCCCACTGAAGCATTCCCAGCGCCTGAACAGTGCCTAGGGCATAGCAGATATTCATTATTTACTGAACAAATACTAATTTTCATAGAATCTATTCAGTTATACACATTATAGTATTACTGTTAATTTTCTCAAACCTTCATAGACAAACCATTTCCTCAGGACCTCATCTTATAGAACCATTGAAATCATCTTCTAAGCTTAAATATTTCTTAACAGTTTAAATTTTGTTTTCTATGAACCTCTGATACTTTCTAATCTTTATTTCTCCACCTATAAAACACAGTTTGAGTGACAGCTTTTATTCTCCCAAGTTATCCAATTCAGTGTTCCTTTAACTTTAATATCTATAACCTCTTTCATAAATACAAATATCTCACTTCACTTTCAGATAATGGGCTTGACCTAGGTATTTTCCCATCTACTAAAGAAATGGACTCTCAGCTTCTACATATCCTCATTAGTCAAGAAAATTCAGTCAAGCTTTTCTTTATGCAGTCTACATAATAAAAAGGCTTTTACCCTTCAAATATTTATAAGATGACTGAAGATGACTTTTCAAACTACATGTACCCTGCCTAGAGATTTTCATATGCAAAATCACAATGACAAACCACTAGAGGTGACAGAATATATAAAATTATACAATTTCAACATTAATTTTTATACTACTTTCCATTTCATTTGTTGTGATTATCTGTGACTTCAAATTGTTTTTAAGTCTGTTAGTCAATTAATTCCTTAAGATTCTACATAGAAATATTTCTCCAGCCCTATAAATGAGAATAATCAATTCCTGCCTTCCTGCCTTAAGACTAAAATTAAAATTCAAGAGTACTCATAATTTTTAAAAAAATCAAGAACATTCCTTCATTCAAGAGAGCTCACCTCTTGATCTTGTGCAGTATCACGAAACCTAATCTCACTTTTTCTGATTTTTTTCTCATTCTGAATATCATCATCTTCTTCTTGCACCCAGGTTCTTTTCTGGCTATTGCAGGTTTCTTCCATTTTATTTACAGATGGTGAAATCTCTTCTGGGTATGTCTCAATCAAAGCCTTTTCCTCAGTTTCTATGCTAATAGAGTCTGAAGAATTAATCTCACCAGGATATGTAGGAAGATTTTCCTCATTTATATACTGAGATGGACTTAAGTTCATTTTAGCTGCAATAAATCCAATGCCTGAATCCTTACTGGAGCCCGGCTGAGTTTCGAAGTGATTTAAATCAGTTGTGTCTGACAGAATCGGCTCCAGGTCATCAATACCAGTCACACTACAATTTCTCTTCTTTGGCAGCCTGGGCAAAAATATTCCCAAAGAACATCTCCTCACTTTATCTGTTACAGCTGTCATTAATGGTAGAGCGTTGGTTTCAGCTCCACTATGAGAAATTTTATTTTCTTCATCTCTATTATCTTTAACATTGCTGGGCACTGTGTTAATATTATGCATTTCTGTGGTTTGCACTATACTTATATCATTGTCTGCCTTACTTACTAATTTAAGTAATGGTTCTGGAGAAGGTGGAATATGGACAGTTTGGAAACCTAAAAATTCTTCAGTTTTCTCACACATATTATTCAGATTTGGTTTGACACTACTAAAATTTGCAGCATTAGATGCAAATACAGGATCTGACATTTCTTTAAGATTGGCATGAGTTTGAATAACTTGCTTAGTCAAGTCTGAGTTACTGTGGAAATCTATAGCTGTACTACATTTCGCTGCTTGAATATTTTTCTTCAGTTCTTTCTCACATGCTACAGTAACCTGTTTCTCATTACTGAGCATTTTGGACTCGTTCCCACATGTGGGTATAGAAGAATTTCCTATAATATTTAAATTCTTATTTTCAAATTTAGACAATGTTTTTTCATCTTTATTAATAATATTATGCCCTTGTTGAGGTGATAAAGATAGCTGGGTTGACAGATGAAGCTGAGGAGGAACACAAACATCAACAAAGGCCTGCATTGGATCCTCTGGAAGCTTCAAAGATACTTGCTTTCTATCAAGTTTCGTTATGTCCCCCAAATCTTCACCATATACTAAAGTTTGATTAGCTAATAGATTTTGGGGATCCTTAATCAGACCTTGATCTTTGAACACTGTTTTGATACAGTCTAACTGTCCTTGGGTATTGGTTTGAATAACTTTTTCCTTCTCTAACAAAGAACAAGGAGCAGAGAGAGGCAGTCTCTCAGATTTCAAGTCATATTCACTGGCTAAAACGTTTGCATTAGCAAGATCATTTTGTGCTGGGCAATTACTGGTTTTCTCATCTTTATCACATGAGGACATGACAGTCCCCTCCAAATTATCAAAATAGGAAATGACATTTGGTAAACAGGAATAATAATTATCGCTGGATCCAAACTTAGCAGTTGCACGACTGTTTATAAAATGCACATTTCTTCTGTCTGTGCTATTTAAGTGGCAGCCTTCAAATTTGGCTTTTTCCAATGTATGGGCCTGGTCTACAACTTTCTGCCTGACCTTTTCATCCACAGCAGTGCTATGGAATTTGATGATTTCTATCTCACCTTGACCCCCCGACAATGTATTAGCAGGACAGGGTATCACATGATGCTTTTGCTTAGTGTGAAGAACAATTTTGTTTTCTGCAGCCTGTGCCTGTTTTTTAATGATTTCTTGAACCGAGCTGCTATCCGTAGGTAAAGAAACACTCATGGTTTTTCCTTTTGCTATTCCAAATTTAGGGCACTCTTGAAGTGTTTTCTCCTCAGCTCGACAATCAATGAAAACAGTATGGGACTTGGTGACTTCCAGATCACTGTGATTATCTACATACATTACAGTATTGTCCACAGGCCTAGTGGTTACTTTATCTGGTGAGATAGTTTTACATTCCAAGGCAGTTGTGTGACTTTTAGTGATCTCCATGTCATCCTGCCCACATGTATATAAAATAGTTTTGGAAGTTCCTGCCAAAGACACCAAATGGGAGTCCGCTCTGGCTTCCAGGGCACTTTCGTTATTTATTTTCACTGTACAACCCTGGATGACATCCGTATCATTTTTATCATTATTTGAAAATGCAATAGGTTTGGCATTTTTGAGTCTAAGGCTTTTCCTTCTTTGACTTTTGCATGACAGAGGTTCATTCAGAAATCCAAGCTCTTGCACGTCTTTGTCATTTTTCCAACTGGTTGATGTAGACATTTCCATGTTATCCTCAGCTACAAATGGTACAGCTCTGTCTATATGACCACTATTCGATTGTTCCCCCAACAGTGTTAGATGGCTGCCTTTTGCTGAAAGGTCACTTTCACCATCCTGTGGAAAGAAAATACTCTCAGCAGAAGTCACTTTTGGTTTGACTAGGCTTTTCCTTTTGGATAGTTCATAGTCAGGTCTGTCCGGGAGCACAGTTCTTTCCTTTGCTTGGTAGTCAATGAAAACAGTGTGAGACTTTGTCATTTCTAGTTCATCATGACTATCTATAAACATGACAGTTTTGTCCACAGGCCTAGTAATTATTTCTTCTGGTGAGACAGTTTCACATTCTATGGCAGTTGTTTGACTTCTAGTGATCTCCATGTCATCCTGCCCACGTGTACACAAAACAGTTTTAGAAGTTCCTGCCAAAGGCACCAAATGGGAATCATGTTCATCTAATAAAGGTCTATGATTTATTTCCACTGTGTAACTCTTGGTGATATCCATAGCATTTAAATCACCCTCTGGAAATATAATAGTCCTATCAAGTTTTAGTCCGCCAACACTTTTCCTTCCACAAATTTTGACATCTTGCTTTTCATGCAGAAATCCAGGTTTCTGTATACTTGTGTCCTCCAACACATCCATATCATCAGAAATAAATACTCCAGCTTTTTCTATAGGAGTTTTATTACATTTTTCAACTTTTACAGCTACTTGTCTGTTTACTGTTAGTTGGCTGTTTGTGTTTTCTGAATTAGTCTTACCAAGTTCTTGTATTTCAGAAGGACCACATCCAATGACAACAGTGTGACTCTTGGTTAGATCCATATTTTGCTCCTCTTCTGAACAAGTAATTGTCTTGTCATGAGCAGAGTCAAGGGTGAGATTGCCTAAACTTTTCCTCAGTGGCTCAGGCAGTTTAGAATTTTGTCCTGGTACAGATTTTACTGTACGACTGTTAACAGCAGTGTTACGATTTTTCATGGCAGATTGTCCTTCTGATGAAAACAGTTTTGTGGTAGGAAACAAAGATTGCTCACATGAAATTGTATTTCTATTATTTCCCAGTGCTACTTGTTTATTAAGATCTCTACCGGAGTATACTATATTATGGCTTGTTGCTTTGTCCTGGTTAATATTGGCTGACTGTGGAAAATCTTTATCAAGATAGGGTGAAATCTTTAAAACTTCATCTTTTTCTTTGCCCCAGGTGTCAGTTAGGATATTTTTAGGTATTATATTTGGTTGTCGGGATGGTTCAGTATGACTTTTAGTCATGTCTTCCCGTTCATCTAAAGGGTTTTTGTTGTCAGAGTGAGATTTATTTGTATTCTCACATGCTAGGTTATAAAATGCAAGAGGAACTTGACTTCCTATGTTAGTTGTATGGCTTTTAGTCAAATCCTTATCTTCACCTGTGAACATTACAGTCTTTCTGTCAGACAATGGAATAGATAGAGGATTTGCCAGGTCCTGTTGTAATCCTTCCTTCGATACATGAGGAACTGACCTACAATTTACATTCATTTCCTCATCCTTTGACATAGTTATGTAATTTTGGAGCATCATTTCTTTTTCAGATACTGGTACGGCTGCTATCTGTACATTTGTCTGATCTTGTTTAAAAACTTGATTATCTATTGCAACTGTGTGACTTTTGGTAATGTCCATGCTATCCTCTCCTGAATAAATAGTTTTCTCTATAAGAGAGGCAGCATCTGGATTGGGATACATTTTGGAATAATTACTGCCATGCTTTAGTAAACTTTTTTCTTGTCTCATACTTGAGAGACACTTGGTCAGTTCCATAGCATCATTACAGCTAGAATATAAAAATGTCTTATAATCTTGAATAGCTGGACTAGAACATATAGATTCTGGGATCATGGCCGATGTCTTGGCATCTTGATTAGAAGTCTGTGTGACGGAGTGAGTTTCTGTCCCTGTAATATGACTTCTAGTAATATGTACTTCACCTTTTGGGTTTAATGAAGGGTCTTGAAGAACAGTATTCATTTTACTCTTAAAGACAGTTTTCTTTTCTGGAGATTTGGTTTTATAACCTGTTGTAACATCCATCATGACAGTCTGAGCTTGATTTTCTATTTCAGATAAATTGTCTGCTGAGGGTAAAATTTGTACAGTGTGGTTCACTGTCAAGTCCATCAAGGCACTGCCATAAACTGTAATATCATCACTTTTAAATTCCCTTAAGCTGGCCTCAATGGATGTGGGAACCAAACTCTGAATGTTGGCTGTATGACACTGGGTAAAATTCATCCCATCATCATCTTGTTCTCTAAAGATTCTAGTCATATTACTGCCATTTTCATCTACATTAAGAGATACATGCATTTGATCTACAGAAGAGGCCCTATTTGATCCTTTGGAATGAAAAAATATTTCAGCATTTTCTTTATCAGGTCCTGTGGAAATATTAGATTTTCCTGTTTTCAATCTTTTTATGAAGTCATTGAAATTTATTTTCTTTTCTGAAGAAGTGCTTTGATCCATGGAAAAATTTAATTCTTTCTGCATTCTTGAATCCTCAGTGCAAAGCTTTAAGTTAGCTAGAAATGATGTGGTATCTATCTTGGCGGACTTTTCACTTTTGGTATAACCTGCAAGGCCTTTGGTAATCATCACGGTGTGACTTGCCGTCAGGTCCATCTGGTTTTCATCTGAAAAGATGACTGTCTGGTCATTTGCATGTTTCTTTTCATGGCTGTGTTCTGTAATCGATATCTATAATGAAAGCAAAATATTAAAAAACTCAAATAAGATGTAAACTTTTAAAAAGGTATTTTACAACATGTATTATATATAGAGTACTATATAGATAATCCTCAATGATGGTTGCAAGAGACCATCAATGGTGGTATCTTGAATCAATGGTGTGGTATGTAGTATGTAATTTGTTATTAAAATTTTTCCTAAAGTCTGAATATTTTTAGTATTTTGGGACAAATTAAAAGTTCAAGGTTAATTATACACCCATTAGAATGACTGAAAAATAAAAAGGACTGACAATACCAAATGCAACTATAATGAAAATTCTGATTACTGTATTATATAGGTCATTCTCATTCTAAATAAAAAGACTTAGAAAGGGATACATGCATGATGGCTAATTAATAGCATACACTGTACTCTTGGGAGTTGGGTTCTCTTTGAATCTTAATGCAATGGCTTTATTTGTCAGGACATGGTCAAACTCCTTGTTACTAAAAGTATGGTCTGTGGACTCGTGCACTAGTATCACCCAGGAGATTCCTAAAAGTATAGAATCTCAGGGCACACGCCAGATCTACTGGATAAGAATCTATATGTTATCAAAATCCTGAGATGATTCATATGCCCATTAAAGTTTGAGAAGTCCTAATATAACTAATATATTTCTCTATTATTTAAATGGCAGTGATTTGATTATCCTTAGTTAACTTAAAGGATAGAAAGTTTTTCCAGTCTATAGGTCCATTTTGGTAAGTAACCCCTAAATCATGCCATTACCCTTAAATTTTGAGTTTTTAAAAAGTGTTAACTGTCAAGGGAGATTAAAATATGAAGGTACTTGCATGAACTCATACCTCTCTCTGTTGCATCTGGGTCTGAATAGGAGCACAGAGTAATGTGTTCATCCCTATTGAGAAAAAAGAAAAAACTAGCCAATGACAAAAATATACATATATCAGCAAGAGCCCGATTTTCCTTTTCTTAAGTTCTTTATCAGTTATGAGTAGAGTAGCCCCTTATCAGCGGTTTTGATTTTTGCAGTCTCACTTACCGATGGTCAAACCATGATCCAAAATTATAAAATGGAAATTTCCAGAAATAATTCATAAGTTTTAAATTGCATGCTATTCTGAGTAGCATGATGAAATCTTGAGCCATTCTGCGCCATCCTGCTTAGGACATGAATCATCGCTTTGTCCAGCACATGCACGCTATGTACGTTACTTGCCCGTTAGTCACTTAGTAGACATCTCAGTTATCAGAACTGTTGTCATGGTATTGCAGTGCTTGTGTCCATGTAACTCTTATTTTACTTAGTGATGGCCCCAAAGTACAAGAGTAGTGACGCTGGTAATTCAAATATGCTTCCTTTAAGTGAAAAGCTTAAAGTTCTCCACTTAATAAGGAAAGAAAAAAACTGTATGTTGAGGTTGCTAAAATCGACAGTAAGAACAAACTTTCTATTTGTGAAATTACGTAATTTATAAATTAAACTTTACCATAGGTATGTATGTATAGGAAAAAAACATAGTCTATACAGCATTTGGTACTATCTGTGCTTTCAAGGTATCCGCTGAGGTTCCTAGAACATATTTCCCATGGATATGGGGTGACTACTGTATTTATTAGTTACTAAGCCCTTTGTAAGAACTTACATATTAAATTTTATTGACTTTTAATTCTCATTTTAGGGACAGAGAGAACAGTGATTATTGTATTCTCTTGTGTGACTGAAATATTTTTAGAAAGTGGTACAGATTTTAAAGGTGGAAAGTTTGGACTACTTTTTTCCTCCTTCACTTCTCTATTTTTATTTTCTGGATAGCAGAGGTTACATGGTAAAGGGTACCAAATGATGAGACTGAAATGTTAGGGTAAGATTTTAAAGTGTTTTAGTCTATGTTAAGGAATCTAGACATTTCTATTATGAAATTTTATAAAAATAATTCCAGAGAAGGAGAAGAAAGATTCAAGAGAGGATGAACCAACAAGAAAGCTACTATAATAGTTCAGATACAACATAATGAGTTTGTTAAGGCAAGAGACAATGAGAATGGAAATAAGGGATTAGATTGAAGATATTTTAGAATTAAAATATAATTATTTGGGTAATATACTAGACTTTAGAAATAAGGAAAGGATTGAAGATGCTATAATAAAAAAGGAAATACATTTAAAAATACTTAAGTTCAAAGGCAAATCTTTAGAACAGTTTAAAGAGTTTATGGCAACCTCAACCAACTAAACATGACGAAGTAATTATAGGGTTTTTATTAAAAGCCTTATTTATTTATCATGTTTCCACTCATTTATTCAACAAATACCGATTCAGAAACCTATCACGTGCCCCAAAGCTTAACTATCTACTGAAATACAAAGAACAAGACAAAATTTCTGCACTCAAAGAGTTTCCAGTTTAACAAGAGAGCCAGTAAACACCTAAAATACAATGTGGTAAATTCTACAAAAGACTGAGAAATTAAAGGGAAGTGTTCTGAGAGCACAGGACAAAGTGACTCTAACTTCCTGGTTTTGCCAGAGGAAGCTCAATTTAAGCCAGTAGTACTTAATGTACGTACGGTGCCAGTCTGTGAACCAATTGTTATCAATTCATGATAGAAGAAGGAGCTTGCAGACAATGTAAACTATGTAATATTTCCTTTATGAAGAAAGCTTTGCTAAGAAAAAAAAGCCAGCTAAAAAAAGATAGTTTACTGCCATAGTTGATTTACATTTTAGTGCAGTTCCTCTTCTTTCATGGACTGTAACAGTTTGTGGACTGGATACTTTGAATAGCACTGAAGTTAAGCTAAGTTGAGTGAAAAATGAGAAGACTGCTAAGCAAATTGGAGTAAGAAGAGAACTTTAGGTAGAGGAAACAGCATTTACCAATGGATACACAGGAGAAAAAAAGTCCATATGCAAATAGCACTTCATGGACTAGAGCACAGGATGCCTTTATAAAGGAAAGGGAATAAGGCTGAAGATAAGCCAAATCATAAAGGGCTTTTCTACATCGGTGCTAGGAAGTGTGGGTTTTATCCTGTAAGCAAAAAAGTGTCATTGAACAATTTTAATCTGGGAAGTACTATGATTAGATTAAGAAATATATAGAATGGATTAGAAGGATAAGAAACTAAATACAATAGCCCAAGAAAGAATAAGAAGAACTTGAATTCAAACAGTGGCAAAAGGAATAGATAATAGGTAACAGATTTGCAAGATATTTAGGAGACAGAATAGAAAAAGAGTGGGGCCAAATAGATACGCGAAATGAAGCAAAAGTTAAAAAATGACTCAATTCCTGACTTGAGTGAATGAATGAGTGTGTGGAAGTCCAAGACCGAGAAATCAAGAGGAACAGCAGGTTTGTGAGAAATAAAGAAAATTTGTGAAATTTTAAATTGAAGATTTTGTGTTAATAGAGCTCTCGTCATATTTTATTTTTCATGATTCTTTTAGATATTACTTATCAAGGAATCTGGATGAAGAGAAAGGTATATGATAAGTATTCTGATCATACTCACCAGTAATCTCACAGTAATTATCTTCTGGATTCTTATTCCTAAAATTTAAAAAGTGTTTTAAAAATCTGTACCCAAACAATGACCAAGAATCACAGGGAAGGTGAAAAGTTTTCATAGTGTGACAGGCAGGAAAATACAAAGACATCTTTAAAAAAAGACTCATCTAATACAGGCAGAAAAACTACAAAGCAATTGAAGGACCCTTTTCAAATTTGTCTTAATGGTTTGTTAATTTTTAGAATACGACAAAAACATGCTTAATACATACTGCTTATTTTATTTAAAAAAGAATGACATATCGAGCAATTCGTTTTCTAGAAATTGAGCCTTAAAAATAAATAAATTAAAAAATAAATGGAAACCCATCAATAGGGAGCTGGTTAAATGTTGGCATAGACATGCAACCGATTATGAGGTAGATCTATATATAACAGCATAGAAAGTGCTGAGGTAGAACAACATGAGAAGTGCTACAACACATCATTAAGTGATTCCATTTTTTGTCTTGCTTAAAAAAATAAAGCTAAAGATAAACATGGACTTGGATATACATATAAAATTTCTACAAGGACACCGAAAATTATCAACAGTGGTTATCTTCAAGGAACCTAAGTAATAAGGCTTAGAGATTTTTCTGTATTAGTATATAAAGGGAACATTTTTTCCCTTTTAACTGGAGTCAATTACACAGAAAATTTGTAATTTAGTAATCCTATAGGTCCCCAATGAGGGTCCCTCAATGGGGACCTATAGGATCTTTCACATCTTCTGCTATTACAATACAGGCTATAGTGAATGATCTTATATATTTATCATTTCAAACATTTATAAGTATATTGGTGAATTAAATTCCCAGACATGAAACTGCTGAGTCAAAGGGCATGTGCATTTAAAATTTTAAACGATATGGCCAACTGCCTTCTACAGTTCATACCCACAAGCAATGAGTGACTTTTTACCTATATTCTTAACTAATTAGATAAAAAATTATCTCAATATAGTCTAAGTTTGTATTTCTCTTACGAAGATAAGCATCTTTTCATTTGTTCAAGAGCTACTGGTATTTACTTATCTATGTACAGGTAACCCCCGTATAACACGGCACTTCTATAACACGGTTTTGCTCTAACACAGTTCGAGAACTGGGGGAAACCCTCGTACAACATGGCATCCTAGAACACGGTTTCATTCCAACACGGTTTAAGAATTACTGAAATCCCTGAACAACACAGAGTGTAATACGAGCTTTTAAGAGCAAAAAATATCTCATTCGAAATTAGGGAAATCCCGAAACAATAGGGAACGTAATAAAAGCTTAGTAGTGATGACGAAGAAAACCCTATTTAATACATATTAATATGTTATATTTTTGATGAAAATTGCTTTAATAAAGACATTTCTCTTAATTATACAAATATAATAGTACTTTTTAAAATTTTTGGAACCTAACTCCCTTTTTTGTACTAGTTGTTTGTTTCGTATAACACGGATTCGCAAAACATGGCATTTTTTTGGAACCTAACAATTGTGTTACCTGTATTGATATCATAAAAACTAATTTAATGAAAAAAATCTGAAGACTTGGTATTTGTTTTATACTAGCTGATATATTTAAGGATTTATATATGAAAGAATATTTCATCATTCTATTAAAAGAATAAGCTGTACACAATACACATACTTATCAGATATAGCAGTATATTAAATTCTGCAAAGACTTTTTGTGAATTAATACTAAGTATTCCAGAAGAGACACAAAAATAAAAAACAAAAAGGACATTAATTTAGAAAGCACTTCATTTAATATACAACTTTTAAAATATAATTCGAATCACATTTTCCTTACTTACTGTATAAACAAAACATTTTCTCTTGCTTCTGTTTCTAAAAATAAAATAAAATGTGTTCAAGGATAACTGAAAAAGCATTAGAAAAATTGCATAAGGACATTAACAACAAAAAAAATTATTAATTACCCATCTTTCTACCCCCCATTATTCAAGTTATACTTTTTAAGCAATAAGATAGCCAATAAGTTTTATGAATTATCTGGTTATAGTACTATATAGCTATAGTAAAATTTCATAGAAAACAGGTTTATCAGGGAGTGCATTAACATATTTACCTGCAATTTCTGACTCTCTCACTATTTTCACATGAGATTCTGTCTGGAATACCCTAGAAGAGAAAATAAAGAGTAATGAAAATCTGTAACTTTTAATTAGAACACTATGGTATTAATTTATACTCTGTTTTGAGACAGGTAACTATTATACTTTGATTTCAGCTTTCTCATCACGTACTAATATTTCAAATGCCAAAATTAGTTTACCACATTAAAATCTGTTACGGTTTTTTAATGAGCTCTGACCAAATAATTATTTTATCACTCTCAGTAACCTAAAATATTAATGTTATTTAACAAACATTTATTAAGCACTCACTATATACCCGGTGCTATACACTAGAGTCTGACACGATACTTGACCTCAAGATGCTTTCATATAAAGAGAGAGCTGGAACAGTGATTATAAACATTACTTCACTGACTTTTGTTATTAACAGTCCAGATAAGGTGGCATGGACTCCAGAGGAAGGGATTTCTTTTCATTGGGATGATTAAGAATAAGCTTCATGAAGAAGTAGCATTTAATATCTGCCTTCAACAATTTAACCAATTCATTTTCATTCTGCTAATATTAAGCATTACTCATTATATAGAAGTTCTTAAAAGAATTTTATTTCAGTTACAAAAAAGCAGTGAAAATTTGCATGCATACTGTGTGCAAAGCACTGTGCTATGTTTTTTTCTCATTAAACTTTGTTTTAATGGGTCTCAAAATTCTGTGACAGGGGCAGCTGGATGGCTCAGTCAGTTAGAGCTAGAGCTCTGAACAACAGGGCTGCGGTTCTATTCCACATGGGCCAGTGAGCTGCGCCCTCCACAACTAGATTGAAGACAACAAGCTGCCGCTGAGAAGCTGGAGGGGTGGCTGGACAGTCCAGTTGGTTAGAGCGCGAGCTCTCAACAACAATTGCCAGTTCAATTCCCACATGGGATGGTGGGTTGCGCTCCCTGCAACTAAAGATCGAAAATGGCGACTGGACTTGGAGCTGAGCTGCGCCCTCCACAACTAGATTGAAGGACAACTTGGAGTTGACGGGCCCTGGAGAGACAAGACACACTGCTCCCCAGTATTCCCCAATAAAATCTTTAAAAAAAAAAATCTGTGACAGATTTTGGGTCAAGTTATTTCCATTAAAAAGTACTGATTTTAAAAACTAATAACTTAAAAACTCACACAAAAAAACCAAATGGTCCACAAAACATTCTCCTTTCCTTCTGAAGGTTTTACGATGCATTGTAATCATTAACCAGTCTAAATGGCCAATTGAGACAAACAGTTCTGAGACCGTTCTTCCACCACTGATTAAGACTGGGGTGGCAGGTATTGGGGATAATATTCATTTAGCCTTCTGAGCTTTCTGGGCAGACCTGATGACCTTGCCAGCTCCAGCTGTCTTTTGTCCAACTGCTTTGATAACACCTACAGCAACTCTTTGTCTCTCATGTCATGAACAGCAAAATGGCCCAGAGGAGGGTAGTCAGAGAAGCTCTCAACACACATGGGCTTGCCAGGAACCATGTCAACCATGGCAGCATCACCAGATTTCAAAAACTTTGGGTCATCTTCCAGCTCTTTCCCTGAACAATGATCAATCTTCTACTCCAGCTCCGCAAATTTGCAAGCAATGTGAGCTGTGTGACAATCTAGCACAGGTGCGTTTCCGGCACTGATTTGGCCTGGATGGTTCAGAAGAATCACTGGAGCCGTGAAGCCGGCCTCTTCCATTGGTGGGTCATTTTTGCTGTCACCAGCCACATTGCCACCACAAATATCTTTGACACATTCTTGACATTGAAGCCCACATTGTCCCCCCGAAAGAGCTTCACTCAAAGCTTCATGGTGCATTTCAACACACTTTACTTCAATTGTAACGCTGACTGCAGCAAAAGTGACCAGGATGCCCGGTTTGAGAACATCTGTCCCCACTTGGGCCACAGGGACAGTACCAATACCACCAATTTTGCAGACGTCCTGGAGCGGCAGATGCTAAGTTTTGTCAGTTGGATGTGTTGGTGGCAGGATGCAATCCAGAGCTTCAAGCAGCGTGATTCCACTGGCACTGCCATGTTTACGGGTGACTTTCCACCCCTTGAACCAAGGCATGTTAGCACTTGGCTCTCACATGTTGGCACCATTCCAACCAGAAATTGGCACAAATGCTACTATGTCAGGGTTGCAGCCAATTTTCTTACTGTAGGTGCTGACTTCCCGAACGATTTCCTCGTATCTCTTCTGGCTGTAGGGCGGCTCAGTGGAATCCATTTTGTTAACACCAACAATTAGTTGTTTCACACCCAGTGTGTAAGCCAGAAGGGCATGCTCACAGGTGTGCCCATTCTTGGAGACGCCTGCTTCACATTCACCAAGACCGGCAGCAGCAATCAGCAAGTCAGCCTGAGATGTGCCTGTAATCATGTTTTTGATAAAGTCTCTGTCCTGGGGCATCAATGATGGTCACATATTTGCTGGTCTAGAATTTCCACAGGGAGCTATCCGTGGTGAGCCCACATTCATGTTCAGCTTTCAGTTTATCCAAAACCCAGGAATACTCGAAGGAGCCTTTCCCATCTCAGCAGCCTCCCTCTCAATTTTTTCGATGGTTCTTTTGTCGATCCCACCACATTTGTAGGTCAGATGCCCAGTACTGGTAGACTTGCTGGCATCTGCATGTCCAATGAGAACAATGTTGATGTGAGTCTTTTCCTTTCTCATTTTGGGTTAGATTTAGTGGTGGTTTTCACTACATCTGTGTTCTGGAGGAAGCCTGTTGCGAAAAAGCTGTGCTATGTTCTTTATGTGCATTTTTAATAATTATAACAATTACCATGTTATTTTACAGATGATATAGATATTGAGGGTCATAAAGGCTAAGTAACTACCAAGATCATATAACTGACAAGTGGCAGAGCCAAAATGCAAACCCAAATATGTCTGCCTTCAAAACCTGAGCTTATAACTTCAAAGCTGTACTTAAAACAACTTTTCTTCAAATGATTTACAATAGAAAAATAGAAGCCTTTTTATTCAATATGAGCAGGATCAGTAGTTGGTCAATTAATCAAAAAATACATTTTAAAGTAAGAAATCATATCTGATCCATACATACCTTAACCACTTTTTAAATTGGATTTTAATTTGCAAATCTCCTAATATTAATCTGTCTTTACTCTGAGCGTGGATCTACTGGTATAATTTTAGTGTATTTATAAAGTTTATAGAGAAACTTTAAAGCAATATTAACACAGAATCCTTCTTAATTTTTATTATTGATTTCCCTATCTTCTATGTTGTCTCACTCATACCAAATTTGAAAGCATTTTTAAAAATAAATTCACTTTTATAAACTTTTTCCTAAG
Source organism: Rhinolophus ferrumequinum (assembly GCF_004115265.2). Classification (NCBI taxonomy): domain Eukaryota; kingdom Metazoa; phylum Chordata; class Mammalia; order Chiroptera; family Rhinolophidae; genus Rhinolophus; species Rhinolophus ferrumequinum. Next base: position 64,470,056 of record NC_046289.1, read on the forward strand.
CATTCAATACAATTTTCATAGAAACAACTATCTTTGTCTTTGAGCTCATTTTCATCCGTTTATGTAATATTAGATTATTTAATTACAACTTCAACTATATAAACAAGATAAACACACCTTGGTAAGTCAACCAATCAACTCTCAGGATATGAAATTTATGGACATGACAGTATTCAGTGTACTGTAAGTATCAGTACATTTTACACAGGGAATGGAAAATATAGGTTATTTTAATGATTCAGTTAGGTGGAATTTTAAGATAGCTCTTACTATACTTGTTTTCTCTGTCTATTTTACTGTACTTGTTTCTATAGCTAGAAACCTGTGGCTTTTTCTTTTTTTAAATGAAATCTATTGGGGTGACACTGGTGAATAAGATTATGTTTCAAATGTATAATATTACAAGTACGTCATCTCTATATTGCATTGCGTGCTTATCACCCAAAGTTTAGTCTCCTTCCATCACCACAGAGTTGACCCCCTTTACCCTCTTCAACCTCCCCCACCCTGATTGTTTTTCAATTAGTCTATTTGAACAAAGAATATCTTTTTGAAACACTACTTATATACATTGTTTAATATTACACAAACTGATACTTTCTGTGATAACATATGCTATCTTATCCTGGCCATGCAATAACACTGAGAGATATGTAAAGACTATTTCCATCCTAAAAGAAGAGAAAACTGATGCTCTGATAAGTTAAAAGATTTGAACCAGGGGCTATTTAGTAACAAGCCAGAACTTGTTCTAGGATTTTTTTTTTTTATGGTTTTGAATCTGAAATTCCTTTTGATATTCCAGAGCCATTTTCGAAAAGTAAGTATAGTGAATAGATTATTTCTAAGGAAAGGAAAAGGTGGCGTAGGTTTAACAGTATTTGGGAAAGGTAGTCAGGATCAGTGTAAAAAAGCAGTAGACTAGAAATCAGGAGACCTGTATTATAATTGTGGCTCTGTCATTAACCTGTATTATCTTGTGAAAGTCCTATCATCTTGCTGGCTTTAATCTTCTCACCTTAAAACAGAAAAGTTTGGACTATATCCTCTAATTTTAACATTCTATCATACAAAACACAAATTTGAATAGAAGTTGCTGAATTTTCTTTCTTTTTTCCAAAGGCAGTTTTATAACTTTGACAATCAGCAGTTAGTTCTCATCCACATTAACTGTTTTCTGTTTGTAGATTTTTTAAAGTAGTGACAGGTACATAGGTAACCAATGTATAGAGCTTATTTGGTGAATCTTCATCCTCATTACGTTTTCTGGGTAACAACACCTGGATACGGTATGGGACATTCCTTATTCCTTTGGCCCAGACAGCTTTGTTGAGCCTGGTGTCCATGTGCACATCTGGGGTTTCCATCTCCTTCATGGCAAATTTCTGGATCTCTCTGAGTGCCCAAGGGGCTCGCTTCTTGAAACCCACTCCATGGATGCACTTGTGAATGTTAATGGTGTATTCTCTGATCATTACCTCGTTGGTGGCAGAACAGCCCTTCTTCTCGCCACCCTTTTTTCTGGGATCCATTTGCCGGGCCCAAGTTGGAAAGGAAGATGAATATTCTTATACATCTAAATGTATTATATGGACAGATAGGAAAAGAAACTTATCCCAGGCATCCCGTCTTGTCTCAAAAGTTCCCTGTTGACTAAAGAAGTTTTTTTTTTTCCCTCTACTCCCAGCTGAAGAAGTTTTTAATTAGCCAAATTCATTACAAAACAAACAGAAGAAACAGAACAAGCCAAGTAAGCATTAATAAGCAGAGGAAATATGAAAAACAAAGAAAACAGAAAGAACAGAAGCATTGCAATACCAATCAGGTCTAGAAAATATAATACATCTAATTCCATAAATAATAAGGGTACTAGAGGAAAAAGAAAATACCAACAATGTGAAAAACATAATAGAAGACATCATAATGTGATAATTAAGAATATTTGATGTGGGATAGTCCAAAGTCTGAGCCCTACCCCTTAATAGGTATGGGAACCTGAGCAAGTTACCTCAGTTTCCTTATCAATAAAATGAGATATGGTTGTTAGGATTCAATGAGTAATAAATGCATATAGTAACATAGTGCTTGTCACACTGTAAATATTCAATAATATTAGCTATTAATAATAAATCAAATTTCACATATATAAACCCACTTTCAATTATGAGACAGGTGATCTTCCTATATTAAAATGATCATTTCAACATGATTATTGAGATGACAGAGTTTTTTTGAGAAATAATTCAAAAGAAAGGCACCTTGAAGCACATACTATCAGGTTTTTAAAATCTAAGAGGGGAAAAGGGCTCTTAGAAGTTGTTTCTAGGAAGGAGAAAATATTTTTAAAATCTAGAAAATATTATAAAAATGACATCTGATCTGGTCCTTCCAACTTTATGGAAAATATGGATTTAAAAATAAAAACAGTAGCAATAAGAAAAATCAGCTTGGTTGTTCCATCTTACTCATTAACACCAAAATAAATTCTAGATAAGTTAAATAAAATGAACCTATAAAGAGACCAGAAGAAAATACAGAGGACTTAAAAAAAAGTAATTTGGCATTTGATAATTTAAACAAATCTGGAAACCAGAAACAAAAATTTGGCAGATTTGACCATATAAAAATTTAAAACATTTATACAGGAAAATACCCAATAAGGAAGATTAAAACAGGTTAAAAAAAAATGACAATGTGGATGGAAAAGGACTGATAGTCCTAATAGTTAAAAAATTTAACAAGTCAGAAGAAAACGACAACTATACCCATCAAGAAGAATGATCTACAAACAATGACTAATTCAATAGTGAGGAGAACCTATAGCATCCAGACTGTGGTTTCTAAATGCCATTTCCTACTAGAAAGAATCAGTCCCCTCCTTGGAAACATGGCCGATTCTAGGTCCAGGGCAGATAATGTACAAAAGGAACACAAAAATCTTGTTATACTACAAAGCAAAGAAGCTATCAAAGATTATTGGAGTTATGCCAAAAGGTCAGAAACTAATCTGAAGAGATTCCACTGGTCAAAGATGGAATAATTTGAGTATCAATAAAAATAATTACAACTATTAAAATATATAAATATATCTAATTCATGGTATAGATACTTAGATTTAGATATTTAAAGATACTAGGGAAGGGCCGGCCCAGTGGCTTAGGCGGTTGGAGCTCCGTGCTCCTAACTCCGAAGGCTGCCAGTTCGATTCCCACATGGGCCAGTGGGCTCTCAACCACAAGGCTGCCAGTTCCATTCCTCCAGTCCCGCAAGGGATGGTGGGCAGCGCCCTCTGCAACTAAAGATTGTACATGGCATCTTGAGCTGAGCTGCTGCTGAGCTCCCAGATGACTCAGTTGGTTGGAGTGCAGGCTCTCAACCACAAGGTTGCCAGTTCGATTCGTCGACTTCCGCAAGGGATGGTGGACAGCGCCCCCTGCAACCATGATTGAACAGGCACCTTGAGCTGAGCTGCTGCTGAGCTCCGGGATGGCTCAGTTGGTTGGAGTGTGTCCTCTCAACCACAAGGTTGCTGGTTCGACTCCCGCAAGGGTGGGTCCTGGAAGTACACACTGTTCCCCAATAAAGTCCTGTTCCCCCTACCCAATAAAGTCCTGTTCCCCCTACCCAATAAAATCTTTAAAAAATAATTTAAAAAATTGAAAAAAAAAAGATACTAGGGGAATAATATAGAGTAAACAAATTAGCTGTTATGGGAAAATCCTTTCAATGGAAGTTCTGTTAGTAAATGAAAAAGGATGACAGAATGAGAATATTATCAATTAGCAAAAACTCTAAAGAAATTATGTATCTAGGCAATGATCATCAATGGCTGTTAACATTACAAAAAGAGATAACTAAACATTAAGTACCATCTGATAGAAACATAGAACACTACCTATAAAATATTCTTGTCCAAAACATCAGCTTTAAGTCAAATCAAGCCTTCCAGCTCTAACAACCAATTGAAAGGAAGTCTAGAGTAGAGGAACATATTAAACATTATCCCATGGGGATATGATTAGCAAAATCCAGAATGTGGGATACTCTATAGGACAAACAACCAAGTAAGTAAGTAAGTAAGTAAGCAAGTAAATAAGTAAATAAATAAATAGAGGGACAATCAAGAGATTTGGGAAAGGTATCAATCAAATGGAATGTGCTAACTTTGTTTGGATACTGAATCACACAAATCATCTTGGGGGGAATATTGAGACAACCAAAGAAATGTGAACATTGTCCAGATTTTTTGTATCATGGAATTTATGTTGGCTTTTAAAAAGATATGATATTAGCATTGTTAATGTTATTTAAAAATATTTTTGTATCTTTTAAAGATATAACTAATGAAATATACCTGGGAGTCACACGACACTAATTCAGTGGGAGGGGAAAGAGAACTACAAGGTGTGATCAAACACTACGGTGAATGTTTTAAATTAAAAAAAAAATTTATTACAGTAAAAGACACGTAGCCATTGATCCCCCTCAAAATATTCCCCCTCACTTCGAACAACTTACCCATTGTTCTTGCCACTTTCTGAAGCAGTTCTGGAAGTCCTCTTTCGGGAGTGTTTTTAGTTGCGCTGCCTCGATGTCCTGAATCATTTTGACTTTGGGGAAGAGCCAGAAGTCGCACAGTGCCAGTTCAGTGAATAAGGTCGATGAGGACACAATGTAATGTTCTTATTTGACAGAAATTGCCATATACCAGAAGCGATGTGTAACACGGAACGTTGTCATGATGGAGGATGATTTATGGCACAGTTTAAAACACACCTTCTCTCAACCATAGCTCACACCCGACTGACTGCACCGAACAAGTTGAAACTTGTCACACACTGTCACTAAGGTTCAACTCATCACTTCCTGTATTGAAGATCACTGCCTTTCCACTGGATGGCACTTGGCAGCAATATTCACGGTATTTTGTGATCACAACAAAAAGGCTCCATGTCACACATTGCTTCTGCTAAAACAATTTCTGTCAAATAAAAGTATTGTGGTGTGTCCTCATCCACCTTATTCAACAGATCTGGCACCATAAGACTTCTGGCTCTTCCCCAATGTCAAAATGACCATGAAAGGTAAACATTTTGAATTGATTCAGGACATCAAGGCAGCTACAACAGCGCAACTAAAGATACTCATGAAAGAGGACTTCCAGAACTGCTTCAGAAAGTGGCAAGAACGATAGTATAAGTGTGTTCAAAGTGAGGGAGTATTTTGAGGGGGATTAATGGAATGTGTCTTTTACTGTAATATATTTTTTTAACTTTAAACATTCACTGTACTTTTTTATCACACCTTGTATTTAGCAAACATATGGAAAGACCTAACCAAAAGGGCAAAATAATTCTTTCCTCTATTTTTCTATATATTTGTCTTATTTATGGTCATTCCTTTCTCTCTCTCTCTCACCTACATAGTATTTATGATATAAGGAAAGCTTTCAAAAGTATAATCTACAAAAATTATTTATGTACCAGAAGACATGCTATAATAAACACAAAATTTATTAAAATATCACACAAAACCCTCAAAATATTTTCTTCAATATTGGCTAAGTAGATGAGGAAATAAAAAATGAAACATTTCAAAATGAGAAAAAAAAAGCATGAATGAAATTTAGAAAAAATAGTAATGGCAAATACAATACAAATTAAAATAGGCAAGAGAAACATAATCAATTAAATTAGCTAAAAATAAGTGCTAAAGTCTAATGTTTATAGTGTACTGGTAAAAAAAAAAGTACATTACTAGTGGTTATAAAATCAATAACAAAAAATGTAATAAATGGCTACACAACTGTCTCTCCCTTTAAACCTAGCAATTCCACTTTGGAGAATATAACCCCAAGGAAGCAACTTAAAAGAATAAAGGTAATTTACACAAAACTAATTCAGCACAAGGAACAATCAGATGCCCAACAGAAAGTCAAAAATTGTTATTTTTACATTAATATAAATATACCTATAGGAAACATGTGAAAGAATAGTCAATCTGAAACAAACGGGAAAAAAATGAGTTATTAAATCAAAACTTGGCCAAGCCTATCAAAGGAGTATACAGACAAAAGCATTCAGGCTTTGTGATAGGTGTGTAAGTATCTACTGTGGAGATGAATTCATTAGGTTTCATAGCCTGGTGCCATTAAACGTTCTAAATCATTCTAATAACTAATAGTTTCAATTCCATTATCAGCAAGCCATATTTATACTTTAATTTACTTTCTTAGGTAGAATGCCTATAAGGAATAATCTACTTAAATAAGTATTCTGATTCATTTCTTGTGGTATCTTTAGTAGTAGCATTCTACTTATTTATATACACATGTCTAATGAATCTGTTTAGCAGAAGCCCATCTCTGAGAGACAGACCGATTTTTGGTACAGACAAAAACAACATGTAGTCTGCAAAACCAAGGGCAAGATCGAGGAAGTGGCAATTGTACCAAGGAATATACCTCCTAGAAAAGTCTACAGGCAGGCAATAGCTAATCTTCCCTGATTGTACCAAATCTCATCAGGCAGGCATCTTTTTTTTTTCTTCAAAATTCAACACATATGAAATATTGACAACTCTTGTTTGGCCAAGAGACATTAATCGATTTATAAATAAAAGATACATGGGCTGGCCCTGTGGTTCAGGTGGTTGGAGGGCCGAGCTCCTAACACCCGAGGTCGCAGATTCAATTCCCACATGGGCGCATGTGAACAACAGCTCTCCCTGGAGCTGGGCTGCTGTGAGCAGTCGGAGGTTGGCATAAGCTGCCAGAGGTTGGTATAAGCAGCTGTGGGCTGTGGGCTGCTGTGTGCTGCCACGGGCTACTCTGTGCCTATTAATAAGGTTTCATCTTAAAATACTTAAATTCAAGGTTAAATTGATCTGGGAGCTCACCTCACAAAAAGCCAAGTTGAAGCAGTCTGAAGTACACAGAAAATAAAACTTGAAGAAGCTGATATTAAGTAGACTGTCTTTATGATAGCTAAAAAAGAGAGCCTTTGTTTACAGAAAAACAGATACCTTGGGAAACCACCATATCCCTTCCACCTTTTACAGAAATGTCTTGAATATAACTGGTTGAGGAAAAACCTGACTCATTCAATGATGAGTAAAAAGCACAGAATCTATAAAGACACCATAAGATTAAAAGGAGGAAAAGCATAACAATTTACTAACATAAGAAAAAGTCATCAGAATAATGTTGTTCCAGAGCAGACGAAAATTGTATACACAAAATTGGCTATGGATTTAAAAAGTATAACAAAGCAATCATCTCTATGAAGAACAGAAATGAAAGCTGAAATACAAGAACTCAAGGAAGAGATAAAAAGCCAGCAGGAAATGAAACATAAAACTCATGAAAGAAGCAGAAGGAGGATGCTGATGGCTCAGTTGGTTACAGTGTGAGCTCTGACCAACAGGGTTGCCGGTTCGATTCCCACATAGGCCAGAGAAGGACAGTGACTTGAAGCTGATGGGCCCTGGAGAAACACACTCTCCCCAATAAAATTATTAAAAAAAAAAAAGAAAAAATATAATCACAGAATTAAGGCAAAACTAGAAGGTGTATAAACACTGGAAAATATGGTAAAGGACATAGAGAAATTTTTTTAAAGAAAAAAATGAAAGAAAATAAAAGGAATTAGTAAAGAAAATAATGTATACAGAAGAAAAGTAATGAATATAAACCTAATTTGTGTTTATAAATTATTGAGTCCCTAAAGAAATCTAAAATAATGGAATAGAGAAAAACATTTAAAAGTCAATTTAAGATTCAAGATGTAAAACAATCAACATGGAGATGTATCCTTGTAATAGTAGAGTCAATAAACCTCAAGAATAAAGAAACAAAAAAATCTGTTAAGCAGCCTGTCAATCATTTTATGAGAAAAAAATCATGCACTCTTTAGACTTGTTCATAGAAACATTCAACGCCAGAAGACAACAGAATCACATTAACAAGTTCCTTAAGGAAAGAAAATGTAAACTGAAGGTTCTCTATCCAGGTAAGCCTTCTTCTTCAAGTATAAAGGCTATACATAACAGTTTTGAGCACCCAACAATTCAGGGAATATTGTTTCAATGAGCCCTTCTTGGGGAAACAATGAGAGAACAAATTTCAGCCAACCAGGAGATAATTAGGGCAACTATAGCAAAGGAACTGATGTAAACATAAATACCATATATAACAGAACTAAGACAAATGAATGCAGTCTATGCCCTAATGTCAAATACTGAGAGAAACAGAGATAGAGATGATACAACTAAAAAAATTGGGAAGGGAATGATGGGCAGACATGAGAGGTAGAAGCATGCTAATTACCTCATCTATTATAACTGTCAAAGAATAACATATAAAACAAAGAAGTTTTTTTTCAGGTGGACATCTTTATGACACATCTGTATACTCTATTGTGTGCTCACCACCAGAAATCTAGTCTTATTCCAGCACCAAATATTTGACCCCTTTACCCTCTTTGTCCTCCCCTCACTCCTGTCCCTCTGGTAACTGACTATTCTGTTGTCTGTATCTATGAGCTTGCTTATGTTTTGTTTGTTGATTTGTTTTATATCCCACATGAGTGAAGTCATAAGGTTCTTGTCCTTTACCATCTGACTCATTTCACTTAGCATACTACTCTCCAAATCATCCATGTTGTCCCAAATGGTAATATTTCATCTTTAAAACAATGAAGTTTTAATTGAAGTTTAAACATATTTAATAGTACAAAGGTATATTATTGACTACAATTGGGTTGGGGTAGAGTAAACAAACTAATTTTACTATTGCTCATACATGGTCAAACAATACACAAAGGTATACCAGGCAAATGACAACAAAAATATAGCAAAGACAGACGTCGTAATAGCAGTCTAGGTAGAATTTGGGTCAAAAAGCAAAAAACAAAGATAAATATTTTATAATGCTAGAAAACGCAATTCTGAATAAAGATACAACAATGATGTACCAATGAACACAGAATCAACATTCATAAAGAAAAACTATTGGAGATATAAAGAGAGATAGAGTGAGATGCAGTATCAATTTACCTCTCTCTTATACTTCATGACAGATTAAAGTGACTAAAATTAAGTAAGAGTATGGAAGACCCAAATAACATAAGGTACAAGGTAGATATAACTGATATGTATCAAACTCTACACTCTAAAATACAAAATATATCTTCTTTTCAAATATCTATGGACCGACCCTCAGAGGAAATAAAAACTTTGTCATTTACCAAAAAAAAAAAACCAAAAATGTTTATGTAAGATTACCAAAAAACTTTAATAGAAATCAAAATAATGTAAGATTAACATTTTCTGACTACAATATAACTAAAAGTAAATGATAACAAAACATCCTTACCACTTAGTTTAAAATTCTCTATTAGATCTGGTATGTACTTCGCCCTATATAGAGCGACTAGGGGGTCACACAGCCCTTCTCTTGAGTTACCCCCACGCACGCTTCCAGCGGTGTGTGAGCCGGTCACAGTTGGTGTCCACCTTTCTCTCTAGTACTTGCATCTCTTCACCTTTAAGATGCCTGAGGAAGTGCACCATGGAGAGGAGGAGGTGGAGACTTTTGCCTTCCAGGCAGAAATCACCCAACTTATGTCTCTCATCATCAATACTTTCTATTCGAACAAAGAAATTTTCCTTCGGGAATTGATCAGTAACGCTTCTGATGCCTTGGACAAGATACGCTATGAGAGCCTGAATGACCCTTCCAAGTTGGACAGTGGTAAAGAGCTGAAAATTGACATCATCCCCAACCCCCAGGAACGTACTCTGACTCTGGTGGACACTGGCATTGGCATGACCAAAGCTGATCTCATAAACAATCTGGGAACCATTGCCAAGTCTGGTACTAAAGCATTTATGGAGGCTCTTCAGGCTGGTGCAGACATCTCCATGATTGGACAGTTTGGTGTTGGCTTTTATTCTGCCTACCTGGTGGCAGAAAAAGTGGTTGTGATCACAAAGCATAATGATGATGAACAGTATGCCTGGGAGTCTTCTGCCGGGGGTTCCTTCACTGTACGAGCTGACCATGGTGAGCCCATTGGCCGGGGTACCAAAGTGATCCTCCATCTTAAGGAAGACCAGACAGAGTACATAGAAGAGAGGCAGGTCAAAGAAGTGGTGAAGAAGCACTCACAGTTCATAGGGTACCCCATCACCCTTTATTTGGAGAAGGAACGAGAGAAAGAAATCAGTGATGAGGAAGCAGAGGAAGAGAAAGGTGAGAAGAAAGAGGAGGATAAAGATGATGATGATAAGCCCAAAATTGAAGACGTGGGCTCCGATGACGAAGATAGCGCTAAGGATAAGAAAAAGAAAACAAAGAAGATTAAGGAGAAATACATTGATCAGGAGTAGCTGAACAAGACCAAGCCCATTTGGACCAGAAACCCTGACGACATCACCCAGGAGGAATACGGGGAGTTCTACAAGAGCCTTACCAATGATTGGGAAGACCACTTAGCAGTCAAGCATTTCTCTGTGGAAGGTCAATTGGAATTCAGGGCCTTGTTATTCATACCCCGTCGGGCTCCTTTTAACCTCTTCGAGAACAAGAAGAAGAAGAACAACATCAAACTGTACGTCCGGCGTGTGTTCATCATGGACAGCTGTGATGAGTTGATACGAGAGTATCTCAACTTCATCTGTGGTGTGGTCGACTCTGAGGACCTGCCCTTGAACATCTCCCGAGAAATGCTCCAGCAGAGCAAAATCTTGAAGGTCATTCATAAAAACATTGTTAAGAAGTGCCTTGAGCTCTTCTCCGAGCTGGCGGAAGACAAGGAGAACTATAAAAGTTTTATGAGGCATTTTCTAAAAACCTAAAGGTTGGAATCCACGAGGACTCGACTAATCGGCGACGCCTTTCTGAGCTGCTCTGCTATCACACCTCCCAGTCTGGAGATGAAATGACTTCTCTTTCAGAATATGTCTCGCGCATGAAAGAGACCCAGAAGTGCATCTATTATATCACTGGTGAGAGCAAAGAGCAGGTTGCCAACTCGGCTTTTGTGGAGCGAGTGCGGAAGCGAGGCTTCGAGGTCGTGTATATGACAGAGCCTATGGATGAGTACTGCGTACAACAGCTCAAGGAATTTGATGGAAAGAGCCTGGTCTCAGTTACCAAGGAGGGCCTGGAGCTCCCCGAGGATGAGGAGGAGAAGAAGAAAATGGAAGAGAGCAAGGCCAAGTTTGAGAACCTCTGCAAACTCATGAAAGAAATCTTGGATAAGAAGGTTGAGAAGGTGACAATCTCCAATAGGCTTGTGTCTTCACCCTGCTGCATCGTGACGAGCACCTACGGCTGGACAGCCAACATGGAGCAGATCATGAAAGCCCAGGCCCTGCAGGACAACTCGACGATGGGCTACATGATGGCCAAGAAGCACCTGGAGATCAACCCCGACCACCCCATCGTGGAGACCCTGCGGCAGAAGGCGGAAGCTGACAAGAACAACAAGGCTGTCAAGGACCTAGTGGTGCTGCTGTTTGAAACCGCGCTGCTGTCCTCTGGCTTCTCCCTCGAGGATCCCCAGACCCACTCCAACCGCATCTACCGCATGATCAAGCTAGGCCTAGGCATTGATGAAGATGAAGTGACAGCAGAAGAACCCAGTGCTACTGTTCCTGACGAGATCCCCCCCCTGGAGGGTGACGAAGATGCCTCTCGCATGGAAGAAGTAGATTAAGAGGAGTTCTACCTGCAGACGTCGTGCCCTGTGTATAGTGTCCGTGGCTCCCCCAGCAGCCCTAGGTGGCCCTGGCCCACCTGGTTTCCTCTGCTCATGTCTAGTGGTTTTTTTCCTCTCCTGTCTTTCTGCCTAAGGTGGGGATACAAGGGCCTCCAGCCTTCCCTTCCCACATTTGACATTGGGTTTGGATGTTGTGTGTTGTGGGAGTTTTTGTTTATTTTGTTCTGAAATTAAAGTATGCAAAATAAAGAAGATGCAGTTTTATACAAAAAAAAAAAAATTCTCTATTAAACAACTCTTGAATCAATGAGGAAATACAAAATGCCGAATATCGAGAAAATAATCATGAAAACACTACATATAAGAATTACATTAAATTAATAAATTAACTTAGGGAGAAGTGATACCTTTATGATGTTGAATATTTTTATTCAGAAGTTGTTGTCTTCATTTGTACATTATTCTTTAGTATCCCTCAGTAATGTTTTATTCTTTATATGCTTTTATCATATTTACAGCAACAAAACATAGAAAAGACATTTATATTTTTTCTGATTATTTATATATAGATAATAATATTGATTTCTGTATGTTAATTTTATATCCTGCTACTTATTGTATGTCTGTAGAGGTATTTCAATTGATATTCTTGGAGTTTCCTAATACACAATCTGCAAAACATAACAGATTTAATCCCATCTTTCCAATTTTTATAACTCCAATTTTTCTCTAGTTTACTTTTGTGGATTAGCACCTTCAATACAAAGTTAAATTAACATTGATAAAACTTAGTTGTTTTGTTCCTTACTTTAGAGGGAATGCTTTCTCTTTTAAGCATAACGCTGAATAACAACCTTTTAAATAACAATTCTCTAATGCTTATTATTGAAACACCGGTTATCAGAGTTCATTAGTAACAACATATTTGGTTTGACACACAGAAAAGCATTACCTGTCATTTTAAAATTATTTCTCCTTTCTACTTACTTTATAGTATCTGCAAAGCTGACTCGACGAGAGCTTTTCTTGTTTCTCAAAGCATTGGGCTCCTAAGGGCAAAAAAATATATGGGATGATTCTTAATGAAACCACTGCAAATTAGGTTTCCAGAGTACTATAGACAGACCAAGTCTTATTCTGAATTAATTTGATATTATTATTTTGATTATTAATTTGATTCTCCAAAATATATCAATGTAGAAGCACTTAACATGAATATAATTTTCAATGCAAGTGATAATAAGCATACTGACACAAACAACATATATTTAAGGAAGGTGATTACGTATTGCCCCTTACCTTTTCTGTTTTAAATGAATGGTTATTTTGCTATTAAGATGAAAGACTGGGACAAAGCAAGTGCCTGTTATGGTAATCTTACTACTATTTTTAAGATTTAAAAAAAATTGTAATTGTAGTAAAATAAACATAAATAAAATTTACCATCTTAACCATTTTTAAAATGTTTTATTTTTATTTTCTTGTGGTAAGAACACTTTAAAAGAGATCTACCCTCTTAACAGATTTTGTAAAGGTATAATACAGTATCATTAACTGTAGGCACAGTGTTGTACAGATACATAGAACATATTCATCTTGCATAGCAAACTTTATACCCATTGACTAGCAACTCTCCATTTTCCCCTCCTCTCAGCCCCTGGCAACTGCTACTCTTCTGCTCTCTGCTTCTATGAGTTTGACTATTTTAAATACCTCATATAAGTGGAATTATACAGTATTTGTCCTTCTGTAACTGGCTTATTTCACTTAGCCTAAAGTGCTAAAACATCTCTACCATTTTTAAAGGTGCAGTTCTGTAGTGTTAAGTATATCTACTTTGTTATGCAACCAATCTCCAAAATTGTTTTTCATCTTACAAAGCTGAACTCTACATCCACTAAACAACTCCCCATTCCCCCTTAACCTTTCTGTAACCACCATTCTATTTTCTGTCTCTATGAATTTGACTAGTCTATGTACTTCATAAGTGGAATCATAAAGTATTTGTCTTTTTGTGCCTGGTTTATTTCACCTAGCATAATGGCCTCAAGGTTCATCCATGCTGTGATATGTGCCATAATTTCTTTTTAAGGCTGAATAATATTCCATTGATACATTTTGTTTATTCATTCATCAGTCAATGGACACTGGGTTGCTTCTGCCATTTGACTACTGTAAATAATGCTGCTATGAACAGAGATGTTCATCTCTTCAAGACCTTGTTTTCAATCTTTTGGGTACATACCCAGAAGTGGAATTGCAGGATCATATGGTAATTCTATTTTAATTTTTTGAGGAACCACCATGTTTTCCATAGCAGTTGCACCATTTTACATTCCCACAACAGTGCACAAAGGTTCCAATTTGTTGTAGCCAACATTTGTTATTTCCAAATGTAGCCAACATTTGCTATTTTCTGTGTGTTTGATAGTAGTCATTCTAATGGGTATGAAGTGACATCTTATTGTGGTTTTGATTTGCATTTCCCTAATGATTAGTGGTGTTGAGCATCTTTCATTATAATACACTATTTTTATTTTCCCTCATACCTGTAATAAGAACAAACATTTTTACTCACATAGATACCAAACACAAAAAGCAAGACAGAGAAACAAGCAAAATACAAAGAATTTTACTGTGCTAATTCTGAATACCTGAACATAAATCTAATTCTAACAAAGAATCAGGAACGTTTCATCTACTCTGTTAAGACCCTAACAGATTCTATAGGTTGCCTCAAGCTTAATATGACAATAACACTGACATAGTAAATACTGGGACTAAAAGAAACTAACATATTTCTTTTTAACAACTTTAATGCAATGCCTTTTATTCTAGAAAAGCCTTCTTTACATAAGTGTCTGAAGATCTAAAGTGAAGTATTCAGCATGAAGGATAAAAAGGCATGTGTGACAAGCAACTTTTCAGCTACGTCAGTTCCCTCAGAACTAATCTTCAAAATGCAAACTCCACTCTCCTCAATATTCTGGAAGTCATGGTAGATCTAGACAATGTGGCCTTACACACACTAGGTCTGCATTCCTCCAAAGGTACTTACATCCACTTCTTTCTTGACCTACAGCAGTCTTTGTAAACTAATTTTCACTAGTTCTGTCAGAAGAGATAGGAAGGGAAATTGCTAGAATATTTCAAGTCTTCAATGGCTGGGGCTTTCTACTGCTCTTCAACAGTATCCTCATATCCAAATATTAGTATATTTCTTACTAAAAAAAGAAAAACAAATTTGTGTGGTATATGGAAAAGAGCACTGAGCTAGAAATTAGGAGATTCGAGCTCCAGTCAGAAGTTGCCACTAACTAGCTGTGTGGGCTTAGACAAACATTTAAACTCTTTGGACCTCATTATTTCTCATCTATAAAATGAAGAAGCTAGATTCAAGATTACTGTTCATATTAAAGTCCTTTGAGTCTATGAATCTGTCATTTAAATCATTCAAATTTCATTAAAAGTTTTTTTTTAAATATGCACACAACAGCTCTTGGGCTGAGTGACGGAAAAATAGTGCTTAAAAAAAAATACAGTCCCTACTCTACTGGGGATTAATGGTGAGACAGATACTAAAACAAAAAATCCATACAAATATAAAACTCAAAGTATGACGAGTGGTATGAAGGAAAATTATACAAAAAAACTGATTTAGCCTGAGAATCAGAAAGATTTCTTTGAGGAAGTACATTTAAGTTGAAACCTGAAGGATTGGTTGGTAGTCAGATGAAGAGTTGGGTAGAGGGAAACATTCTAGGCGAATGTGTGCAGAGGCACTTACACAGGAAAAAGCTTGATGTATTTGAGAAATAGAAAGAGAAGCCAAAGTAAAGCACTCAGAATTATATGATCTTACATTAGTAAATAATTACAATAGAAGGTATTGAGAAATGATTTTTTGAGACAAGTGATTCCAAAGCTGATTCTTGAAAGATAAATAGGAATTACTAAATAAAGAGGGATACAGGTTTATGATAAAGTATAATAAAATATTAATTGTAGAATCTAGGTGATGACTTTATGAGCATTCACTATAAATTTCTTTCTACTTTTCAGCATGTTTGAAAAAAATTTTTAATAAAATGGTAGGAGAAAAAAGAATGAAGGACTAGCCATCGAGGCTTGACAGTTCATGTTTTGTTTAGGGAATAGTAAGCAATTCCGAATAGTGAGATACATGTTTGAGAGTGGCAAGAAAGAAGGCTGGAAAGTAAACAGGGGTTAAAAATCATGAGTGCCAGCTTCCTCAAGTGTTTGGATTTTAACCTGAAGGCCATGGGAATGCTAACTAGCACGTATTCAACTGAGAATCATTTAAGATGTTCTCTCTTCATATGTCTAATAAAGTTCCTATTAAAGATATCACTGAAAATAGTGATCTAGAAAGCATTTGCACTAAAAACTTACCTGAACTATTTCATTCCCATTTTTGAGGTCCTGAAGAGGGCTCCTTGGGGGTTTCAAAATCTAGAAGAGAATTATTCAAGAAAATATGGCATATCTATTATCAGTTTATTTCAAGTTATACCAAAAGTAGAAAGTTAGAGATGCTAAAAATTCATGTAAAAACCTGTAAAACTCCTCAAATTCATATTGTTCAGAGCTATATTTTGTGGCTTGTTTAAATATATGGTATCTATTCCCTTCCCTCCATGCCCACCTTTCCTATTATTTTGCCAACTCTCATCCCATGTGGTCTGGGTGAAGCTGCATCCCAACCTAGGGTAAAACATGTAGCCCTGGTCTAGAAAAATCTGCACATGATATTCTCTCAGCAATAGTGATTGGTTCAGGAATGAGGACTTGACCCATATCAAGATAATCAAGCCAAGATGATTTAATCCTGAGGGTTTTTTGGTTTTTTTTTTAAGATTTTTACTTAAAAATATAGCTAACATAAAATATTGTATTAGTTTCAGGGGTACACCATAGTTATTCAACATTTATACACCTAAAGAGGTGATCACCATGATAAGTCCAGCAACCACCTGACACCATACCACGCTATCACAATATTAGAGTTGTTTGGATTTTTTATCTTGAAGAAATAAGACACTATTTTTCCTGTAGACTTGAACCTGAAAGTTGAGAGGGCTAGATATAGTGTAGCAAGCACGGAGAGCCTGTCTAATAATGGAGATTACTCAGAGGAAGCAGTCAAGAGCAGAAAAAGTGAAAGGAAATCCTTGTGCTGATGATACTACTAGAACCCCTGGTCACTAAGGCATGCCTAAAGTGATTCCTATCTTTGGATTTTTCAAGTTCGGAACCCAATAAATTCTGTGCTTAAATCAGTTTAAGTTGGATTTTTGTGTCTTGCTACAGTGTTTACACCAGTTTAAATATATTTTTAAATAGCTTTATAGAAATATAATTTATATAGCATACAGTTCATGAAATTAATAAAATACAAATTTTAGTATATTTATAGAATTGTGTAACCAGTTTAAATATTTGAGTCTTTATCTAGAGAGCAATAGGGGGTGGAATGGTGATGCCACAGTAAAAATTACTGTGGTATAGAGTCATCATTCAAAAAAGGTTAACAATTAACTTAAACAAGTGTTTCTTACTGAGGAATGTCGTCTTCTAACAGGTCTCTCTATATTGTCCCTGAAAGAGGAAAAAAATTTTACATACACATTGTTAAAAGACTGAATTTTCAAAAGCCATCATAGCATCCCTTACATGCTTTTAAATTGGTCATCACTTTCACTTAAAACTTGGCATCATTTTCACTTAGCAAGATTTATATTATAACACTTTAAATTCAATATTTAGGAAGTCAGTGTTTTAAAATACATATTATCCACTATAAGACTATCTCTTGAAACACAATCAGTACAACATAATTTAGCATATTTACAGAGGTACAATTAATAAATGGGCTATAAATCAAGAGATTCTAGCTCTGGTTTTACTACTGTGTGATTTTTGGACAAGGTTTTGAAAATTCAAATACCTATGGAGGCTAAACACATAATTTAGTAAGTAAAGAAAAAAACACATAGGTGAGGTGGAGACTATAATGGAGAGTTCCTGCCTGGCCTAAAGGTCACAGCCATTACTCCACTCAGGCTAGTTGTTGGCAAGCAAGAATATAACCCAGTGTTGCCACAGCTGATTTTTCAAGAGAAGCTGAAAATCTAAATTTTATGTGAAAGCTAGAGATTTTGAAATTTAGCAACTAATTCAAACATTAAAAAACATTGTCTAGGAAAAGAAATTATGTCTCTGACTGTAAACAGGCCACCAGTTTAGGATACCAACTTTAGACAAATCATTTCATTTCTATGGGCCTCAATTTTCTCATCCTTAAATTGAAGAGATGGGAGGTGGTCTCTAAAGTCTCTCACAATTTTGACTCTAGATGCGTTTATATTAAGCTGTGGCAAGGAGGTCTATGACTTTGTAACATTTTACTTCTTTTCTCTAGAAGAAAATGGAAACATTTCAGAAGTTATCAATAGATCTTAGTTGAAAAAGTATCCTTCTCTGATAAAGAGTTTAACATTTTTAGCTGCATTGCATGAACTTACTTTTCTTCTTTAGTTTCTGAAGACATCCCATCCATTTTTGAAGAAAACCTTTTCTGTAACAAACACAGTATTAGAAAAGGTGAGAAAAAAGGAAGAGAAAGTACAATCTGACGAGATTAAGAGCAGAGTTGTGATTTCAGTATTACTTTCTGGGGGAAGACAAGAAAAAAAAAGGAAGGAAAAGGTACCCTATGGGGCTATAAGACATGAAAAATTTTGAGTTTAGCTACACAGTGTTATAATCAAAACTGGAAAATCCTCATATTTAAAATAAAATCAGTGACTAACTGAATGGGATGATACGAACTTTAGTGGTTAAAATAAAAGTTTGCCCTAATTTATAAGGAGAGTTTATGGATTACATAATAATTCAATCCCAAAATGAAGTCAATTAAGTATCAAAATACAGTGGATTTGCATAACATGTATACTGATCTTATGAAAATTCAACTGTAAGTACTCAAATATTTTAAGACACAAAAATAACATTTTAAATAAACAGTGCAGCTAATTATACTTACAATTCCCCTCAATGAGTGTTTGTGTTGGAAAACATGTGAAATAAGAGGCATAACCTAATGTTTCTTCGACTGGTCTTAATTCCTACCTATCCATAACTGTACTGAGTTTTACTTTATGCCTTAACTTTAGACTCTTAACCCTGGGTAAGAAAAAAATTCCATTTCAATAAAAAAAGATTTCAAAAAAAGAACATTTAGAGTTTTGACTCAACAATATCAGCATGTCTACCACAATGCTAAATTAGTACTGTATCCTTAAACTGTTTGAATCAATGTGATTTTTACCAATAACTGAAAAACAAAAAACAAAAAAAAAACCACACCCAGATATCTTATTTTACATGCTTTCATCATACATAACAAAAGTTAAATTAGGGAACGATTCTTTATAATGAACCTGAAATTCAAAGTGAAATAAAAGTCTGCTTATTTTTTAGTATCAATTTATTCAACTAGCTACCAATATAGATAGGATGACAGGCATCTTCTAGGATTTGATCTCTAACCCTCTTCCTTTTGCCCTCCATCATTTTCTCAGTCTGCTTTTCCATTCTTCTGGTTTCATTTACCTCCTGTTCACAGGTAACACCCATATCTATTTAAAATCATATTTTTAAATTTTAGCTTTTGCACAGTATAAGAAGTTGATTTTACAAGACTGGTTTTTTAAAACAGCGTCAATTTCCTCCTTCACAAAAGCAACCACTTACACTACTTTAATTATTTTGTATTTAAAGAAAGCTCTTTCCTTGTAACCACCTCCATCTCACATACACAAACATCCAGGCTTTCACCCAGCTAAATACAGTACAAGAAAAGATTACACGACAATTTTACTACTATAAATATAAAAATCCTAAATAAATAGCAAAAGGAGCCAGCAATTTGTAAAAAGGATATGTATCATAGTTATGTTGATTTTATTCCAGAAATGCAAAATTGGTTTATTAGAAAACGAATTTTACAATTTATCATACTAACGGATTAAAAGGGAAAAATCATATGATCATCTCAACAGATTTAAAAAGAAAATTTGATGAACTTTAACATCCTTTCACGTTTAAAAAGAAAAGACAAACTTAGCAAACTAGGAATAGAAAGTAAATTCTTTAATCTAACAAATAGTATCTATTTAAAAAACCAACAGCAAACATCAACTTAATCATGAAACTTTGAAAACTTTCCCTCTGAGATCAAACAAGTATGACAGCTATTTCCACTTCTATCCAATCCATCATCAACTCAGTAGTTCTATTTCCACTATATATCCCAAATCCATTCACTTCTATCTTCAGTGCTACACTACAGGTCAAGCTACCATTCTCTCTCATGTAGAATACTGCAATACCCACCTCACTGGCCTCCCTGCTTTCACTTATCTCCTCTACAGTCCTTTCTCAACATACTAGGCACTTATCTTCTGAAACATAAATTACAGTTAAGACAGTCCCATTTCAGTGTAAACTCTTCACCAGGACCTACAAAGCTCAACAAGCTTTGGTCCCTGTTTGCCTCTCAGACTTCAGACTTCATCTCATACCACTGTCTTCTTCATTCACTATGCTAGCCACACCAGCATTTCTATTCCTGCACACACAACGCTCTTTCCTGAGTCATTGAATTTATATTTGATATTCTCTCTTGGCAAGAAAGCCAAGAAAAGCACTCTTTGTAGCACTGTGTATGTCTCTTTTGTAGCATTTCCACACTGTAATTTAAGTCTGTTATGTAAATTAATTATTCCTGTTATCTCCCAAACTACCGTTGCCCCAACAGTAAACTCTATGAGAACAGGGCTTGTGTTTCTTATGTTCACTGTTATATTCTGAGAACCTAGCACAATGCTTTGTAAAAAACAAAAGCTCAAAAACATTTGCTGAATCAGTAATTAAGAAATTTTTTAAAGTTACCTTTATGATCATTTCCACATATGGCAATATTTTCAAATTCAGTGACATACTCAAAATTCACAGATAAAGATATTAAATACTATCAAATTAGGACCACCTATACACCTTCACTATTAGAAACAGTCATTGAGAATCATTCCTGTCTAACCTACAGACCAGTTGACACTTAATTGATGAGGTTCAAAAATTATTAAAGTCTCCTTTTAAAAATATTCTATTTATTACATAATGTAAGTTCCACCTTCAACAGAAACAGGAGATTCCAGATCCCCAATGTTAAGCCTCATTTATAAAATGCTGTTATGGTTGAACTCTTGATCACTGCCACATTAGTTGATTATTGATTGGTTCCAAAACTGTACCTGGAACCCAGGGGTGCTACAGCATACTCCCAGAGGTGTCCAGGGATATTTTAAATGTTGAGAGAAACAGCAATTTTCAATATCTGTCAGGTACTGTGTGAACTACTAGCTCAAAGTAGTACCCATTCATATTACATTAGTGTTAATAACATATTATTGCAAAGCTGGATCTTTGTCAGATGATATAAAGCTGTTACTTTAATCCGTTTGGTACAGGAAACGAGGGAGGCAGAGTCCAATCTGATTCCAAGATTTGAGAAGTTGTGCAGTGTTCAACAGGCACGCATATCCAATTAGTAAGTAATTGTGATTGTTAAGAATAAAGATGTTATTTTTTCCTTCAATTTATGCATAGTATCTTTTTTCAAATGGCTACTATGTGGTCAGGACATAAATTTATGTAACAACTTTTTAAGTGGTTTGGACCTGACTACTTAATAAATGGAACTGTTAGGTAATTCTTTTGACCTAAGGGCACCATGAGCCAAGAAAGTTTTGGGAACTACTACTAATCTAAATAACCCAGAGGTCTGCAAACTGTGGCTACTGGGCCAAATGGGCCCTTAAAAGTGGTTTTGTTTCTTACATTTTGAATGGGTTGTAGAAAACAAAACAAAAAACAAATAAAAAAGAATGTATGACAGAGACCATGCCAGTGACCATGTAACTGAAAAGCCTGAAATATTTACTTTTTGGGTCTTTGTTCACTCCTGCAGGCTCTAGACCTGTGCTGTACAATACAGTAGCTATTTAAATGTAAATTAATTAAAATAAGATAAAATTTAAAATTCAGTGTTTCAGCCACAATAGCCACATTTCAGGGGCTCAATAGTCACATGTGACTAAGGGGTGCCGAGCTGGACAGTGCATATATAAAACATCACCATCATCACTGAAAGTTTTATTGGATAGCCATCCTATCAATACCTAGAGAATCTTCTACAGTCTCTTATTTAGCATCAAACATCATTAATACTAACACTCCTAACATTTGTACTCAGTTTTCATCGGTTTGTCATCTTGTAAACATTTCCAGTCACCCATTTAGTCAAGAAGAATACTGCTTTGAACTTAACCTTTAATTAGCAAAATCTTCGGATACATTAAGCTTATCTCCGTAAATCACTCTTCCCTTCAAGTTACACCTCAAACGCCACTTCCTCCACGAAGCCTCCTTTGGTCACCATTGTTAAAGGTACCAAATAAGCTCTCCCTTCTGTGTGTTCCCATACCATTTTAGAATGTCCTATAATCCTGCACATTGTCTTGTATTATAGTTGTGTATATTAATTATTTCCCTTTCTAGACTGTAAACTCTTTTAGAGTAGGGACTCTGAATCATCCGCTCCCAGCCCTAGCACAAGAAGGAACGCAATAAATATCTGAGGAATTCGATTGGTCCAATTCAACTGAAGTGAAAACTTTAAACTTAGTATCTAGAGTAAGTTCTGCTTTAGTCTTCTGTTGCATCTCTATAAATTTACCTTTAAAATTCCAATCGGCAATTAAAAAATTTTGTTTTCTTCAACTCTAGTATTGAGATAAACAGCAAGAAAAGGGGTTTTAACTCTGAGCTAATAAGGGGCAAAGGAAGATTTTTAAAAACTTATTTGTGGCGTACTCATACCGCTTTACTCACGTTATTACATCTGCAGTAACAGCACTGCAAGACACTGCAAATAAACCACGACAAGCCGAGAGTTTAAACTCACTTATTGGTGCTGTCACTTCATTTACAGCTAAGAAAAGATTGAGTCAGAAATACAAACAGCCGCGAGTTCCCTAGGGAAAAGCGGCAAGGACGCGAGAAAAGAGTCCGGGAGCCAGGACAGGAGGGCGGGGCGCCGCGGACCCGGACGCCGAGAGAGCTACGGATCCGCAAGTCGAGCCCGCCCGAGGGGCCCAGGTGTGGATGGAAAGTGCTACGGAGAAGGAAGGGGCACAGTGTGCTGGCCCAGGTGAAGAAAGAGAGCCCCACGCACCCAGAGAGAAGCTTCTACCCTGGGCCCAGCGCTTTCGGGGGCCGCCTGACTGAGGGAGCGTCCCCCACCTTCCACCGCTGGACGTTTAGTGCTCAGACAAAACCTAAAGCCTCCCCCCGCCCAGGAGCCCAGAACGAAAGGGTCATTGTCTTTACCCTCCGCGGCCTTCTGCTTGATAAATTCTCCTCAGTCTTGTTTGGGATCCGCGCTCCGGAGAGAGGAAGTCACCGCCGCTCTCGACGTCACCTCACAGGCCCACACTGCCTCCGTGCAGTATTCAAATCTAACCGCCTAGATGATGCGCATGCGCAAAGTCATTCTATGCGTCGGCCCCGCCCCTAAGAAGCCAGACCACCTCTATTGCTAAGGCTCCTGGAATCAAACTTCCTTTCGAACGTGTAGACCAATTTCAGTTTCCTCAAAGTTTCTCATTTTCTACAGAATTTTCCTTGTTTCCCCCATTGCATCTCCCTCATAATATGGGAGCGGCCATCTTCTCTTGATTACTTGCTATAAAAACGATCGGCTCTTTGCTTCCGTACAAAATGGCGGCGTCCATAATATTGCGTCACATCCCCCTAGTATTACTCCCTATAGCTACCAGGAAGGGGTAGGCTTTTGGGACGAGGTGGCCGAGTGGTTAAGGCGATGGACTGCTAATCCATTGTGCTCTGCACGCGTGGGTTCGAATCCCATCCTCGTCGAAGGTGACTTTTGCTTCGATTGCGTGTAAATTTATTTGCAAAGTGGAAATAGCTTAAGTATGATTTACTAGTCAATTTATTCTAGCGCCATCAATCTCGTCTGAGATATTTAAAAGGCGGGCGGCTTTTGGAGCATTCTGACCTGACAGATAAAGGAAAGAGCATTTTCTGGGCATCAACAGATTTAATTTCTTTTTATATAAAGTGAACAATACATAAAATTCTAGTATTATTACTATTCCCATATATTTCAATGCTGATCTGCTCCACATTAATTAACCTAGCTCCTGATTGAGGGGCTTCAATTATTGTGGACTTTTACCCCAGAGTTTTTAATAATTGTCCTTGCTATGAAATATCAGGTTTCACTTCAGAAGCTACTGCGAGACAGTGTTCAGGATTTTCTTCCAGTCCCCAGCAGGCTGCAGGTGCTCAAAAAAAATATACAGTGGGAAAACTAAAAAGATGTTGACAACATGTGAAACCCTGGTTGTATGTTATCTAGAAGCCAGAGACTGAAGACCTGAAATGTGGCTACCTTCCGAAAGAAGAATGTTAAGTCCTTTCTTGGATTTAAGCGGAGAGGGAGGCATAGAAACAGAAAAAGAGAAATTCCAATTTTGAAAGGTCATCAGGCAAGTGCATTCGACTCACATTTAACAACCTTTATTTATCCAGTATTTAGCCACAGGCACCACAATGAATTACATCACTCACCATAACCATGTGATTATGATAGATATTTTTATTACTCCATTTTACAGATGAGAACACTGGAAGATAAACTTGCCCAAGGTTAGACAGCTTATGTAATTGCAAAAAGGGCAGTGTAACCTAAGTCTATCAAACGCTGGTGGCTCTTAACCACCATCTTATACCGTGCTGGAGATTAGTACAAAGGGCTCATCAGTCCCTTGCGGAAATAAATGGTTTACACGTTCTCTCTGCACCGCATGGTACCCTGAAACCTGGCACGTGGCAGGTGCTTCAGCAAGGTTTGCCGCACTGAGAGTGGAAGGCCGTAGCATCTGCTCAGCCAGCTCCACTGGCTTCTTCCTCTTAAATCCAAGAATATTGATCTTTGGAATATTGATACTTCCTGGGCTGAGGGTCACCCTAGCACCTGTTTTCAGCCCTGCCTTCTAATCCGTTCACCATCCTGCTACTGTCTGAATTCCACACACTCCCAAAGGACCATGGATAAAATTCAATTGGTTATTTGGGGGAAAAAACTGCATCTTTATTTTCATTAATCTCTAATTGAAAGCGCTTCCTTCAATAAAGGTAAACAACAAAGTACAGTAATATTAACCTTATCTGTGATTTTGTCACCAATAGAAATTATGGATATTTTGTATCTCATTACTGTTATTGCTTTATGCTCATCACTAGTTCAAAATAATGGTAGCCATTGGTAGACCTGCCATTACATCTTGTAATGTTATGCATCTATAAAGAAGTACATGCATTATTATATCAAACATTTAAAAATATTTTGATAACTGTATTCTAACATAATTGGTTGCCTTTGTGGTCCAACAAATTTAACTTTATGCATTTTAAAACAATATTCTGAGAAGGGACTCATAGGCTTTACCCAACTGCCAAAGGGGTCTATGTCACAAAAAAGTTAAGAGCCCCTGAGGGACTTTTCTAAAGCACCCTCAAGACATTGATCGTAAGCTTTCCCTGAACTAGGTCTTGCTCTCTCCCCCAAGACCTTTGCAGATGCTGTCCCTACGCCTCTCCCTGGAACAGGCACGCATTCTCCCCAAACCTCTTTCCCATCTACCCCTGCCTGGCTGGCTCCTGCTCCTCCTTCAGCTCTCAGCTTATGCGTCATCCCCACCCATCAACAGACCCCACCCCCAGCCCTGCAACCTGCAGCTCCTTAGATTTCTTTCAACTAGTCCCTGTGTTCTCTCTCGCTTCAGGAGCTTTGCAGCCCTCCTAGATGCTCCTGTAGCTCCCTGTGTGTCCCCCAGCACTTGCCAGACAGTGCCCATGAGTGCTGCAACCTCTCTAAAGACTAGTAAGGCTGCATCATTTTTCTGAGTTTTGCCTGCTTCTTGCAGTGATGACTTCCTATGGAAAATTAATAAGGTCTATCAATGTGTCCAGTCTACAAATAAAATTGAGTGGATTCTCTTCTCAAAGGAAAATCTTCAGCAATAGAAGTTCTAAAAATACACAAAGCACTAGAAGTGTCTAAAGAAAAAATAAGAAATTCCTCAGTTCTGTACCTGTTTGCATGCTTAGTTCATTTGTGGTTTCTTTCATATGAAATTACAGTAAGACTTGCTAAGACAGTCTATTTTTTGCACGTCTGTGATCTCTTGATCTATTTGTATGAGAATTGTTTGAACCTTTTTCTAAGAGAAAGAATCAACGACATGCCAGATTATTTAAAAACCCGGGGGTGGGGGGGGAGGGAAATACTTGGATTAGTTATCTAACTTATTAGACCACTTCATGGATGGTGTAGTTGCCTGTGTACAGTGTACACCTGAAGCTGAAGTGGAATAATAATGAATGTCAACTACAATTATATATATATATAATATATATATATATATTTTATATATATATGTATTTACAAGAAGTGGAGTACAGCATAAGGAATAGAGACAGTGGAAATGTAACAGCTGTATACAATGTCAGAGGGGTAGTAGATTGGGGAGGGGGGTTATCACTTTGTGAGGGGTATAAATATCTATTACATTGTTTTGTACACCTGAAGCTAATAAGAAAGAAAATAAGAAAATAAAAGAAATTTAGTAATTAAGGCAGTAAAAGAGTTAGAGATGCCATCTACTGGAGCAGCTGCAAGTGCAAGAAGGACAACATAGTTCTACCAGAATGGCTGCTACGTTTGGAAAGATCCCCATTACTCCCTGAAATCTGTCAACAAACCACAGCTCAAGGAAACCATTCTCCACCAATACCAGGGTTCCTCTTCACAAGTCCTACCCTGAACTACTGCAGGACCCTACAAATTCTAGAAGGCCATTCGAGAAAGAACCATTGCACAGTCAAATGTGTTATCAAGCTATTCCAGCTCACTTACGACTTACTTAAGTGCCAGGAAATAGTTTTTCATTCTCCAAGTTCAGCTTCGGGAAGACCCATTTTGTCTGGAGATGAGGTGCTCAGGGAAGAACTGTCCAGTACTTAGTTGGTGATGGTTTACAGCGGTGCTTATGTGACAGCAGCTCTTACATAAAATAGCTCTGAATGAAGCATTGAAATCAATGAAGACTTGTTGGTTTGTCTACAGTTTGTTTCTTAACTCTTGCAAGAAAAACCCAGAATCCAGGCTGCAGGATTTGCAAAGATTGATTTTGAGAGGCAGGCAACAACAGAAGTGACTTCTGTGTCTCACCATTCGGTAGTGTGTTCCCACTGAAGAACCATCTCTGGGAAGACAGTCATGACAAGGCCTGGGGATGTTCAAGAATGAACTCAGGCATTCTTCTCTGAGTGTGCAAGACCAACAAGAAACACTTTTCTTGGCTCAAATCATTTCCTGAGCTGTATGCTATCATCTGAAAACATCCTCCTTGCTATTACGTTGGTGCAACAGTAATTGTGGTTTAACAGGTTAAAAATAATTGGAAAAACCACAATTACTTTTGCACCAACCTAATATGACAGTTTTTGGGTGTACTGAGCTGAAAATGAAATGAGTTTTTCATATTGAAGATCAGTAGAGCAAAAACGAAAATCTAGTTTATAGTAAACTTACTCAGGAAAGACAAAGTGAATAAACACCAACAGGCTAGGGGAAATGGGGAATAATGCTTGTGATATCCCATGCTTTGTGTATCTTCCGCTGAGATAGCTATGGACGGTTAGCAAGCAACAACCAGTAACACCATTCCTTCTCATCATACTGAGTAGGAGCAATGCCCCACATTTCAAATTTCAAAATAATTTTTTCATTTGGAATCCCCAGAATGAAGTAAAATGGGGTTGAACCCAACCCCAATAGGGTGAAGTAAATGAATGAAGACAAGACCTGAGGACATAACTAGTGGTTCCAGGAGTTAGAAACAGAAGCAATAATTCATTTTTTGATTGTGTTACTATGGAGTCATACATTTTTCATATTTCTCTTTGGGCTAAATAAAGGGTCATTGACGTTGAGGATTTTTCTCCCTCTGGCTTTCTCAAAGATTCTTTCTTAAATATTGTTATCTGAATATTTTGATTTGTATTCATCAATTCTTGATCAAATTCCTTCAGTAAATGCTTAGGTGTTACTGATGGACAAATGAAGGCTGCATTTGTTATGAACTATGATAGCATACCGAATGACAAAAACAGACCATTAAAAAAGTTGGAGTCATTTCAACGATCAACTTTCTGTTAATCGTAAATACAGCTATGGATTTAAAATTCTGATTTTTAAAATTTTGCATGACAATTTGGCATCTGAAATACATATATATATATTCATATATATATTCATATATATATATCTTCACTTATAAAAAATTGAAATAGCTCCTTGACAGTGGTTTTTGTGTACTCACTGAAATTATCACTCCCAATTCTCCTTTCAATGACTGTCAGTAATCTTTTTTTTTTAATATAACCTAGCAAGTAACAGAGGCAGTGTTTGTTTTAGCCCATGATGCAGAACTAAAAAAAAACACTTTTTTTTTGGCTTAAACAACAGAAATGGTCCCACAGTTCTGGTAACTAGAAGTCTGAGATCAAGTGTCACTGGGGTTGGTTCCTTCGAGGGCTGTGAGGTGAATCTGTTCCACACCTCTTTCCTAGCTTCTGGTGGTTTGCTGGCAATCTTTGGCATTTCTTGTCTTATAAAATTCCTAGTCCTTATATATTTGCCACAGTTCTGATTCTGGATGATTTCACATTTAGGGTGAGATATACAGCTATTCTTTAAAAATCCTTAACCTAACTTCCACATTTAGAATGTTGGAAAGTTGACAAGAAAAAAGAACCTGAAAAATGGCATCATTTATTATTTACTTGAATTACTGAAGTATTTTCAAGAATCACTGTGTAGATGCCATGGTAATGTGTTACAAAATGCAAGGCACAGGGCTCTGTGTCTGAGAGCATGTCAGATCTACACTACCAAAGCCATACGCTACTTTTAAATCCCTCAGTTCTTTTATAATAAAGAAGCAGTATTTTAATCTGCTAAGACATATTGAAGTAGTTGGTCACTTTTGTGAATTATTATATATTGCTTATCATTATAGTCTCCAAAGTACCATACATATGGTGTTCTCTTTCCATCCCTGATCAAAGTGACCCATGATGGAGGCACTTGGGTGTGGTACCCAACCCAGCTGCATGGAGGTCAAACAGACCTTAGGGGTTGTGTGCAGTGGGTGACTAAGAGGAGTCACTATTTCAGAGATAACCAAAGTTTTAAAAAAAAAGTTTTTAAAATATTTTTTATTAAAAAATTTTTATCTTGAAAGATATTATACATACAATGATACAATATATACATATGTAATATATTGTATATGTACAGTTTAAAAGAATAATAAAACCAATGCCATGTATACATGACCCAGCTTAAGAACATAACGTTTCTAGCACCTTTGAAGCTTCCTGTGTGCCCCTCCCTGCTGGCATTCTCCTACCAGATATAACTACTTTACTGAATTTTGTGTTAATCATATTCTTGCTTTTCTTACCAAATATGCATGTATATATCCCTAAAAAACATTTTGTTTTGTTTTTGAATTTTATATAAATGGAATCATATTTACTCATCCATTTCTTTCATGCAACACTGTTTTATCCATGTAATTCATTCATTTTCACTGCTACTTAGTATACAATTATTTGAAAATAAAGTTAGGTATCCATTCTCCTATGGATGGATATTTTGGTCATCTCCAGTTGTTTGCTATTATAAGACTGCTGCTGTGAATGTTCTTATACATGTCTTCTGGGGTACATGTACAAATGTTTCTCTAGTTATATAGCTAGAA
The DNA here is from genome assembly GCF_004115265.2 of Rhinolophus ferrumequinum. Taxonomy (NCBI): domain Eukaryota; kingdom Metazoa; phylum Chordata; class Mammalia; order Chiroptera; family Rhinolophidae; genus Rhinolophus; species Rhinolophus ferrumequinum. Next base: position 64,499,784 of record NC_046289.1, read on the forward strand.
ATGGAATCATTGGTTATGTCCATGTTCAACTTTACTAGGCAATTCTTACTGTTCTGATGTAGTTAAGGACTGATAAAAATGTTGCAGTTTTCAAAACATGGACAAGCTTCAAATGAAAGGAAGAGTACACAGAGGGTTTAGAGGGGAAGAAGTAAAATTATCTCTATTTGCAGATGACATGAAAAAAATACATACCCTTTAAGAATCCACACAAAAAAGGACTATTAAGCTAATAAATTCAGCAAAGTTGAACACAAAGTCAACACAAAAATCAGTTGTAATTCTATATACTAGCAATGAGCAACCCAAACATGAAATTAAGAAAACAATTCCATTTAAAATAGCATCAAAAAGCATAAAATACTTAGGCTTAAATTTAACCAAGCAAGTATAAGACTTGTACACTGGAAATGACAAAACATTACTGGATGAAATTTAAAAAGACCTAAAAAAAATGGAAAGGACATCCCATTTTCATGGATTGGAAGACTTAATACTGTTAAGATGATAATACCACTAAAAAAAAGATTAAAAAAAACAGAAAAGATGGTATCACTATCTGAAAGCAATCTACAGTTCAGTGCAATCTCGACCAAAATCCTATCAACTTCACAGGCAACAAAAACAAAAATGAACAAATGGGACTACATTAAACTTCAAATCTTTTGTGTATCAAAGGATATAATCAACAGAACAAAAAGACAACATATGGAATGGGAGGAAATACTTACGAATCATCTCTCTGATAAGGAGTTAACATCCAGGACATGTTAACGCCTATAATTCAACAACAAAAAAATCAAATAACCCGATTTAAAAATGCATAAAGGCTTGAACAGACATTTCTCTAAGTGATATATAAACAGCCAGATGAAAAGATGCGCAATGTCACGAATCACCAAGGAAATGCGAATCAAACCTACAGTGAGGTATCACCTCACACCCATTAGGATGACTACTATCAAAACACCAGAAAATAACAAGTGTTGACGAAGATGTGGAGAAATTAGAACCCTGTGTAATGTTGATAGGATTGTAAAAATGGTGCAGCTGCTATGGAAAACAGTATGGAGGGTCCTCAAAAATTGACAACTAGAACTACCATATGATCCAGCAATCCCATTTATGGAGATATAACTAAAAGAATTGAAAGTAGGAACTTAAAGAGGTATTTGCACACCCGTGTTCACAGTAGTACTATTCACAATAGCCACGATGTGGAAGCAACCTGTGTCCATAAATGGATGATGGATAAAAATGTGGTATATATACACACACAAAGGAATAGTGTTCAGCCTTAAAAAGGAAGGAATTCTGTCACAAGCTACAACATGGATGAACCCTGAAGACATAATGCTAAGTGAAATAAGCCTATTACAAAAAGACAAAAGTATACAATCCCATTTATATGAGGTATCTAAAGTAATAAAATTCATAGAAACAGAAAGTACAATGATGGTCGTTAGGGCCTGGGGGTAGGGGGTGGAAAGGGGAGTTGTAGTGTAATGGGTATAGAGTTTCAGTCATGCAAGAGGAAAAAATTCTCGAGATCTGTTTCACAATATGAATATACTTAACATTACTGAACTGTACACTTAAAAATGGCTAGAATGGTAAATTTTGTTTTTTAACACAATATAAAATTAAATTTAAAAAATTCCATCAGCCTCTTTTGCAGGAATGGAATCAAAACAGTGTGGTACTGGTAGAGGATAGACATAGAGATCAGTGGAAAAGAATCAAGAGTCCAGAAATAAACCTATACATCTATGGTTAAATGATTTTCTACAAGAGAGCCAAGGTCATTCAATAGGGAAAGAATAGTCTCTTCAACCAATAGTGCTAGGAAAAGTGGACATCCACATGTAAAAGAAAGAAGTTGGATCCCTCTCTCACACCATATACACAAATCAACTCAAGATGGATCAAAGACCTAAATGTAAGAGCTAAAATTATAAAACTCTTAAAAGCAAATATAGGGGTAAATCTTCATGACCTTGGGTTTGCCAATGGATTCTCAGATATAATATGAAAAGCACAACCAACAAACGAAAAAATAAATAAATTGGGCTACATCAAAATTAAAACTTGTCAAAAGCACAGGCAACAGAGGCAAAAATAGATAAGTGGGACTACTTCAAACTAAAAAGCTTCTGCACAGCAAAGGAAACAATTAACAAAGTGAAAGGCAACCTATGGAATGGAAGAAAATATCTACATATCATATGTCTGATAAGGGGTTAATATTCCAAAATATAAGGAAAATAGTATTCAAAAATATAGCAAAAAATCCAAACAACCCAACTGGAAAATGGGCAAAGGATTTGAATAGATGTTTCTCCAAAGAAGACATGCAAATGACTAGGTTCGGAGAGCTGCCAGGTGGGTGAACAAGAAGGCATCCACACATCGAGTTCTATGAGGTCAGAGCACCTGTGCCCCTTCTAGACCTTACCCTACGTATTTCTTCATCTGGCTGTTCATTCATATCCTTTGTAATCTAGCAAGTGAACTATTTTCCTGAGTTCTGTGAGCCATTCTAGTAAAGGATTGAACCTGAGGACAGTTATAAGAACCCCTGATTTATGGTTGGTCAGATGCACAGGTGACAACCTGGCCTTGAGACTGGCATCTGAGGTGGGGGCAGTCTTGTGGGCCTGAGCCCTTAATTTGTGGAATCTGATGCTATCTCCAGGTAGATAGTGTCGGAACTGAGTTAAACTATAGGACACTTAGCTGGTCTGAGACTGGCTTGGTGTGGGGAAACCCCCATGTATTTGAACTGTATTCTGTAAGTAGTGAGTAAAGGAAACCAAGGTTTTCTTTTCAGGCATCTAACACTGTCAAATACATAGCAGAGAGTTAGAATAGTGATATAGGGTTTTGGGAGCAGGGGGAAATGGGGAATTGCTATTCAACGGGTATAGTTTCAGTTATGCATGATTAAATTCTAGAGATCTGCTGCACAACATTGTGTGGATAGTTAACAATACTGTATTGTACACATAAAAAGTTGTTAAGGGGTAGATCTCTTGCTACATGTTCTTACCACAATAAAAAAATATTAGGGCCAGCCTGGTGACTCAGGTGATTGGAGCGCCGTGCTCCTAACACAGAGGTTGCCAGTTCGATACCCACATGGGCCAGTGAGCTGCGCCCTCTACATCTAAGATTGTGAACAACAGCTCTCCCTGGAGCTGGGCTGCTCTGCAGCCAGAGCTTGGCGTGAACTGACACTGCTGGGCTGCTTTGTGCTCCTGTGAGTGCTGATGGGGGAGGGGGAGCGCAAGGCTCATACTACCAGCATGGGCCAGGGAGCTGTGTCCTGCACAACTAGACTGAGAAACTACAGCTTGAACCAGAGTAGGGAGGAAGCGGAAGAAAGGGAAAAAAAAATTATAACTTTTGTGAATGACAGGACACTATCAATAAAATGTATAGACAAGCTACAAAATAGAAGAAGATATTTGAGGGATATACAAATGTAGTATACCCATACCATGGAATATTATTCAGCCACAAAAAGGGAATGAGTACTGATGCATGCTGTAAATTGGATGAACCTTGAAAACCTTATGCTAAGCAAAAGAAGACAGACACAAAATGTCACTTATTGCATGATTCCATTTATGATTCCATATGAAATGTCTAGAATAGGCAAATCCATCAAGACAGAAGTAGATTAATCGTTACCATGGGCTGAGAGGAAGGGAAAATGGGGAGTGACTGTTTAATGGCTACGGGTTTCCTTTTGGGTGATGAAAATGTTTTGGAACTAAAGAAGAGGCAATGGTTGCACAACACTGAATATGCTAAATGCCACTAAATTGTATACATTAATATGGTTAATTGTCATGTTGTGAATTTACCTCAATAGTAAAGAAAAACACAAAAAAAGCAGCAGTAGGAAAACCAGACATGTATTCCTAAGAAAAAGGAATACATTTACAAACCAATAAGTCCCCAGACTCTAGCTGGAGGGAAAGGAAGGAAGGAGGTAGCAAGTGTGACCAGTCCTTTAAGAGCCCGACCTCACTCCTTATAGAAACCCTGAGTACCAGCCCATGAGGTCAGTCCTACCCCAACGGCCTCTTCCCACCCAAGAAGCCATCCCTCCACAGACCACAGCTTTCAATCATCTTGCCAGTCATCCTGTGCCCAGGTCGGCATGGGTGAAAAGTACTCAAAGCCTGGCCCTTTATAGCACAGGGCATGCAGAAACATCACAAGGTCCTTGGGCGAGGGGTCCTGTCGCACCAGCCGGCACTCTGGACAGAGGGGGTCTATCTCTTGATTCTCAACATCTGTTTCCGCTGCATTCCCTGATGCCAGTGTCATTGTGTCCAGATCCTGAGGGGCTGCCTCAGCTACTCCATCCATTTTGGGGGCAGATGCAGCCAAGTCTTCTAGGCGGTCCTGGCCCAGCTCTGAGGAGGGAGCTGTGGAGGCCGTGAGTCCCGAGGACAGGTCACCTTCACAGAGATTTAGCACATCAAGGCTCTGTTTGGCTTGGTGCTCTGCCACAAGGTCCCGCAGCAGTTCCTCATCTGTCTTGGGAATGTGGCCGCCCCGGCCTCGCGAGGGACCCCAGGCTACTGAGTTGTAGATGGGATCATTGAGGATGGGGTGGCCCAGGAACTGGAGGTGGACTCGGATCTGGTGTGTGCGGCCTGTGAGTGGCCGGCAGCGCACGACACTGGACTGGCCGTTGTAGCTCAGTCTCTGGAACACTGTCTCACAGGGCTTGCCCCGAGCGTCCACACGACACACCCCTACCTTGTAAGACACTACCAAGATGGGTTCCTTGCAGGTTACGTCCTCGGCGGGGAACTCCCCCTCCACCCGGCACACGTACTCCTTCTCCAGCTATACAGGAGGGAAGAGGGAGAAATCAGCACAAAGCCTAACCTCAGGAAGCCCAGGCCCTCTGCACGTGATAAGGAAGGCACTGGCGCCAGACAGAAGAGGATTCAAACCCCAGCTCTACTGTTTTCCAGTGTCATGATTCTGGCTACATTACTTAGTCTCTTTAAATCCTATTACCTTGTCTAGAACATGTGATTAAGAAAGCACTTACCTCACAGGGCTGTTATACAAATTCAGTAAGTGAGGCTCTAACGTACTTGGTATTTACCCTCGTATACAGTAAGCACTCAGTACCAGAATTGTATCACAATTCTGATCCAGAATGACAAGTCTCAAGACCACAATCACTACCATTTAACTCTTCTACCCAAGCCTCTTCCAATTTCATCCAATCGTTCCACCAAATAGGCTCTCCCCACAATCTTGAAAACCTCGTTCTGCCAATCAGCACTTTCAACCTTCAAAAGAGCAAATTACCGAGAAGCTGGCAGTGTGTGCCATCTCTAAACATCTCTTGAAATGTAAGAGATGGCACTTTAGGTGTTGCCCTCCCTGAAGGCAGGACGCTTGGCCAGAGAAACATGAAGACCCACTTCAGACAGAACTCAACGGATGCCCTTTTGACACACAGCATTTGTGAGCCCAGGAAGTAAACTGCATGATACAAAAGCGAGGCTCACCTGCCGGTCCCGAACCTGCTCATGAATTCTCTCCGAGACAGCTGCTGTCTTGGCAAACATGAGGACCCCGGAGGTAAGGCGGTCAAGCCTATGCAATGGGTGCAGCTCCTTGAGTTGGTGCTCCTTGCCCAGGATGAAGATGACTGTATTGTGCCGGAAGCGGCCACAGGGGTGGACAGGAATGGAAGAAGGTTTGTCTACAACCACCATGTCTTCATTCTCAGCCAGCAGGCGGACAGGCTCTGCTGTGACTGGTGGCTCATGCCTGTGCACTGTGTTCCGCAAGAAGTCATTGTCCTGCCAATGACATAGGCAACTGGTCAGCCCAGGGGCCAGCAATCTGTAATCAGTCAACTTCATACACAGCTTCCCGTTATTTATTGACATGGAAGAATGGTCACAGTATATCCTTACACAGAAAAAGCAGTATGCATAGTGTATTCCCATTTTGTAAGAATAGATACTGAGGCAGATAGCAGGCACTGAAAAACAACTACCTAGGATATACACAAAAATGTTAACGGCGATATCTCTGAGTGATGGGATTACAGGTGTGTTTTGATTTTGTTTATTTGTATTTTCCTACAATACTATTATACTTAAAAGGTAAATTTTTTTTAAATGGTGGGGACAAAAAAACCCTCAATAAATCATTACTTTCAATGACCTTGAACAAACAATACCAAGCTGTAATCTGGGCTCTAGACCTGGATTTCCTCCCACAGGTTCACTGCAAGTCACTTAACTTCTCTGGGCCTCAGTTTCCTTACCTGTAAAAATGTGAGGGTTAGACCAAACCTATGCTTTTCAAAATTGAGATGGGAGAGGGGATTCAAACCATCCATTCCCCAAATGCTGAAATCACTTGGGCTCCCATCACAACCTGGTGAGCCAGTGTTACTCACAGGGGTGTCTAGTACCTTTTACCCGTGAAGAAGTTTTAAAGAAGGGTCAAAGCACTGGGCTAGACAACTCTGGTCTTTATCGCTGACAGTTCACAATTCTATTATATCAGGCTCTATATGATAAATAATTTTAGTAGTAGTTATAAGAACATCGGCTTTGGAGGTGACACTTTTGCCTTAATTCTGTGAGGTATATCTTAATTCAGTTTCCTCACAGGTAAAATGAGGTGGCAATATCTATCCCACAAGGCTGTCGTTAGAATTAAATGTTAAAATACTTAAAATGCTTAACTTTGTGCCTAGGATATACCATGGAGACATAAATGATAACCTCTATTACACTATTTGTACAGAGAATCACAACGCAAGGTAGGAGGTAATCAGTGCCAGTGCCACAAGACAGTGCATAAGAGGAGCCCTAAGAATTCCAACTGCTGTCCCTTGGAAACAAGCAAGTCGCCGTGATGGAAGGGAAATGGGCTGAATTTTGAAGCACTGAAGCTACTTGCAGAAATGGAGTGGGGGAGGGAGCTAAGAGTGTTCCAAGTGAAAGCGAGAAAGCTTCTGAATTACCCTGATTTTACTCCAGTACCTATGCCCTACTAGCTCTAAAAACCCCTTCCCCGTTTCCTCGCCACTTTAGGCCGGTTCCATCAGGACTCCACCTTGAGCACAACGCTGAGGTCCTGTACTGGCTCCTCGTTGAGGCGTAGGCGCCCAGCCCGAACCGCAGCCTCGTAGTAGGCCAGGGGATGGGCTCGGAACTCGGTGCTGAAGACATGCATCAAGCTATGGCCCACCCAGCGGCCTTTGCAATAGGTCCGGAAGTCAAAGTAATAGGGCCGCACTTTGCGCAGCCCTCCTTCGAAGTAGTAGCTGGTCTCTGCAAAGTGTTCGTCGCCGAAGCTCACGCCTGCCCGCCGCTTCTTCGGAGGCGGCACTACGCGCTCCCCGGTTGTGCCCCGCCGCTTCTTCCGCTTGCTTGAGCCCAGTGCTGCAGCCGGGGCCTGCTCCTGGTTCCCTGTGGTCTGCTTCCCGTCCCCAGGGGCCAGCTCCACTCCTGGGCCCGCCGGCTCTGGGCACCCTGGGGGCCACTCATCCCTCACTTCGCCGCCCGCGTCTCCGTTTTGCTGAGCCGGAGCCGTCAGCCCGCTCGCTGCGTCGGCCCCGGTCGAGAGCGTTTCCGCCATCGGGCCCCTACGGCCACTCCAAGTCCTGGCAAAGCGGAGGCACGAGAAGTTGAAGTACCCCGGCACGAGAATCGCGAGCCACCGGCGGCCGCCGCGACACATAACCGGGCAGCCACCGCTCCGGGGTCGCGATATGACGGCGTCATTCGGCACCAGCCAATCACAATGAGACCCAGTGCCGGGGCGGGGACTGAGGAGAGAGGGATTGAGTTGAATGGAGAATTGGAAGGTTGTGAGGAGACTCACCAAAAGCGTTGATTTCATGTAGATACGCACAAGTTCCGTGGGTCTGGAGAAACTCTTGAAAGGAGCTTTATTTAAAACAAAACAGACTCTAAATTTAAAACAGACTTTATTTGCGACAGAACAGACCGCTAACCTCTGAAAATATGCTAAGAATATTTAAGTACTGTGTTGTGTACTTTAAAATAGTGAATATTATAATACGTGACATATCTCAATAAAGCTGTTATATATGTATTTAAAAGTACAGCCCAGAAGCAATGTTTTCACACCTGACTTTGTCCCTAACAACGTGAGAATGATTAGAGAACTCCCAATTGCCTCCCATTTACCCTGTCCCAAGATCAAACTGCAAGTAGATTAGAAGATTTATTTATCGGAGTTCTTAAATGCAAATTACTGAAACCAACTCAGAAAAGGAGCCAAATCAATAGAAGTCAGGGCGTCTAAGAACCAGCACATGGCAAAAGAGTGAACTGTGTGGTATGTGAATTATACTTCAATAAGTCATTTAAAAAAAAAAAATGTTGTTCAGAATGTGTCTGAAGCACAGACACAGAGAGAGATATCAGAGAGGTCTAGAGAGAGGGAGTCCTTGTGGGGTTGTATGAAGCCTTGCTGTGGATTAGCAATGCTGGCCACACCAGGCAACTTGTTGGAACTACAGAATCTTGATTCTCTTTCCCTCTGGATCTACTCAATGAAAATCTGCATTTTAACAAGATCCTCAAATGGTTTGTCTGCATATTAGTTTGAGAAGCACTGGTATAGACTACAAGACCACATAGAGTAGACATTTGTCATACTCTTTGGACATTCAGCATCTTCTCAACACTCTTCTTTTGTGTGGGGAATTTCCCATATAATAAGTACTGCCTTCAAGAGGTAGAAGCCAGAAACTGGCCTTCCCAGTCTCCCTTACAGCTTGGACATCAGTTTTCACCTGGGCTCTATCCATTAGGCAGAACCTTTGGTTCAGAGGCACACGCAGAGGAAGTAGGCATTCATATCTGACGAGATAGCATTGGAGGCATCTGATTTGTGTCCAGTGCCCAGTCAAGTAATGCCAGCTGCAGTGTCTGTTCAGTGGTGTAAGGGTGAAATTTGGTAAGTAAATAACGTAATTAGACTTAGCTAGTTTGCAGTTTGACTCACCGCATAGCTCTCTCTAGCCACTTGTAGTTAGACTTAGTTTGCAGTTTGATCCACCCTGATAGTCAGCTATTTCCTCTTTGTTTCTGCCCTTCCTGATTAACTGAAGAACTCTGTTTTATTCCCTTTCTCAAGGTTACACGTACCTCATTAATCCATTTAATTAACAAAATCCTAACTTGAAAAGAGCAATTTCTTAATCCTCAGGCGCCCAGACACCGGAATACACAAAAAACCACAGCCCTCGATGGTCCAGAATCCAGAGATAACATTATCTTAAAACAGATCAGACCCCGGGAAGAATGTCAGCCCTAGGACCTGCCTGACCGATTCCCACTTTCTTTTGTTCTTCTTGTGTACCTATAAAATCTTCTGACCAATCTAGGAACGGGGAGGAGGCCTTTGGACAGGAGTTCACCATCCTCCCAGAATTCATTCTGAATAAACCTGCTTTTCTTTCCATCAACCATGTCTCTCGATTTTCAACTTTTGCAAGTGACAGGCAGCTGGACCTCAGCACGGCATCAGTGGTAGTGGGTTGTTCCCTGAGCAGTTCCTCAGTGAGTATTAGACACTGTTCCTGGCTCTATAGATCCCAGCCTATCTCAAAGGCCATCTCAAAATTCTTTGAGCTACTTAATTAATTAATATCCTTTAATCCTGTGCTGTACAATAGAGCAGCTATTAGCCACAGGTAGCTATTTAAACTAATTCAAATGATATAAAATTTAAATTTCATTTCTTAATCGCTTCTCGGCCTTTTGGCTAAGATCAAGTGTAAATTTCATTTCTTTAGTTGCACAAGTTGCATTTTAAGGGCTCAATTGACACATAAAGCTAGTGGCTACCTTATTGGACAGCTCAGATACAGAATATTTCTATTATCATAGAAAGTTCTATTGGACAGAACAACTTTAATCCATTCCTCTTACTTCTTAAACTGGCTAGAACTTGAACTAAGAACTCCAACTAACTTACTATGTTAAGGATTTAAGTATTTTAAGAGTAATGGGAAATCATCAACAAGTTTTTGGTGTGTGTGTGTGTGTGTGTGTGTGACATGATTTGATCTCCATTCCAAAAGGATCACCCTAGTTGCAACATTAAGATGGGAGTGGAGAGGGAATCACAAGGTCTAGCACCAGGCCAGTGAGGTCCTTGACCATGAGGGTTCTAATTCAAGCATTCACACACCCAACAAATTTTGAACATTTGCCAGACATTGCTTGGCTCTGGAGATACGCAGGTAAGAAAGACATGGTTCCTGATTTCAACGAAGGACAATCTGCTCTAGGACACAAATGAAAAACATATTTGTGCTAATAGCACTGCTGTTAAAGCAGAGTCCAAAATAAAGGGAAGCTGACTGCCCTCATGTGGCTCCCCAGCATGAGCAGTCACTGGAGAGGAGATGATCGTTGTTTATGGTTTCAGCTGTGCAAGTCCAGGATCTGGTTTAGTTTTTTCAGTGCACACACTAATTAAACTCAGAGGATGTGGGTGAATCACTAAGGGTGCCAATTTGTTAATTTACAATTGTAACTTTGTTATAAAATGTATTCCTTTTTATACCAGTGATTACTGGTCCCTATTGTTAAAGGCACCCTCATCCTGGTATCAAGATATTTAACAGGCCAAATTTGAAATCAAGAGTTTGTTGGGTGAACAAGAGAAAAGGGCATAGAGAGTTGAAAGGCTATGGAGTAGAATGATGAAGCACCTATAAACCTACGACAGTGACAGTGCCCGTTTCTATGAATCAGATGCTGCCAGATTCTTGTTGTTGGTGGGCTGGTAGCTGGAGGCCTCTGAGGATCTCTCATTGGGAGATTCCACACCCCCCCACTCCCACTCCCCATTTATTCCCTGTGAATAAGCACTGCTAAAATCTTGCTTATTATTTGCTCCTGTTTTCTAACCTCCATGCTTTCCACTTCCTTCTGGTTGTGTATTCTCTCTCAGAATGGTTATAAATGTGAGCAACAGAGTTCCTCGTAGTTCCCTTTCACATGGTGGTAGTTGTTACTACCATAGCTGCGTTGACTGGCTTTGGACACATCTAGAGACACATCATCAGCCAAGTTACTTCTTCAGATGGTTGGCTAATGTCTTTCGGTACACGTTTCTTTAGGAGAGAATAATCGGACCTGGAAATTGGGGTTTTAGGGGTGAAGAAGGGTTGCATTGCAGTAAACAGTAAACTGATAACCCCTGGATATCAAAAGTCATCTTCTTTAAAAAGCGTTTCTGACACACACCTCCCGTAACCACTCTCCTTTATGTACTCTGGCCACACTACTGTCCTCTCCTCTACATCTATTTGCTGTTATTTGTAAACTTGTCTGCCCCATGGCGCACCCCTCTGCACTGAGCTGTAAAGATCTCTTGGGACTCATATCAAGTCTGTCTGTTTTGAATTCCCGCTTAACCCAATGCCCAGAATACAGCAGGAGTTTGGCGTCTATTCACTAAATGAATGAGGGAAAGCTTCATAACTTGGTGAATGGGACAGAGGTCTCCTGCCAGTAGGGAAAGAAGTCGCCTCCTTCCCCATTAGCAAAAGTGCTCTAACTAGGGTAGCGAGGACTGAAATTTTCAGAGACAAACACCGGCCCAGAGAACTGCTGAGGAGGTGAACTCGCTCAGGGAACCAAGAAAAGTCAAAGGCCTTGAAAACAGGGCTTCCCATCTGAGGAGGGAATGGTGGGTGCTGTCCACGCGTTGGAACACACAGACACAAGTGGAACCAACCTGGCTCCAGCGACAAGTAGGGGCTCAGGAGACGTGACTCCATCGTTTCCCGGCAACAACAGGCCCGCCCACCGCTTCCTTGCGCTCAGTTCCTCACTTCCTCACCCAGCTGAGCTCCAGTCGACCTATCCACGCACAGAACATCTCCAAGTCGAGCGGTGGTTGGAGGACTTCCAGGATCGGTCACTCGGAGACTCCGCCCCCTATTTCTTCCGGGCTGCTAGAGACACAGCTGAGCGGTGCGTTTGCGGGCTGCTGGGCAAGGCTGTTGCGGTAGGTGAGCGGGGGCCGGCGGACCCAGAGTTTTGTATCCCCGGCTCCGACCCCATCCTGGAATACCACAAGCGGCCTTGGAGCCTGACTCATCCCGCCCAGCCAATTCTTGAGACCAGAGTGACTGAGGCCCGGGATCTGGACACCAGGGTTCCCTGCAGGATTCTGGACTTCTTAGGGGGGAAGGGGACCGGGGCTCCGGTGTGAACAAAATTTTGGTTTGGGTGCGTTTAAACGATTTCGGGCTGGCGGCAGGGGGAGGTGTTCATTGTGGCCCCTGACATCAGACAGGGCTCCCGTGACATATCTGTTCCTTTTACTTCCGGGCCCCTTCGCTGGCTGGGCTGTCCTGGAAGTATTCAGACCTTTCCGCAGGCAGCCTTCCTAATCTCAAAGGTCCCTCCTAACAGAATGTGTCAACCCACGCTATAAGACTAGGTAGTTATGAAAGCCCCCAGGCTCTGCGTAGCCCTTACCACGAAACTCTGCTTGGGCTACTTTCAGTATATTCCCAAACTGGCGGAGTGCTATTGGGTACATAAAAACATGAATTTTGGAGCGTCACAGATCTGGTTTCCAATCAAGGATTCACCGTATATCAGTAATGTGCCATTGACAAATTACCCTTCTGATCTTCAGATTCTTCATCTGTGAAACGATGAAAATATCTATCTTTCAGTGTTTGACTATTAAAATAAGAACATGAGGCATATAGCCCAGCTTCTACATGTAATGAGCACATGGGCCTTTGCATAGGACAGTACTCTCTGAGAGACCATTTTCACCATGCAGCACTTTTATTATCCTTGTGTATATGGAACTGTGCAAGACCTTTAGTCGGTGCCTTGTTGAAAACAGTTTAATTGGGTGAGGACACAGTGGTTGAATTCAGGAGACTTTTGGAGAAAAGTGCAGGTTGATTGTCATCACTGGGAATGTGGTTAAAATTCGTGTGTGTGTTTTAAAACATACATAACGTAAAATGTACCATTTTAACCATTTTTAGATATATACTTCAGTGACATTCACATTGTTGTACAACCATCACTACCCTCCATCTCTAGAATTTCCCAAACTGAAACTCTGTACCTGTTAAACAATAACTCCCGTTCTCCTCTCCCCAAAATCCCTGTCAACCACCATCCTATTTTCTGTCTCTATGAATTTGACTGTACTAGGTATCTCATATAAGTGGAATCATTCAATATTTGTCCTGTGTCTGGCTTGTAGAAATTCCATTTTTAAAGACAAACTTCATTATGAAAACTTGAGTGCAGAGCCAAAAGAGGAACCCAATTACTTTTTTGTCATCTTTTTATCTGTAACACAGAAACCTAAGAAAAGACATTTTCAGTTTTGTTAAGAGAAACTTCTGAAAAGAACTATTATCTTCCTTCAATGTGTAAACAAATATCTGAGTACTACATACTTATACTATATCCTTAAAGCCAGTGCTTTCTTACTTGAGCTTCTGTTTTTCAGCTCAGATTCCAAATGAAAATGTTTGAGAGCATTGACTCTACAGCCACAAAATCTGGCCCGGATCTTTGGGCTGAAATCTGTTCCTGTCTGCCAAATCCCGACCAAGAGGATGGTGCCAGCAATGCCTTCTCAGACTCCTTTCTAGATTCTTACCCTGCAGGCACAGACCAGAAGGAGGCCCCAGACTTTGCTGCTCAGCCAGATACAAAGCCTTGGGCTCCCTTGCAGGACTCCGAAGTGTATTTAGCATCTCTAGGTAAGTTAGATGACTTTTCTTTTTTTTCTTTTTTCTTTTAATCAGAAGCTGGTGGTTTTAAGGAAGCTTGTTGAAGTTCTTTTACATCAAACCTGGTTTTCTAGTCTTAATTTTTTTCTTTTGTCCTCACTACATGTTATCTGTTAGGTATAACTTAGGGAGTGGTTCATGTTGGTTGTTGGGAAGGATCCCCTTTTTCCTTGTACATCCCTTAAAACACTTTGTCACCTCCTGCCTCTGTTTCATCTAAATTTTGCTTTATTTCTTGCCATTCTGTAGACCCTCTTACCTACTATCGGTGGCTCATATATTCAAATAACTCAAAAGTGTCAAACCTTGTGCCCTCCTGAAAGAAAGGTCATGGCCCCATGGCTTCATGTGGATTTCTGATGCTACAGTTGAAAAGCTATTATATTAGAGTGTTGGAATGGGAGCATGTTGACATAAAATTCATTCTGTCTCTTGTTAGCCATTTTATTTTTTTAAATATCTCCTGAACACATCTTCCCTGTCCTGTCCTGTGGTCTTAAGTATAAATACTTAGAGAGACTCCAAACACAGTAAAGAGAATCAGATTGTCCTATGCTAGAGAAAGAGAATTATCAGTATAGGGCAGTGATTGCCAGTCTTTAAAATTGTGGTATCTTTTTATTATTAAACATCTATAAGACCCATTTGTGTGTCACAAAACCAAACCTGGGAATAATTATTTGAGGGAGGAAAGGCAATTCAGGAAAAAGCAGCTTTTGAGGAAGGACAGAAAAAAGAGTCAGAATAGAGTTTATATGACTGCTAAGAAATATCTTGGAAAAACAAAAGGAATTTTATTAATGATGTACTGGAGGAAAAAGACAAGAGAAAAACACAGGTGGAACGATGGAAAATGAGAAAGATAAGGGTATAATGTGAGATTTGTTGGGAAGCCACAAAAGATAGGATAGTAATATTTACAGCCATGGCTGAGGAGGTTGACAATTCTGTTTTGTGGTAGTCAGAACATCTGTTTAATGATCACAAGGAGAAGAAGCAACGCTCGGAGAAAGCTGAAGAATCAGATCCTTTGGCTTGTTGTTGCTCAGCACCAGGGGTTATAAGAAACTTTCATGGATTTGGTGATTTTGATTGGTTCAGAAAGTTAAAACTCCCCTGATCTTTTCTAAAATCAGTTAAAAAGACGATTAAAGTTTTCTTCTCTGAGGAAAATGAGAGACATTTCTGGTGCCTATGGCAGAGTCTGGGAGACAATGGCAGGCAGGTTTGGAGTATGCAATGACACCTGTTTCTGCCTGCCCAACTCAGATCACACCTGATCCGGGACTCAGCACACTCAGAGAGAAGAAGACCTTTTCCAGCCCCAAAGAGTACCTTCCACCTTGACAACCAAGGCCAGACAATGTAAAGATTGTTTTTATTGCCAAATAAACATATATCAGAGAATTCACTAAGGTCAACAATTAAAAACAGCCAGTTCAACATATCCGAAAAGATATACATATCCTTTTCATATCCTCAAGGAGAGAAAAGTTCCTCAAATATTTAATGTTTATCAACTGCAGGTGTTTTTCATGAGTGAGCTCTTTGTGGTAACTTGAAGCAACAAGAGTTATTTATTGTTTTGATCAGTGGGTGCTAGCTGAAGTGGCTTGTTTAGAAATGAAAACAGAATGGCAAATCATAAAGTTTCTATTGTTTTGGGGCTTGATGCTCATCCCTCCCCTCCAAAAAAAACTGTCATTTACCCATGTATTATAGTTGAAGGCAAGACTAAATTAAGGCAGAAGGCAAATGGTGATACCCTTTCTTGTATTCTTCAAAAGAGGATATCTGTTCAACAGTTATACTTAAAATGCAAATAAGAATAATTAAACATCTATCATCAGGAAACCATATGGACCACTCCCACAGGGATTACAAGATGTTTGTTTTGATTAGGTTCCAACATCCAGGCCACGAGTTGAGCGACTTTAAAAAATGTTGGGAGATTCCTTCTCTTTAATCAAGAATTTAATTATACATAGAGATCTTAAAGGTCTCTTATTATTGAGTTCTCATCAAGTCAATTTTAGGTCTAATGAACCATTGGATCTCTGATCATTTTATCTAATTCTTTCTCATGAGGTTTGAAAACTGCTTTATGTCACTGTGACAAAAAGAAAAACCATTGACTCTTCAGAGAGACTATTTTGAAGGAGTTGAAAAAAGACAATAGTACACATGTCAAGCCAGGGAAAGCAAGCATTCCTTAGAGAGATACCTGCTGGGCCTCTGTGATTTCAAAGAAAACCTGCTATTGATTTATTTATGAGAAGTATGGCTTTTCCCTTGCTGGGGTTAAACATTTATTTGATATAATGTAGAGTGAAGACACTGTGAAGGAAAAAGAAAAATGTACGTTTCCCTTTACCTGTCCCCCTTAAAAAATGAGCTCTTTTGTAGGGGGTGTGGATGTATTCATCGGTGAGAGAATGTTTAAATTGGCATTTTGCATTTTAGATTTAGTTTCATTTCATACTCATTTTCCTTGTTAAACTCTTTAGAGAAGAAACTGAGAAGAATCAAAGGTTTAAATCAGGAAGTGACCTCTAAGGACATGCTTCGAACCCTGGCCCAAGCCAAGAAGGAATGCTGGGATCGATTCCTCCAGGAAAAGTTAGCATCAGAGTTCTTTGTGGATGGACTTGATTCTGATGAGAGGTAATTGACTCCCCGTCCAGTTCCAGGTGACAGTGTGTTTTGCTGAGGGCATTTCTGTTTTTCTAAAGAATTCAGGGAGAGTGACATCTGAGTTGAGATATTAGTTGATAGCAATATCAGCTTTTCCGAGCTAAGATCATCCTTTGTAAATTTGCTCTATTTGTTCTGAGACCAGCAGCAGATTTTTGAAAATGGCTATTTTTGTCAAAAGGCAAATACTCCAGCTGTATCCTGATCACAGATTGGATATAGTCGAGGATAAACCATTGTCTTCATTTTTAAGTACATAATGCACTTGAGAAAGTAGTAATCAGTCAACAACTGGAACTATGTTTTCTTACCTCTGAATCTCCATTGCCTTACAGAGTTTCTGTCATATTGTAGCCATTCACATTTGTGTAGACTAAATAAATGAATTTCTTAAGCATCTGCTGCGTGAAGGCACTGTGCTTGGTCGGTCATGGGGCTGGAGATGTGGGGTGGAGGGGAGATATACGGAAGATTTAGACCCTTTTCTTGGTCCTCAAAACTACTTAGAGAGAGATGACAAATACATGTATATATAAAGACGTACCTAACTAACGAGGCGGCATAAGAGAAGAGCCAGATGAGTGGAAGTGACAGAACAGGCTTTGGGAGTTGGGAGACCACTGAGCTCTCTATGGGCTCTGGTGTTTGTGCCAGGGAAGGAGGCAGGACTGGAACAGTACCTGCAGGTGGGCCAGATGCAGAAAGGAGAGAGGCCACAAAGAACAGGGTGATAGGTGACACTAGGAACGTGACTCTGCCACTTACTTACTGGTTGTTATGTCCTTGGGTAAGTAACCTGTGTGTGCCTCAGTTTCTTCTTCTATCAAGTGGGAGTAGTAGCTCTTAACGCATAAGGTTGTAATGAGGATAGTGAGTTACTAGGTGTAAAGTGCTTAGAATAGTGTCTGGTACATGGTAAGTACTATTTAAGTGTTAACTATTATTAATATTCTTCCTAACAGAATTTTAAAGTTCAGTAAGAAATTATTCAAAACAAAGATCAGTGAGGGGAGTAAAACCGTGAATTTTAACAAGAAGTCTTAGGGGAGTATGACTTAACCTAACTAAGTTCGCAACCTATCATTAACATTGATTTTGAGAGTCCCATGTTGTCAGATGAAGATACTGCTGCTGAAATCGTGGGCCATATGTAAATAAAAGTTTATAGTTACATTTTTACTTTTTAACTTGCATTTTTACTTTTTCACTTACAGTATCTTGAATACTGAATCAGCATTCCCCAAGATCCTTTAGAAATCAGTGTGGCATCTAA
This sequence comes from Rhinolophus ferrumequinum, assembly GCF_004115265.2. NCBI lineage: Eukaryota > Metazoa > Chordata > Mammalia > Chiroptera > Rhinolophidae > Rhinolophus > Rhinolophus ferrumequinum. Next base: position 64,517,579 of record NC_046289.1, read on the forward strand.
GGTCAGGCCAGTTACCCTCTCAGGGTTCAGAAAAGAATATAAATTTTGCTTTTCTGTATCTAAAGGCTCAACCCATTGAGCCTTAAGCTGCTCCAAACACAGATAGACTGGAAGTTGCAGATTCTTGACCCACTAATAATTTGGTATTCTCTCCCCTTGAATAGTTCTCTCCTTTCCATTTCTGAGAAGAAAGGACATTTTTTCCTGCCTAATTCTCAAGTGGAATTCTTTTTCTCTGAAATCAGATCAGCACCAAGACTCAAGTTAATGTTTCTGTGTATTTATCAATACCTAAAATAATGTGATTTTCCCTTCTCTATAGAAATAATTGAAACAATTCTATGAAAAGTGTGGTAGGTGACAATTAAATGCCCCTGCAGCACCTGAGTCCCCTGAGCTGTGGGTAGGTGTTCCTCTGAGTCTACATCAGTGGGAACGCTTCTTTCTATCATTGTCCAAAACAAGCACCAGGAAACAGTAGATATGCATCTGTTCTCAAACTTCAAAGTTTATGTTTTAACAGAGGCCATTCTGTAGTGAAATTGTGTGGTTCCTCACACATGGGAAGGGCAGGTAGGTGACCCACCTCATGGTCTGCTTTTGGCAAAGGCATAATGGGCTGAGAAACCAGCTGTGCACAACAGGATTCCCCCATACACTGACAGGTGTCTAAAATCTGCTGGGTGTGGCTTTATTCCTTGGCTTAAGAGCACAGAATGAAGTTTATCTTATGTCTAGTCTTTTATATTCTACCATGAATGTCTAATAGCTTTAGAGTGAGGATCCTGTGTACGTGAGGAAGGTAGGAGGGGGACACCTCCTCCTCCCCTCAGATCCAGACAGAAAAGGGGCCCTCTGGCAGACTGGCCATTCCTTTGTGGGGACACTGCTGCTCAGATGTTTACATCCTGGGGACTTGCTATGGGATGAACTAAACATAAAGCTCACAAACAAACAAACAAAAATCATGCTCAGTGCAGCTAAGCATAATTGAGTTTCAGACTGCCTCAGGTATAAGAGATTTCAAGATGCTCAGGTTTCTGCCTCGCTAATAATTTGGTATTTATTTGAATGTTTCCTCCCCTTGACAATTTCTCTCCTCTTCAATTTTGAGGAAAAAAAGACAGGACAGAGCTATTCTCATCAAGCCTTCAGAGGTTCTGCATTTGAAGGGGGCCTGGTGCTTGTAGCCAGAGTGCCGCCCAGGGGGTAAATTATGCCTGGGAGTTGCCAGGATGTACAGCTGTCAGAGGAGTATCATCCTTCTCCCCGTGTTAGTGGAAAAGCAATTGTAGGAAGAAGTTGGTCGTGGGTGGGAGGGCAGTTTTTGAGTAACTGAGATAATCATTAAGTAATTAATCATCGAGGTCTGATGCAGCCACCCTTTTCTCTTGCTCTTTCCTAGCACCTTGGAACATTTCAAGAGGTGGCTCCAGCCAGATAAAGTAGCCATCAGTACAGAGGAGGTCCAGTATCTGATTCCTCCAGAGTCACAAGTTGAGAAGCCAGTGGCTGGGGATGAGCCAGCGGCAGCGGAACAATAAATTACATACACACACACACACACACAGACACACACACACAAACACACACGCTGAGCAGCTGTCTCCGGTCCACAGGGAGCAGTGGAGAGCTCAGCGACAGCCGCAGCAGCAAGGAGAAATCTAAGGAGGGAAAAGCCCAACCTTCTGCTCCCCAAAGTAAACAGCTGCGGGGCCCCTGAGGACTTGCTTGGGGCTGGCATGTGTGACTGTCTTGGATGAAGTGACTTTGACACAGAATGCACTGGATCAAAATCCTGCTTTCCTGTATGTCCCACAGCTTGTCTGAGTTCCGGTGCTGCAGATGAGAAGTCTGCTAAGAATCTAGTGAAGGACCCAAATGTATTTGGAGACTGATGCCCTTGTGTATAATGTACGTGTATAAGTTAAGTGAGCCATATTTTTCCTTGCCTCTTCTGGGTCTTCCTGCCTGTGTCCCAAGCATTCCCTTGGTAAAATTGTCAGGGGTGAGTGTGGCCAAGGAGAGTGAAGTCTGCCTTGAATCCAAGCCCCATTCCGGGCTTCTCTAACAAGTCCATAATAAATATAGGGACTTTAAGAAAAGAGCCTGGGCTTTTCCTTCACCTGATTTGTTCCTTGTGGGGGAAATGGATGAAAGAAGTGTGAAACGGTGGGTGTTTGTGTGTGTATGTTTGTGTGTATATGTTTTTTATTTCATGCATAGTTTCTCCCCTAACTTCTTCCTGCACTTATTAAAATGGGCTAAATTTCAAATGAGACCTGCAAATATGGTGCTAGAATTTGACAGGACTGCTAAAGAGTTCCTTGCTTGCTCCTTGTAGCAGCTTTCCTGGCTGAGTCTGTGCTTCCCTCCTTGTGTATGGTGTTCTTGTTAGTTTGTGTTGTCCATATAAAACTTTTCTCATCACAACAGCTGTGTGTGGTGCAATGGACCTGATTCCTCCCAGAGAGATGCTCCCAGACAGTGGGGAGGTAAAAACAAATGCATGCCAACGCTGGGGAGCTGGTAACTTTTGCCAGCCTCCTGTTTCTAACACCTGCCCTTTGACAAGCCAAACCTCGGTCTTCTGAGGGTACAATTCTGAGGCCATGGCTCCATGGAATTTCTTCCTGAGTAATAGGTTCCAAGTCCCTAATGATGTGCAGGGTGGCCGTAAAACTTTTCAGACATTTGCTCATTTCGAAATCAAGTGTTTTCTTTGTCCAAAAAGATGGGAACCAACCAGGTGATTCCGTATCCTTGCTTAATTACATGAATATTTTGGTTGTAATTTCCAGATATATGAGTATTTTCCCTTTGTTTGCATTGACTAATGGTGTTAGCTTTATTCCTACTGCTTTTTATTAGTAGGATACCTTTCACACAAAGAGTGGGCCTGTGTGTTCCCCAGACACTCTGAGGAAGCCAGACATGGACCATCATCTGGCTCTGGACCAAACTTGCAAGCTGCCATCTCTGCCTGGGGTTCAGGTGTCAGAACTCACTCTTACAGGGGGCCTCATCACATAGGGCCGTGTGATGGCTTTCAGCTGGTTGGATACGTTTAAAAATTTAAAAAAAGACATATTTTTTTGTTCCCAGCATTGTAAACAAAAATTATTCTTCCTCCATAACAACAATTAAAGAAAAAGAGCAGTAAGATCCCAAAACACTCTCCCAAAGAGCAGCTGATCATAAGATAGTTAGGGAATGTTTCTATATCAGAAAATAGTGTTTCTGTAATTCAGGTAAGATTCTAGCTTTGCCTTTTTTCTACCTCCAATTTTCAACCTAAGAAACAGAAATTTTAGTATGAAAGGATGGAGAATTGATTTAAAGGAACCAAAAAGGAACTGCAGACCTGAAAGGCTTTTAGCCCCATGTCTGAACCTGGATGAGGAGAGGTGCGAAGGGGAAGGCCCCAGATCTCTGGCTACCTTCTTGCTTAACTCTTTAGTAGAGACAGGTTTCCACAGAAGGGAGTCTAATAGTTGTAACTGGTTTTTTAATTGGTTTAGAGGTGACATCTTAAGTGATGCCTCTAAAAAAAGGTAAAACTCTATTTACCAAAAACAAATTTGATTTTCATTCCCGAAGCTAACTTATTAATATAGATTTATCTTAGGCTATTTAAGTGGCACTAAACTTGAAACCAAGAGTCTTGGGTGCTATCTTTGTCCTGCGGCTTACTGTGTGATCATAAATAAGTCAAATGACCTCTTTGTGTTCCAGTTCCCTTTCAGAAACTGGACCAACCATAGGAAAAATAGTATTGGCCAAAAATACTGATCTGTTTCCTTTGACCCTGGAAAGTCCCAAGGAACTCTAGTTAGGACTTCCTCAAATCAGTAAAATTTATGAGTTTCTTATCACCCCTAACTTCCTTCCTCATGTCCTTAGTGAAACAGACAGAAAGTTAGAGAAAACGGAGCAATATTTAGGGCTAAACTTTAGGGCTACAGAAGGGCAATTCCCAACAGGGGCAAAGCAGTAGTGAGTTCGTATACCCAGGGAAGGCTGGGTTGGAGCCAAGGAGATCAGCCAAGTGGCTGCCACTGTTCTCTTACGGCACATGTGCTCATCACCCAGGGCTTGGCAAGATCAGTGCTGGAATGGCACAGGCTTGTTTCCAGAACCTGCTCCAGAAATAGGCTCTGGATATAGGCACAGCAAGTAAACAAACTCCCCACCAACTGTTGCTGAGGTGTGTCCTTCGCACGCACGCAGGCCTGCCCATAGGACTTACTACAAGAGGGGAGCCGCCCAGGAGCCACTCCCTGGCCCTGCCTTGGAGTGAGTCCCCAAGGCTGAAAACAGCTCTAGTCACATGAAACAGTATTTTCCTGAAAATTCCAAACTATTCCAACTAGCTTTTGCCCTACTTTAGTTATAAGAGTCAAGACAGGACACTGCCATAGCAATCTTAGGTTTGTGGGAGGGCTGTTTACTTGAACCCAGAAGTGGTTATTTAAGGCAAGGCTTCATTCATCTAACCAATATTTGTTGAGCCCTTGCCACGCTTCAGGTGCTGTGCATGGTGGTGAATAAAACAAAACCACATTTCCCACATGGAATGATGGAGGGGGAAATACGGCCTAGCTAATTAGTGCTATGGTGCCTAGGTGTAAGCACAGGGTGTTTTGAGAGCATATGGGAAGGAGCTATGAGAGTGCTAGGCCAGTTGGAGAGGGAGCTAGGAGAGGGGCCATGTTAGGGAAGCTGAGTCCAGAAAAATAAATAGCAGTTAGAATAGAGGGATAGAGCATGGAAGCAGAGAAAAGTTCCAGAAGAGGAAAACAGCCATGTACAAAGGTCTAAAGCAGAGGTGTCCAAACTGCGGCCCGCGGGCCACCTGCGGCCCGCAATCCATTGTTAATTGGCCCACAGCAAATTCCAAAAATATATTTAGTTTACTTAAATAAACCAGGTGAGGCAATACGTACTTCACCTCGAGTGAGTGGCCCGGCTGTTTATGTATTTTACCGCATATGGCCCTTGGTGAAAAACGTTGAAAAAGTTTGGAAACCCCTGGTCTAAAGGCAAAAGAAAGTTTGGAGACTGGAAAGTGGTTCAGTGTAGCTGGAGCATAAAGGACAAAGGAGGAAGCATCAAAAGGTGAGGTTGAAAATTAATTAACAAGGCTGGGTGTGAAGGGCTATATAAGTCATGTTAAGGAGTTTGGAATTCATTGTTGGGACAGTAGAAAGCTAATGGGTCATTTTAAGAAGAGCAATGATGGTCAGATTTGCATCTGGAAAGATGGTTATGGCTGCCATGGGCTTGACATAAACTGATTAGAGGTGCACAGATTCACACTTGGCAATGATACGTGGACATGAAATAATTCAATTAGAGGGCTCATGGTTATCCTTTTATTTTATAGCTTGATTTCTTTGAAGTTAATTTTTTTTCGCTATTGCAGAACAAATAGAATCATGTATGGTAAATTGTATTTCCCTAAGATGGCCATATCAGTACATCACATTTCACACTTTCATTTTACAGTATGATATGTTCATTCCATTGAGATGTTGGGTCAATATTCCTTCCCCTTGAACCTGGGTTGACCTATGTAACTGCCTTGCTAATAGAGTGCAACACAAATAATGTGACTTTTGAGGCTAGGTCATAAAAACATTCCATCTAGGTGTGCGCTCTTTCTCTCAACATGCTCCTTTGTAGTTCTCAACCAACAGGTAAGAAGTCTGGCTACCTTGAAGCCACCATACTAGAGAGACCACACAGAGACAAAGGTGTTCCCAGCAGTTTAGTCCCCAGCTGTTTGAGTCTTCCCTCCCAGGCATCAGATATACGAGCTCAGACAAGTTCGCGAACTCATCCTAGAAAAAGTGCTACATACCTCATTGCTGAATATCACTATGGTCACCTTTGAAGTACTCCCCTTGGGAAGCTGTGCACTGATGCCAGCACCTAGTCCACCCTTTAAAGCAATTTTGGAACTCTTTTCATGAAATGGCCATCAGAGCTGTCATTGTATTACCCTTGATGTCCTGAATGTCATCAAAATGTCTTCCTTTCAATATTTCCTTTATCTTTGGGTGAAGAAAGAAGTCATTGGGGGCCAGATCAGGTGAGTAGGGAGGGTGTTCCAATACAGTTATTTGTTTACTGGCTAAAAACTCCCTCACAGACAGTGCCATGTGCGCTGGTGCACTGTGAAAGAAGAGCCAGGAATTGTTGGCGAAAAAAGTTCAGGTGGTCTAACTTTTTCAGGCACGCTTTTCAGCACGTCCAAATAGTAAACTTGGTTAACTGTTTGTCCAATTGGTACAAATTTATAATGAATAATCCCTTTGATATCAAAAAAAGGTTAGCAACTTCGTTGCAAAAAGTTCGCGAAATTTTTTTCGGGGGTGGAGGGGGTCATAGAATAAGCGTTTATTATCAGAGCACCAGTGGTCTGAGAAGGCAGTGGGTTAACACCTCCAAAAACTGCCTTCAGAAGCTTGCGAATTTAATTGTCAGACCTCGTGTAAGTGATTCAAACGATTTCAGGCCCTTGTCTTAAAGCTGCCCCAGCTGTCCCTGCAAAGCCCTGTAGATTCATGAATGAAATAAATGTCATGGTTTAAGCCACTACGTCTTGGGTTCGTTTGATAGTCAGCAATAGACAACTAATACACCATGATCTAGGTTTCAGATTTTATGTAGCTAATTTCAAGTATTTTCGTTCCTTCTAGTTCCTGATGGTAAGAGAATTTACTGGATGCAGTATGGAGAGCAGCAAAATTGGATGCAGGGGACCAGCTTTGAGGTGGCTGCAGTCGTCTGAGAAAGAGATGATAGTGACTTGAGGACTTCTCTTTCTACTTAGGATGTGAAATGCCGCAAGATAATGTCACTCCCATCCTACTAATGAGAAATAGCCAGATACTGTACAAAATCATAGCCTTTCCTGAGCCCTAAGAAAGCTGAGGTCACAAGGCAACCAAGTAAAACCTGTTCAAGGAGAGGGAGGGACACACGAACTGCTTCAACGTTAGCAGAGCATGCAGGAAAGAGGTGGCTGTCATACAAGGGGGTAAGGAGAAACTAACAAGAATTTTAACAAAATTTGAAAGGCTACACGTGGGCTAGCGTGCCCAGGGGCGTTTGTACTCACAGGCAAGCTTTTTTCCACAGGCCTCCCCTGAGGTTCATGAGAAAAAGTGGGAGCAGGACAGGAACTAGCACAGAGGTTTCCTCCTCGGTTTTGCAAGCATGCAGGAGTTGATTAAGGCAACTGTTGGGAGAATGAAAAAAGCCTCAGCTGCTTCTGTAAGCAAAAGCCTTAAACAACTGGGGGAGGAGCTAACTCTTGCTTCAGAAGAATAACAGCAAAACTCCTCTGCTTCTGGGTAAGGGGTAAAAAGTGTCTTGGCCTTGAACACAGGCAAAGATCCATTGCTTCTGGGGGAAGAGTAGAAGCAAATACCCTCTACCCTACGGGGAGAAGCAGGAAACTGTCTCGGGCTGAAGATTCAAGCAAAGGTTTACTCTATTGGAGAAGACGACAAGAAACTCTGGCCACCCAAAACCAACCACAGAGATAAGGCAGAGTTTGGCTGTCATAGGGAGTAGGTGCAGACATACTGAGAAAACCTCTCTCCTGAAGCTCAGGAGCATAGGACCAGCCTAAGACCGAAGCTGAACCAGGATAACAGAGATACCCCCTACCTCCCACACCCATGTCCTGCCCCTCCATGAGCCCAGTACCAAATAGCGAGCAGTAGCAGCCTACTGCTGACAGAGGGGCAGGCGTGGGGATGGCTGAAAAGCTGAGGGTGGAGCAGGAACACAGAAAAAATGCTCTGCCCCCCTAGTCCCCACTCTAAGCAGCCCAGCACTAGAGGAACTTGAAGCCTGTGACACACTAAGGTAATGACAGCAACACCAAACCCAAACCCTGCCTGTGTCCCAGTTAGGTTGACTCAACCCCCCAGACCAAGAGGCTGACAGAAGAGGCATGCCCACTTACAGGCATAAATCCTATTTACCTCAGTCTCTGCTGTTCCACACATGACAGGCATTCAATAAAAATCTACAAAACATACAACAAGGCAAGAAAGAAAAAACCCCAATCCATTGTCAAAAGATAAATCCACAGAACCAGACACACAGATAACACAGACATTGGAACTACCCAACAGGGACTTTAAAATAATAATGACGTGTCTTAAAGGGTTTAGTGGGAAAAGGTGGGTAACTTGCATGAACAGATGGAGATTTTCAGCAGAGATATGGAAACTATAAGAAAATCAAATGGAAATCTAGAATTAAAAAAGAAACAAAACAAAACATGATATCAGAGATGAATTCCTTCAAAAGGCTTTTCAATAGCTAGAACCGCTAAGGGAAGAACCAACGAATTTGTCAAAGGGCAATAGAAATCACCCAAACGGAAACAGAAAGAGAAAAAGGAGTGGTGGGGTGGAGAAAATAAAGCCAAGGCTTCCAAAAGCTGTGGGATAATATCAAACAATCTAATAAATGTGTAATTTGAGTCCCATAAGTTAAAGAGAGAGGGAGGGAATGGGGCAGAAGAAATATTTGAAGAGATGGTGGTCACATGAATGTGGCAATGAGGTTAGAGAGAAGTGGATATGAGAAGCATTTAGGGGGAAGAACCACTGGAACCTGGTAAGTGAGTAGAATGAAGTACGAAAGAGTGGGAAGAGTGAAGCATGGCACAAGGTAGGAGTGGGTGGTTAGCAAGTGACAGAGCCAGGATTGAAAGCCAGGCCTCGCCCTCCTCCAGAGCCTGTGCTCTTTGTTGCTGCACAATACTGCCGCCTACAGGCCAGACTGGAATGACACTGGGTCTCTGTGGCTTGTGTCCCCACCCTCCAGCACCAGGCTTTACTAAGCCATCACTGTGCTGCCCCACGAATCAATGTGTGGCTAAAAGACACTCACCTTCCATTCTCCCCATCTCCCGTTCCCAAGTGCTACACGTTACAGATTATTCTGAAGTAAAGGTTTTCTCTTCCCAAAAAGACTGACTCTTTTCTCCCTTCCTGCTGACCTAATGCACTTTTTAAAAACTGGTTTTTTTGCAGATGAGGTAAGAAGGGAGGAAGGAGGTAGAGGCGGAGATGGGTGAGGGATCGTGTCTATGTGTGCATAGGAAACGAGATGGGTTACTGAAAGTTTATGAGCATTTTAAAGAATAGGACCAGTTTTGGTTTTTCAATCTCATGTGCTTTTTCAATGACTTTATCAATTGGTAGCTGAGCAGAATGCCAAGATGTAGCATGGTCTTCGGCAGGGAGCCTAATCAAGTTATGAGATCTAGGAGACAGGCTGGAGGGGGTAAGCTGGGCAAAAGTATGGTTGAGTAGATTCACAGTTGTCTGAACAACCGTCTCAAAAGTATACATATTGATTGATTAACTAACATGATGCTGAGTTTTTCTTTTTTATTTTTTTACTCTGTCCAGCTCAACATTTTTATTAATGATTTGGATAAGTACATAGAAGGCATCCATATCAAAAGGGAGAGGATAGTTAATTGATTGAACAAAAGAATCACAATTCTAAATTTTCTATAGACTGGAAGGATGGGACAAAGTATGAAACCTAATAGGGATAAATGTGAAGCCCTTCATTTAGGATCAAAAAATTAATTACACAATTAGAGGACAAAGAACTGTGTATTAATTAGCTTGTTCTAGTGACAGAAGCCAGACTCAATCTAGATTAAACCATAAAGGGACATAGATTGGGAAGGACAGAAGTGGAGCTGGCCTCAAAGTCAGTTGGATCCAAGGATTCAAACAATATTTTTATTCTCCTCTTTCTTTCACTCTTAACATTTCCTGTGTGTTGATATAGCATAGAGAGGCCTAGGAGTTCTGCACATTATCCCAGTTTAGCAAATCCAGAGGTAGAGCTCTCTCTTCCAACTCCATATAATAAATCCCAGGGAAGGACTCTGATTGGCCTAGCCAGGATCACATGCTCATCACTGAACCAATTACTGTGGCCAGGGAAAGGAAACTTTTTATTGGCTGGGCCTAAGTCATGGGCCCAAACCTATGGCTAAGGGTACAGGATACTGTGATTGGCAATCGTACCAGAACCATTCAAGACTAGGAAGTGGAGGAGAGTTGCTGTTATGTGAAGAAAAGCAAAAAGTATGCTGAGAAGCCAAAACAAATGTTCAGTGTCCTCACAGTTTAATTGAGTCAGCAGTGTTGTGTACTTGCCAAAAGAGTTAAAATTCTAGGAATCAATAATGGGATGTAGGTAGGGCTATAGCAGTGTAAAAATACATTCTGTACTAGTCATACTATTCTGAAGCATCAGCTGGTCACCACATTGAAATAGCGACATTGAGAAACTCACAGTGCTCCCTGGAGGAGGTCTCCAGAGTGAGGAGTCTCAGAAAATCGAGTCATTTGAAGAAAGGTCAAGGCAATAAGATGTTTTGGCCTGCAAAATAGAAGATGTAATAGATATGCTTTGCCTTAAAATACTTGGAGTATTCTTGAGAAGAAAAATGAGACATTGAAGTGCAAAGGACAAACCAGGACACATTTGGGGAAGTTTCAGAGAGATCAGTTACCATTCAATATAAGGAGAACTTTCTAATAGCTGTCCAAGAATAGACAGTAAAAGGTAGTGAGCTTCCTGGCACTGGAGGTATTTAAACAGGTGTCAGAGAGGCTGTAACAGGGATTCTTGCATCACATAGAAAGTTGGATCAGGTGACCCCCTCAGGTCCTTTCCAGTTACGAAAGTCTATGGTTGTCCACGGGAGACCTACAGGGGCTTGCTGCTAACAAGCCAGCCTTGGCCTCGCCAACAGCTGGGAGGGAGAGCTGCTAAGCTCTTTTTCCTCTCTAGATGATACGATCTCTTCCAACAAATGCGTACCTATAAGCAGCTAGAGGCAGAGCCCTCCAACACTTCCTATCTTAGTCCAGACTTGTGGGGCAAACTCTGGCTGGGAGGAACACAGAAGGAGACCCCTTGTGCGATTTTATAGCCTCTGGACATATGCCATGAGATGAGGAGTTGGATGTCGGCAGTTTATTTTAGGGGGGATCAGGAGTGAGGGAGCAAGGAGAATGAGACAGGGAAGGGTGCATTGAGTAGGGCTCAGTCCTCCTGGAATCACTCTGAGGAACCATAGAGATCACAACTCAGAATTTCCTGATTGAGTGATGGGGAAATCGGGGCAATAATAGCACCAGGGCCCATGCCTCAATAGTTGAAGTTTGCCCTTTGGGAGTATTAAGCTCCTGCTACTTCCAGGCTGCCCTGCAGGGGCTGAGAAAAGCCTCTGGCAGAGAAGGAGAAAGCTGGGAAGCTGTGAGCATACACCAGAACTGTCCACTATAGCTGCAGTTGGCCACAGAAATGGGCTGAAGGGATGTGGGGCATGAACATCTGACATGCTCCCTTTACTGCCCAGTCCAGGACCCATCTTCCAGGGCTGTGGGACCTTTGATTTTCCCATTCCAGCCTCTGTGGCCCAGTGTGTTCACCAGTTTGCCTAGTTTAGCATAGTCTGAATATTCACCCATAGCTCTCTTGGGCTCAAGTCTCCTTTCTGGGCCTAGCTCCCTCACTGGGCTCTCTAGGTGGAGGGCAGCAGGGTAGCACGCTCTCCAGGCTGCCACCTGTTCTATTCTATGCCCACAAGTAAGCTTGGAAGATGGTGACATTAGGGATACTGGATTCATTATGGTCAAAGTCAGGACCTCCACACTGTGGTCAAAGTCAGAACCAGCTGAAGGCTAGATGAGCTCCAGAGTTTCCTCTACTGATGGCCTCATTATTTCTTAGGAAGAAAAGGCTAAGAATGACCAAGAACTCAAAGACCCTGAGAAACCTCACTCAAAGCCTCAGAGACACTTCAAAGATGGGAAATCATTGCCCTAATGTTGAAGGCAGGGTTCCCGGGCAGACCCACAGGACCAATCCACGCTGGCCCACCACTCCTCTTCCTTCTCCTCTGGACTACCTTGGTGAGAGCTCGGAACCCGGCTCTCTTCCTCCCTCTGCTCTTCTCACCCTCTCACCCCTACACTCATGTCTGGTACTCACTGTTTTTCCAGCCTGTCTCTTCTGTCGTCTTTCATGTTAATTACTTCCGGGGGCTTCATCATCTCTGATATTCACATTCATTACTCCATAATTTTGCCTCATTTCTTACTATCCCTGCTTAGTGTTCTGACGCTCATTTCACCTCCCGAGAGAGGTGAGGCTGAGAATAGATATTTATGACGAGTTTGGGTTGAAATGGAACCAACTGCCTCCGTAGGGCAAGCAGGTGTGTGTGCTCATGGTGGGGTGGGGTTCAATTTTACCTTTGTTAGCTTAAGACAAGGTCCCTGCTAAGGTGGCAAATGTTATCCAGCCAGAGGAAGAACCTGGATGAGGCCTCAGAAAGGATGAGCTATTGGATCCAAGCCCTGCTCAGAACAAGGTAATTTCCCGGGATGAGAGGGAGGACAGTGCAAACACTGACATCTCTCAGCCCTCTCCTCTCTTCCTCTTCTCTTCCTCCCTTGGGGCCTTCTCCATTCTTCTTTTAGTCTGGGGTTCTCTCCCTCTGTGTTCTCATGGGTCCCCTGTGCCTATCTTTGTCTCTTATTCTTATTTCCATCTCCGACTCTGTTTTGCTTTTTCATCCCTCTGTCCTGCATCACTGAGGCTCTGTTACCATCTCACTTTCTTGCATCTTCCTATTCTCTGTGTCCCTCCATGTGCTTGTTTCTCTCTGTCTCAGTCAGTGTGCGTGCCTCTGGCTTGATCTGTGTTTCTGTGTATCTGTCTGTCTGTCCATAGTCCCAGAAGCGCTATAACTCCAGAATGCCTGTCAGGAGTGGCTTTTCTGAGACTGGAGTCCGGGTCAGCCACCCAACGTGCTGAGTAGAGATGGCTAAGGACATTTCCAGCCCAGCAGTTGTCATGGTAACAGCCAGGGCGGGCCAGGCAGGGGACGTGCAGAACCACGTGGGCTTGACCTTTCTGTGGGTGTCAGGTTTGAGCGGGAGCTGGGGAAAAACAGCAACAACTGCTTCCCTCTGGCCCAGCCCTCAGGCTTCCGGGCTGGACTGAAAGGAGAGAGGGAGAGATTTAGAACTGGGACAGCTGGCAACAGAGTGAGAGGAGGGATAGAGCGTTAGCCAGCTAGAGAAACCACGGGAGAGAGGCACAGGAGCACAGGCTCACACACATGCGCGGGCACACATCCTCCCAGGGTTGTCACCAAGACTCCCATCGTGAACTGACCTGTGGAGGGCACCAGACGTCCTTCCTGGAGGCTCAGTTTGTACTTCACCAGCCGGCAGCTCTGGGTGGGTGGTTACTAAAGGTCAGTTCCCCACACTCAGCGCTTCCCTCCCCTCCAGACTCCTTTAGATCAAATGTCACTTTTTCCATATTGCAAAAGCTTGATTGCTCTAAGGAAAATATGCTAAAAGAAAAAGAGCCAAATGATTCTTTCAAAAATAGAAATATTATAAATGCAAAAGTCCAAAGAAAAACACTGAAATTAAGACGTTCTAATCCTCGCTCTGCTTCCCCAGCTCTGAAGTTCCCTCCACAGTTTCTTCCTCTGCCTGCCAAGTCAGGGGACAGAGATGAGGCTGGACCCCAGTCCACTTCTCTGACAAGGGCACAAGAAGGGAAGCCAAATCAGTGGTTGCTTGTGTGTGAAGGAGGCTTGGATTCACAGCAACCCCTCCCAGCTCATACACACTCACTCCACTCCTTCTGTTTCTCCTATTGGATTAGACATATAGAAACCAGGAAAAGGTTTCCACAGGTGCCCTGTTAGCCCCAACCCCTTGAGGGAGAGGCGAGAGGTCCAGGGCATCCTCCGGTCAGCTCCACAGAGAACACCTCTCACCTGTGGATTTCATTTCCAGACTTTCTAGTCATGGCCACCCAAGAGATCTCAAGCCTTCTGGGACATAGTGCTATGGAAAACAAGACCACAAACTCAGAATGAAAAATAAGGTCTTGCCATGTACTGAAAACCCACATTCAGGAAAGACATGAAGGGGGCACTCACCAGCCAAGAGGTGGGTGCCGTAACACACGGGCTTTCCAGGCTTTCTTTTATATAGCGATACAACCCAAAATCCCCTTGGAGAACTGAAGGGGAGGTCTTGTGATTCTCAGCAGGAGAGGGGATGGCAGACCCCGTGGTCATTAAGTTAGCGCACTTCCAAAAGGCTATTTGTGTGCTCGCTTCGGCAGTACATATACTAAAATTGGAACGATAGAGGGAAGATTAGCATGGCCCCTGTGCAAGGATGACACGCAAATTTGCAAAGCGTTCCATATTGTTTTTACATTGTTTTGTACACCTGAAACTAATTTTTTTAAAAAAAGACTGTTTGAAATGAGTTCTGATTACATATATTTGAAAGTGGTCACAGTGGTACTGAAGATGTAGTCTTTTTGAGACTCACCTTTCTTTCTCTGACTCACAGGTTTGTATTGTGTCCTCTGTTTGGGTGTTGGTTCACATGACCTCCTAGTTCTGCCCCTATAGAATCACCAATGAACCCTCCTGCCCTCCCCGGGGACAGGGTAGGTTCTGGAAAACTTCAGGTACCTGTGCCTCCAGAGCAGTGGGCAGAGGACAGAGCAGTGACGCCCCACACACGAGGCCCAGGCTCCACTTTAGGACACACACCCTGCACCATTCCTTTCCCCTAGTTGTGGTGGTTTTCTCTGCATGAAACTCAGCTCAACGCTATGTCTCTCCTTTTTTGTTCTGTCTGAGCCCTTTCCCTCCAGTTCCACCTTTTCTCTGCCCCTCAACTCATTGCTGATCCCCCCCATCTCCAGCTCAACACCTGGGGTTGGGACAGCTCCCTAGGGATGCCCGTCAAGTTTCGGAGCATCTGCCCAGCACCTGAAGTGGTGTAAGCTGGGGACCGTGGGTCAACTTGGCAATTGCTCCTGCCAGGCCTGTGACCCCTGATGGCTTCCCTAGGATCCAGCCCTTGTCTCTCCATTTATGCTCTGGGCCAAACCTACCCCAGCTTCTGGAGGCTCATTGGGACAGGTCACCTGCTATTTCATGCCCCATGGCTTTGCTCACTCTATTCCTTTTGCCAAAAACAAATTTTCTGATGAATCCATGTTCTGCTTTAAGGCTCAACTCAAATGCCACCGTACAAGTAAATCTCTCCTCGATTTACCCCTAGGCTACTCTGTGGCCCACGGAACTTTTTATCACTATCACAGGAGTCATGTCTCTGTTTTCACACCTGCTCTCCGCCACTAGAGGGCGTGCTCTCTGGAATGGTCTGGGTAGAATTGATCTGTGGATCTCCAGAGTGTCACTCACTGAGTATTTGTAATTGCTGTTGGCCCTCACCCAGAATGGATTCTCAGTCTGGGGTGTGAGCCTGCGGAGAAGGTCCCAGACGCCCCAGAGACAATGGCATACCTGCATGCCAATGAGTAGGGGGTGGTGGTACTGTCTTGCCTCCCCTCCTTTGTCAGAGCACAGCCCCATCCTGCTGCAGGTCCTGTAGTGACATGCTGGCTGCAAGACAGGGGACCCCTCACCTCTGAGAAAACAACAGCTTAGCCCATTGGCACCCATTGGCTGGAGCAGTAACCCCTGGCTGGCATCTGATTGCTTTCTCTCCAGCCCTGGGCAGCTGTCTCCTATCGTTGTCCAAGCCTCCTATGGCTTTATAGACTCCTCTTGCTGCACTAAAGAGAGCCCTAGAGAGCAGGCTTAGAGTGGGAAGCGAGGGCTGGGGCATCCTTCCTGTCTTCCTCTCTCTCCCTCCTCCTGGCTGGTTGCAGCTGTGCTGCGTGATGTGGAACTGAGCACAGTCTTAATTACCGCTCAGCCCTGCTCATTAATGTCTCTGGAAGCCAGAGAAGCCCTGAGTTAGAAGTCTCCATCGCAGTGGGGGCCAGGGCCCCAGATTTCCTGGGTGATTGCTAGTCCCACTTCTTGTGGATTGGGTCTGTGTGACTTGGGATCCTTTTGGACCTCCAAAGGGGATGCCCCTCCCTGGGATGGGTTAAGGGCTGGTGCTGGAGGGAAGAGAGGGAAGGCTAGGCCTCTTCGTGGGCTTTCACTTGTGTGCACAAAGCATCGCGGGAACAGCACTGCAAGCAGAGAGATGAACAAATGATTAAATAAACCAAATGTGCTCAAATCCAGCACACTGATGACTTATCTATCTTCGAAGCGACTTAAGCAAGGAGCCTGGTGCATTCATTGTTCAGCCAATCTTTCTTTCTTTTTTTTTTTTGTAATAGAAATGGAATAAATAACTGTGAAGTGCCTGAATACTGGACAAAAGGAAGCTGAGTGAAGGAGAGGAGGGGCGGACCCATAGGCCTGGCTTTAATATTTGGGAAAACTCCTTCACAAATATCAACTTGTAAACACCCTAGAAGATCAAATGAAATAATACACGTGAAAGCACTTTCTGAACTGTAAAGGGCTATAGAAATATAAGGTGTTACGTTATTATGTAATATTTTTGCTCAGTGCAAACTATAAAACAGATGCTACAGAGAGGCTGGAGATTTATGATAATGGCTCATCACCCGCAAGGCACTCACACAATTTGGGCTGTTTCATTTAATTAGTCATTGCCTCTCGTATAGGCTACTGCAGAAGCCTTCTAAGGGGCTTCCCCACATCCACCTTCTTGATCATTTCATTCATCTTATATGCCACTGCTGGGTTAATTTTCCGATGCGCTCTGATCAAATATTTGCAATGTTCCTCTTGCCGACTGCATAGATCCTGGAAACCCTGGCTTAGCAGTCAAGATCCTCCATAATCGGGTCCCACATGACTGTCCCAACCTGATTTCCCTCCTTCCATCCTGGCAGACGTAGGCTCAGGAAGATCAAGTCACTTTTCCAAGACCACAGAGATACCAAGTGACAGATACTGAAATCAAGCCCTCAAACCTTGGACACCTGACTTCAAAACTAATGCTCTTTCTAGCCCATCACTTTTTCGTTTTGATGGATACAGCTGCAATGAGGATCTTCCCACATACAGCTTTTTTTCTTCTTTGAAAAAATTTCCTCAGGACAAATTCCCAGGAGTGGGGTTACCAGGTCAACAGACATTAATATTTTTATGACTGCATGAATTAACATTACCCTTTGCAAAAGGGCTGAGCTGATTTATATTTTAGCCAGTGATATAAATATATACAAGTTTCACCAGACCCTCCTCTCTACTGGGGATAACGTTTGAATAAATTACTAATTGAATAAGTTATTTCTTTGTTTTAATTTGAATTTCTTTTGAATATTAAGATAGAATATTTTCCATGCACCAGTTCACAATTTCTATTTTGTCTTGTGTGAATTATGTGTTCATATCTATGGCTCACATAATTATTCAAGTCTTCATGTTTCAGAAGCTGCAATGTAAAAAAAAAATAAAAGAAAAGCCAATCTTGAAGGGCAGATAGGGTAGACCCGGTGAAATCAGAGCAGAGGTCTCTATCTGATAAAGGCATGCAAATAAGCTGTATCTTGAGTAAATCTTTAAAACAAAATTGAGGTCAACTAACTTAAAATACTAGTCTACATTTAAAGGGAGAACTTAGGAGACAGCAAATCCTGGACTCAGACTATACTTGTCCTGACCGTGTCAATGTGTTATAACACAAACATTTATTATTTAATTTCTGAATCATTTTGGTAACTATATAATTGTCCTAAAACAGCAACGCTTTCTTTTTTTATGTTATATTATGTTAAACATTAATTTTTGTGTATGCCTCACATGTGCATGCCTCACATATGAGCATACACATGGAATAAAGGTCAAAAGATATAAAAAGGGTGTACAGGGGAAACATCTCCCACTTTCCCATCTTCTAATCCCAGTTTCCCTCCTGGGAGACAGACAGTATTATCAATTCCTTGTGTATCTTCTCAGGAATATTTCAGGCATATGTGAGTCTACATGTACATTTTCAATAGAAATGATAGCATACAATACATGCTGATCTGTACTTTGCTGATTTGGAGAACATTCCATATCCGCTTAAGTATATTTTTAGAAAGCTTAAATACACTTTTTAAATGATAGTGTCCAATGAGTGTGCTCTATTCCATGAAAACCAAATAAACAAAAATCTACATATATAAAGCAAGTGTTTGTGAGGTATTTACTTCACAAACCAAGCCTTTATGTGATCGAAATCTTCTATTAAGCCAACTTCACACATTTCAGTTTTGATTCATTTAATTCAATTTATGTTTATATATTTATGACAGAAACATTCTGTGAGAAGCAAAGGCCATTTAAGTTAGAAATTATTTTTTAAGCAAATCTATTGTTAAAGAGTATATTTTGGTCAAAATGATATATCCTGACCTTGTCAGAAAGCACAGTCGTGTGTTTGAAAAAGTTGATCTTATGTATTTCCTGTATCTTTTTAAAAACCACAAATGTAATAATTCTGCCTTCTAATTTGTTTAACAAATATCAATGGCATGAAGCGTAAAGGAAAAGACTTTCAATATCAGTTGACAGGAGATACACTGTCCAGAGTCCTCTGGACTATGTGGTAGGGCTCAGCCTCCCAAGCTCTTTTGTCCTAATCCAGCGTGAGACTAGAATTTTACCCTGGATCACATTCAAGAATTGGGACCTACCCTACAAATATCTCCAACTTTTTTCCAATACTGACCCCAGGGCCTGTGTTTATGGGGTTATTGAAAACTGCCCTGTCCTTCAGCCTATGGCATCTTTAGAGGTGTAAAGATGCCACTCGTGTTTACTCGTGTTTACTACCTGTTGTGTAAAAGCAGCTTTCTTTCTTTGCTCCAAAATGGTTTTGGGGCAGCAAATTGGCATCATCTGCGGGATGAGTCATTGTTCACCCTGTCTGTGTATGGTATAATCTTTTAAACTATGGTCTTACGTCTCTTTGGAATTTATCTTTCCAAACTTAGGGACTCAGCCCTTCTAAATACCTGCTTTCTAATTGTATAGTTAGAAAGTATCATACAAGTAACTTTATTTATTCATTTGTTCATGTAGTAGTCACATCTTCTCCCAATCTTTGTTCAAATGTTACCTCCTCCATGTGGCCTACCTTGATTACTCTATTTAAAATTGAAACATTTCCTCCTCCTGTATCCCCTTATGCTCCTTATCCTGCTCCATTTTTCTATATTAGTTGGCACCTTCTAAAATAATATGTTCTTTTCTTATTTATTACGCATATTCTTTATTGTACATCTCCTTCCTCCAGGATGTAAGCTCCATTTTGTCTATTGAATTGCTGATGTGTCCCAAGAATCTAGAACAGTGCCTGGGACATAGTAGTTCCTCCATAAATATAGTATTTGTTGAAAGAAAATGATGTTAGCTCCTGCTATGTATAAGACACTGGGCAAAGCATGTTGAGGCCTCCAAAGATGAATCTCCTGTGAATCCTAACCTCAAAGAGCCCAGAGTCTAGCATTGGAGGTGAGACATGGCACTAATAACTACAGTCCAAGACAGAAACTATAGTACAGAAAAAGCGCTGTATGTTTAGAGCAGGAGAAAGAGAAAGCTTTCAGGCATGAAAAAGCTGAGAGGAGGGGATGGCCCGTTAGCTCAGCTGGTTAGAGCGTAGTCTGATAACACCAAGGTTGCTGATTCGATCCCCGCATGGACCACTGTGAGCTGCGCCCTCCCTAAAAAAAAAAAAATGCTGAGGGGAGGCATGAGCAGAGACACGGCATGGGCTGAGGAGTCAAAGAGAGCAACTGAATCCTGAGTCTGCCCTAATTGAATGAGGTTGGCTTGTTATAAGCTCCTCATCTGCAAATCGAGGGTGAAAATATTTATCTTAGAAGACTCATAAGGGCCAAAGGAGATAATGCTTATGCATAGCCAATGGTGGATAGCACCTGGTATGAAGTTCATGATGAACTAATAGTGTCCATCAACAGGGAAGCATAAATTATGACATATAATAAATATTATAAATCATTAAAATGATAATTACAAGGGATGTGTAGTAGCATGAAAAACAGCCTATGACTGCCATTAAGTGAAAAACAGGCAGACCATAAAATTGTCCCTGATTACAACTGGGTAAAAATAATTCAAAATCGGCACAAAATTAAATCAATTCTAGGGTTAGTCTGGTAGGAATGAGAATCAATTTACCTAAATATTCTCCTTTGATTTTTGTAATTCTGATTTGTTTGTCAACATTTAATTTTGATACATGTCAAACTTACAGAAAAGTTGCACAATATATACGGGGAATTTCCAAATGCTTTTTACCCCTTCATCAATTATTTGCATGTTTGCATCCCCTCCTCTCTCTCTCTCTCTTTCTCTCCCTCTCTCCCTCCCTCCCTCTCCCCTCCTTCTCTCTCCATATATGCACGCATTTCCTAAGAATAAGGACATTCCCTTACATAACCACAGGACAGATTTCCTACTATTTTTACAGATAAAAGGCCTAGAGAGTATATCTTTTTGTCCTGAGATCCTGGGCTACAGTCTCACTAGGTTCAGGATGCAAAGCTCTTCTCTGCAGTCTTTGGGCCTCTCACATCTGGAATTACAAGTAAACCACCAGGTCAGTCATGCTGCAGGTAGGGAGGGCCCCCTTAAAGTGCCTGGGAAGTAGAGAGGTATATTGTGCCTTGCTAGGTTGCATGGGGGAGGGTCTGAGATGGAGCCACCCCGGGGAGGCTCCTGTTTCAGGACCGGAATCCTGCAGGTGTAGGGCCACAGAGATTTCTGTGGCTCAGGAAACTTGTCCACTTGAACTAAGCTTCCCTGGGGAGTGGAATCTCAAGATAAACTCACTTAGCTGCCTACAGGCTCCCCACCCAGAGTCTGCTGAAAATGTTTATTCAAATCACTGAGCTCAGAGGACCAATCTACAAGTGCTGAAGCCAGAGGTGGTTAAACAAGAGTCTGTCCTTTGACTCCTAAGCTTAGAGCCGCTGTTACTCAAGGAGGATTGTTTTTATTGGAGAAATGAGTCAGTGTGGAGGGGCCCTGGACAGTGACTGATGTAGCAGCCAGGTGGAAGGATGGAAGAGGTTTCCCATTAGCTTAGGGATAAGGCCTGCACATATACAATCAATTCATACACACTATGACCAGGGAACCAGTCCACCCCACTCTTTCCTCAGTCCTTCAGAGTTACCAGACCCAGGGTGTTCTTGTCTCCATGTTTGCAGCCTTCCCCTCATGCCCAGCCAGGATAAGCACAAGTAGAACAGATCCCACACTCTGCAGCCCATGGGAAGGAAGTTAGCACTATTCCAAGCCCTCACCTCCACCCCCATGGGTCTGGCTCTGACCTTGAGGCCCAGGCCTGGTCCCATCCAAGGCCCAGGGTTAATGAATGGCCTTGCCCTTACTACGACCTTCCCTCCACCCTGGGGTGCTCCTTCCCGCCCCTGGATCTGTTACTGTTAACTGTGATTTGGAGGTGTCTGCCTCTCTGCATCTGTTTCCCCATCTATAAAAAACAATGACGTTTACCGCAGAGGGTGGTGGTGAGGGAGAAAAGAGACCTTACATGTGAAATCACATGACTAATTGGGGCAAGTGTTAGTCAAATTTCAAGCTTGCCCATGGGAGCAGCCAGTCTGACCTCTCTTAATTTATACGCTGCAAGTGCCTATGCTGAAGGTCATAACCTGCTCAGTCAATATCAACAGCTGAGGCTGATTTTTATTGAAAAGGTTATTGACTATTTTCACCTATCATATTGACAAAATTACTGACAGACCACAGGGAGCAGAGCCCTCTGATATACCAGAATTAGGAGAATAACTGGGCATAATCCTGATACCTGGATACAACAATTAGGAATATTTCGCCCCTTCCTTTTAAGTAAGCAATTCCCCTCATAGGAGTCAATCTATCAGAAATATTCACAAATGTGCACAAGGTCGAATGACAAAGGCATTCATTACAGCATTATTTGTAATAAAAAAAATATATGGAGGCAATCTGAATGTCTAAACTTAAGGAACTAAAGAAATTGTGGTGTTGTGATGCTGCCATGCTCTGGGGGGCAGCTTTCAAAAATAAAGACAGATCCCAAAGCAACCTACAGATTCAATGTAATCCTACCAAAAGTCTAATGGTATTTTTCATAGAAATAGAACAATCTTAAAGTTTGTATGGAACTACGGAAGACCCCAAATAGCCAAAGTTATCTTAAGAAAAAAGAACAAAGCTAGAGGCATCACACTTCCGATTTCAAACTGTATTATAAAGCTATAGTAATAAAAACAGTATGGTATTGTTGCTGGAAGATGGGTTCTTGGTATTGCCACAGGAAAGAATTCAAGGACACACCAAATAGGCCAAACAAGCAGTGGAAGTCAGGAAAAGAGCAACTGCCCCTTAGAATAAGGAAGCCTAGGAATTTCTTACTTTCAAAATGAAGGCACAAAATATTTAAGTTTTTGGAGTGGTGTTATAGGCACACCTAGGCAGGTCCTCACTGATCACTCCTTCCCATCAGGAGGTGGGATTCTCCTGTACTTATTTGGGCCTTGTCAGAACAGCCATGGTGACAGGGGATAGAGATTTTCCTGCCTGCAATGCTAATAATATTAGAATCCATTATAATCAGCTGAAGTTCACCTTGAGGGGCAACATGGCATCCTGGATCTGCTCTCAGCCACCGAAATCTAGTCTGGCTGGTCTGGTAGCTGCACTTTTTCTTAAGAATGATCTCATCTCCTCCCTCCTTTGTCCACCCTTACTTCCTCCTTCCTTTCTTCCCCCTCTTTCTGCAGCCCTATTCTTTCTGCCTGTGGTAATGGTATTGGCATAAAAATAGACGGATAGATCAAAGGAACAGAATAGAGAGCCCAGATATAAAATCATGCATATATGGTAAATTAATTTACAACAAAGAAGCCAAGAATAGGGGCACCGGTTGGCTCAGTT
Source organism: Rhinolophus ferrumequinum (assembly GCF_004115265.2). NCBI lineage: Eukaryota > Metazoa > Chordata > Mammalia > Chiroptera > Rhinolophidae > Rhinolophus > Rhinolophus ferrumequinum. Next base: position 64,540,488 of record NC_046289.1, read on the forward strand.
GGTTGGAGCGCGAGCTCTGAACGTCAGGGTTGCCAGTTCTGTTCCCACATGGGCCAGTGAGCTGCACCCTCTGCAACTAGATTGAAGACAGCGAGCTGCTGCTGAGCTCCCGGAAGGGTGGCTGGATGGCTCGGTTGGTTAGAGCACGAGCTCTCAACAACAAGGTTGCCAGCTCAAGCGGCTGGACTTAGAGCTGAGCTGCGCCCTCCACAACTAGATTGAAAGACAACGACTTGGAACTGATGGGCCCTGGAGAAACATACTGTTCTCCAATATTCCCCAATAAAATAAAATTTAAAAAAAGGAGCCAAGAATATACAATGGGGAAAGGACAGTCTCTTCAATGGTGTTGAGAAAAGTGGACAGCCACATTCAAAAAAATGAAACTGGACCCAAATCTTACACCATACATAAAAATCAACTCAAAATTAAAGATTTGACTTGAATATAAAACCTGAAACCATAAAACTCCTAAAAGAAAACAGGAGGTAAGCTCCTTGACATTGGTCTTGGCAATTATTGTTTTTGGATTTGACACAAAAAGAAAAGGCAAGAAAAGCAAAAATAAACAAGTGGGACTACATCAAACTAAAAAGCTTCTGCACAGCAAAGGAAACCATTAACAAAATGAAAAGGCAACCTATGTAATGAGAGAAAATATTTGTAAATAATACTCTGATAAGGGATTAATATCCAAAATATATAAGGAACTCATATAACTCAATAGCAACAAAACAAACAAAATTTGGTTAAAAAATGGGCAGAAGAACTGAGTATTTTCCCAAAGAAGACATACAAATGCTCAACAGGTACATAAAAAGATGCTCAACATCACTAATCATCAGGGAAATGTAAATGAAAACCACAGTGAGATATCACCTCACACGTCACAATGGCTGTCATAATAAATAAATAAATAAATAAATAAATAAATAAATAAATAAATAAAACAAGAAATAGCAAGTGTTGGCGAAGATGTGCAGAAAAGAGAACATTTGTGCCCTGCTGGTGGGGATGTAAGTGGGTGCAGCCACTATGGAAAACAATATGGAGGTTCCTAAAAAAAGTTAAAAATAAAACTACCATATGGTCCAGCAATTCCATTCTGGGTATTCATCCAAAGAAAACAAAAGAGATACCTGCGACTCCTTGTTCATTGCATTATTATTTACAATAACAAAGACCTGAAAACAACTTAAGTGCCCATCAATGAATGAATGAAGAAAATGTGATATATGTATACAATGGAATATTATTCCTCCATAAAAAGAAAAAAATCCTGCCATTTACAACAACATGGGTGGACCTTGAGGGCATTATGCGAAGTGAAATAAGTCAGACAGAAAAAGACAATACTGTATGATCTCACTTATTTGTGGTTGCCAGAGGTACAGGTTGGGTGAAGTTGGCCAAAAGGTACAAACTTCCAGTATTAAGATGAATAAGTTCTAGGGAATGTAATGTACAGCATGATGACTATAGTTCACAATATTATATTGTATATTTGAAAGTTGCTAAGAGAGTAGATTTTAAAAGTTTTCATCACAAGAAAAATATTTGTAACCATAGGAGGTGATGCATGTTAACTAAACTTATGCTTTCACCAATCTTGGAAAAAAGAACAAAGTTGGAGAACTCACACTTCCTAATGTCAAAACTTACTATAAATTCATAATAATCAAGATAGGATGGTGCCAGCATAAGGATAGACTTAGAGCAATAAAATAGAATTGAGAGTCCAGAAACAAACCTTTACATTTACAATCAATTGATTTTTCAACAAGGGTGCCAAAACAATTCAATGGGGGAAAGAATAGCCTTTTCAACAAATGGTGTTGGGATAACTGGATATTCAATCGCAAAGGAATAAAGTTGGACTCCTACCTCTCACTTACATACACCATATATTTCTTAGGAGAAAACATAGGCATAAATCTTTGTGACCTTGGGGAGGGCAAAACACAAGTGACAGAAGAAAAAAATAGATAAATTAAACTTTATAAAAGTTAAAAACTTTTATGCTTCAAAGAACACCGTTAGGAAAGTAAAAAGACAAACCACAGAATGAGATAAAGTATTTGCAAATCAGATGTCTCATAAGGGGCTTGTATCTAGCATATATAAAGAACTCTTACAACACAATAATAAATGACAAATAATCCAACTAAAACACATGAGCAAAGGATCTGAATAGACATTTCTCCAAAGAAGATGCAAATAACCACTAGCCATCAGGGAAATGCAAATCAAAACCACAATAAGATAACACTTCACACTTACTAGGATGACTATGATCAAAGAGACAGATAATAACTGTCCTCTAGAATATGGAGAAATTGGAACCCACACACAGGGCTGCTGGAAAACAGCCTGGTAGTTCCTCAAAAGGTTAAACATAAAGTTATAACACCTAGGTATATAACCAAGAGAAATGAAAACATATGTTCACAAAAAAACTTGTACATGAATGCTCATAGTAGTGTTATGCATAATAACCCCAAAGTGAAAACAACCCAAATATCCATCAATTGATGAAAGGAAGGTAAAATTCCGTGCCATGGAATATTATTTAGCAATAAAAAGGACTCAATTACTGACATATACAACAACGTGGATAAACCCTGAAAACATTAGGCCAAGTGAAAGAAGCCAGTCTCAAAAAACCACATATTGTATGATTCCATTTATGTAAAATGTCCAGAATGGGCAAATGTATAGAAAAGTAGATTCGTGCTTATTTAGGTCTGGGGAGGGAGTTTTGGGGGAATTAGGGCATGGCTACTAATGGATACAGTTTCTTTGGGGGGTGATGAAAATATTCTAAAATTGATTGTGGTTATAGTTACAGAACTCTGTGAATATACTAAAAAACATTAAATATTACACTTTAAACAATTAGGTGCATTAAAAAACAATTGTGCAAATGTCCATTTTTATAAATTATTAAACATTTTATTAATTGGAAGATTATTTTATATAGTTATTTTATTATTTTATAAAGTACTTTTATTATAAGCCCAGGGTGCATAATGCAAAATGATACCACTATACAATACACTTCATATTGGTTAAGTTATTTGTTGAAATTATATCTGTATAGTGCATCGATCCTGCTTCAAAGGCAGGAAGGACTTCCGGTATGATCAACAATGTGTGGACTGAGAGGCAGAAGAAAATAGAAAATATGCATAGAATTAGGTACAAAGTAAATGTGTTTTCCTCAGCATTTTATCCACATTATTGTTCTGAAATGAAAGAACAGGTTCTAAACATTAAAACAGGCATACCCATAAAAACAAGGAAATGACACAATTTGTAAAACACATTTTCACACACACACACAGACACACACGCACAAACACACACACACACACACACACACACTCACACAGGCAGCTGTTGTCACATCTAGAGGCAACTAGACAAGTGTTGGTCGGGGAGGCATCCCAGTTTCCCCAAGGAAAGGAACATTTCCTGATTTGCCATCTACTCAACCTTGCATTATTAGCACCCCTAACCTAAGTGCAGAAAGGGGAGGAACCACCAGTGTACACCAAGTTGTCTTTTTTCTTTCAGGGGTTGCCCCTGTGTTTCCAGGAGAGGAGTTGGAGGAGAAGGTGCAGGACATTCTCAGGGGTGCAGTAGAGGGTGCTCAGCTCGAGGGTGGCCTCAGCAAGCAGCACTGCCACCTTGTGGCTTTGGATGGTCCCTTATCCCACCTCTGGATAAGGCCCCAGGGACCCTCAGTGGGGCTCCTTCATATTCTTAGAAGAAAACATTGGATAATTCAGTAACATTCCTTCAAACATAATTTTTATTGTTCTTTCTTAATATAAAAGTAATTCATTTTCATGTTACAAACTTTAGAAAGTAGAAGTAAGGAAAAAGAAAATAATAATAATTACCTGTTAATTCAACCCTGAGAGATAACCAAGGTTAGGCACTTGGATGTATATATTTCCAGTCTTTTTTCTAAGCATTTTTTTAAACAAAAATGGTATCATATGGTAGGTACATACTGTTAGTTTTCCCATAAACTAAATATGTTACATGAATATCTTTCCATTTGTTAAATATTGCTCTAGGCCACCTTTTTTTTTAATTAAGGAAAAAAATTTAAATGTACTAAAGTAGAGGGCATAGTAGAGGGGTTCCTATATACAAACCAGCCAGCTTCAACAATTACCAACACATGGCTAATCCCAAAACATTTTTTTATGGTTGCATGGTATTCCTTCTTTCTTTTGGTGACTGGTCATAGTTTATTTAAAGTCATGTATTGTCGAGCATTTAAATTCTACCCATTTTTTTCATTGACATAATACTGGGATGAACATCTTTGTTTCTGAACCTTTACAAAAATTCATGATTATTTTCTTGGTTAAATTCCCAAGACAAAGGAGATATGAAGTTTGTAAGGTGCTTCATATATTACTAAGATACTTTCCATAATGACTGAATTAAGAGCCATTTTAACTATAAAAAATTGAGGACCTTCTCCCCATATGATAGTGAGGAGAAATTGGTAGAGAAAACTTACAATGATTGTTTAAAAATACTATAAATTCAGCAACCTTTTAAGGAAACAAGAAAATTCCCAAATAAACAATCTAACTACACATAAAGGAACTAAAAAAAGAAGAACGAACAAAAACCAAGTAAAGAGAAGTTTAGGAAATAGTTAAGATCGAGTGGAAATAAACAAAATAGAAATTAAAAAAAAAATAGAGACTATCAATAAAACTAACAGATGCTTCCTTGAAAAGATAAATAAAATAGACAAACATTTAGTCAAACTTTTCAAGAAAAAAGAGAGCCCATATAAATAAAATCATAAATGAAAGAGAAGTTACAATCAACAGCACAGAAATACAAAGAATCATTAAAAAATACTTTGAACAATCATATGCCAACAAACTCAACAATTTAAGGAAATGAATAGATTTCTAGAAATATATAACCTTCCAAGACTGAACCAAGAAGAAATATAAAATTGAAACAGACCAATTACTAGCAATGAAATTGAAGCATTAATAAAAAAACTCCCAACAAATAAAAGTTCAGATGGCTTCACAAGTGAATTCTACCAAACATTCAAAGAAGAATTAATATCTACCCTTCTGAAACTATTTCAAAAAATTGAAGAGGAAGGAATGCTTCAAAACTCATTTTATGAGGCCAGCATTACCCTCACACCAAAATCAGATAAAGACATTACAAAAAAGAACACTATAGGCCAATATCCTTGATGAACATAGATGTAAAAATTCTCAATGAAATATTAGCAAATCAGATTCAACAGTACGTTAAAAAGATTATATACCATGACCAAGTGGGATTCATCCCAGGGATGTAAAGATGGTTCAACATCATAAATTAACATGATATATTACATTAACAAAGTAAAGGACAAAAACTATATGATCATCTCAATAGATGCAGAAAAAGCATTTAACAAGATTCAACATCCTTTTATGATAAAAATTCTCAACACAATGGGTATAAAGGGACATATCTCAACATAATAAAGACCATTTATGACAAACCAACAGCTAATATCCTACTCAGTGGTGAGAAGCTGAAAGCCTTTCCTCTAAGATCAGGAATAAGACAAGGATACTCACTCTCACCACTTCTATTCAACAGAGTATTGGAAGTCCTAGCCACAGCAATCAGACAAGAGAAAGAAAAGGCATCCATATTAGAAAGGAAAAAGTAAAACTCTCATTATTTGTGGATGACATGATATTACATATAGAAAACCCTAAAGACTCCACCAAAAAACTATTAGAACTAATAAATGACTTCAGTAAAGTTGTAAAATACAGAGTCAATATACAGAAATCTGTATTTATATACACCAATAATGAACAACCAGAAAAAGAAATTATGAAAACAACCTAGTTACAATTGCATCAGAAAGTATAAAATACCTAGAAATAAGTTTAACCAAAGAGGTGAAAGACCTGTACTTTAAAAACAATAAGACATTAAAGGAAGAAATTAAGCAAGATATAAATAAATGGAAGGATAAACTTTGCTCATGTACTGGAAGGATTAATAATGTTAAAATGTCCTTACTACCTAAAGTAATATACAGATTAAATGCAATACCTCTTAAAATACCAATGACATTTTTCTCAGAATTAGAACAACTAATCCTAAAATTTACATGGAACCAAAAAAGCCCCTAAACAGTCAAAGAAATCTTGAGAAAGAACAAAGTGGGAGGTATTATGCTCCCTGATATCAAACTATACTACAAAGCTACAATAATTAAAACAGTATGGTATTTGCATTAAAACAGATATATAGGTCAATGGAATAGAATAAAGAGCTCAGAAATAAACCCTCACTTATATAGTCAATTAATCTATGACAAAGGAAGCTAGGACATACAATGAGGTAGAGACAGTCTCTTCAATAAATGGTATTGGCAAAACTGGAAAGATACATGCAAAAAAGAAAGAAAGAGAGAAAGAAAGAAAATAGTGGACCATTTTTTTACACCATATACAAAAATAAACTCAAAATGTATTAAAGACAAATGTTAGACCTGAAATGTTAGACCTGAAACCATAAGACTCCTAGAAGAAAACATAGGCAGTAAACCCTTTGACATTGCTCTTAACAATATTTTTTTTGATATATCTCCTCAAGGAAGGGAAAAAAAAGAAAAAATAAACAAATGGGACTACATCAAACTAAAAACTTTTTGCACAGCAAAGGAAATCATCAACAAAATGAAAAGACAACCTACTGAATGGGAGAAGATATTCGCCAATGATACATCTGATAAACAGTTAATATCCAAAAAATATAAGGAACTCTTACAACTTAACACCAAAAAGAAAAAAAAATCCTATTAAAAAGTGGGCAAAGGAACTGAATAGGTATTTCTCCCAAGAGGACATACAGATGGCCAATAGACATATGAAAAAATGCTCAATGTCATACCAGGGAAATGCAAATTAAAACCACAGTGAGATATCACCTCATACCTGTCAGAATGGCTATCATCAATAAATCAACAAATAACAAGGGCTGGCAAGAATATGGAGAAAAGGGAACCCCCATACACTGTTGGTGGGATTGTAAATTAGTGTAATCACCATGGGAAAAGTATGGAGATCCCTCAAAAAATTAAAGATAGAGCTGCTATACAATCCAGCAATTCCACTTCTGGGTGTTTACCTGAAGAAAACAAAGACACTAATTCAAAAGAATATATGCACCCCTATGTTCACTGAAGCATAGCTAGTAATAGCCAAGATAAGGACACAATCTAGATATCCATAAATAGATGAATGGTTAAAGAAGATGTGGTACATCAGGTAACCCCAGGGTGGTCACAGGTAGTGGGTGACCTGGGCCTGCACTGGAGACCCTCCCATGAGACCCCAGAACCACCATACTTGGAGGTAGGCTTCAGACCACAGCAGAGCATCACCCAATTAGCACAAGTGGCACACCCAAAGAGCGGTCTCAGCAGATATCAGAGCTCACTAGGGCAAATCCTGCTCCATGGGATAAGCAGCCCGTAAGCTGTGGACATGGCCAAACCGCACAGCAAATCATCCTGAGGGTCAGTTCCACCCACTGATGTGCCAACGGCAATCAAGGCTCAATTATAACAGGAGGGCACATGCAACCCACACAAGGGACATTCCTGAAATACCCAGTGCAAGTGACCAAGGAGAATGCCACTGGGCCCCACAGGGCATCTACTACATAAGGCCACCCGGCCAAGACTGGGAGATGTAGCAGATCTACCTAATAAATAGAAACAAACACAGAGAGGCAATCAAAGGAGAAAACAAAGAAAAGCACCCCAAACGAAAGAACGAGAGAAAACTCCAGAAAAAGAACTAAACACAATGGAGGCAAGCAAGTACCAGATACAAAGTTCAAAATACTGGTTATAAGGATGTTCAAGGAACTTAGTGAGAGCTTCAACAAAGAGATAGCAAGCAGAAGAAAGGACATAGAAACCATAAACAAGAACCAGTCAGAAGTGAAGAATATAATAACTGAAATGAAGAACGCACTCGACAGAATTTCCAGCAGACTAGATGAAGCAGAGGATCAAATCAGCGATGAGGAAAACAGGGTAGCAGAAAACACCCAATCAGAACAGCAAAAAGAGTTGTTTTAAAATTAGAATAGTTTAACATCAAGCGCACCAACATTGGCATCATAGGAGTACCAGAAGGAGAAGAGAAAGCAAGGGATTGAGAACCCATTTGAAGAAATAATGACTGAAAACTTTCCTAACCTGGCAAAGGAAATAGACATACAAGCCCAGGCAGTGCAAAGGGTCCCAAACAAGATGAACCCAGACAGGCCCACACCAAAAAAAACCACGTTATAATTAAAATGGCAAAGATGAAAGAAAAAGAGAGAACCTAAAAGCAGCAAGAGAAAGGCAACAAGTTACTTATAAGGGAGCTCCCATAAGATTTCTCAGATGATTTCTCAACAGAAACTTGGCAGGCCAGAAGGGATTGGCAGGAAAATTCAAAGTGATGAAAAGCAAGGACCTACAACCAAGGGTACTGTACACAGCAAGGCTATCAATTACAATCAAAAGACAGATGAAGAGCTTCCCAGACAAGAAAAAGCCAGAAGAGTTCATCACCACCAAACCAGTATTACAAGGAATGTTAAAGGGATTTCTTTAAGATGAAGAAAAAAAAATGATAAAAAATATGAATAACAAAAAGGCAAAAACTACATATTTATCAAAAATTACTTTCAATGTAAATGGATTAAAAGCTCCAATCAAAAGACATAGGGTGGCTGAATGGATAAGAAAACAAAACCCTTACATATGCTGCCTGCAAGAGACTCACTTCAGATTGAAAGACACACAGACTGAAAGTAAGGGGATGGTAAAAGATATTTCATAAAAGTAGAAACAAGTAAACAAAAAGCTGGGGTAGCAATATTTATACCAGACAAAACAGACTTTAGAACAAAGTCTAGGGCGGCCGGTTAGCTCAGTGGTTAGAGCACAGTGCTCTTAACAACAAGGTTGCAGGTTTGATTCCCACATGGGCCACTGTGAGCTGCACCCTCCATAACTGGATTTAAACAACTACTTGACTTGGGTCCTGGAAAAATACACTTAAAATAAATAAAAAGTTTTAATTAAAAAACCCAAAAAACCAAAACAAAGTGTATAACAAGAGACAAAGAAAGACCCAGTAATCCCACTTCTAGGTATTTATCCTAAGAAACCCAAAACACTACTTCGAAGGGACATGTGCATCCATATGCTCATTGCAGCATTGTTTACAATGGCCAAGATGTGAGGGCAGCCTGGGTGTTCATCTATGGATGAGTGGATAAAGAGGACGTGGTACATATGTACAATGGAATATTGCTCGGCCATGGACAAGAGTGGGATCTTGCCATCTACAGTGACATGGATGGACCTGGAGGGTGTTGTGCTGAGTGGAGTATGTCAGACAGAGAAAGACAGATGCAATATGATTTCGCTTATATGTGGAATCTAAAGAACAAAATTAACAAACAAAACAGAAACAAACTCATAGATACAGAGAACATTTTGATGGTTGTCAGATAAGAGGGGGTGGGTAGGGGGTGGGTATAAAAGGGGAAGGGATTAAGAAGTACAAATTGGTTATTACAAAGTAGTCATGGGGATGTAGGGTATAGCACAAGGGATATAGTCAATAATATTGTAATAACTATGTATGGTGTCAGATAGGTACTAGATTTATCAGGGTGATAGATGGAAGGAGGGTTGGGGGGCAGAGTGAAAAGGTAAAGGGATTAAGAAGTACAAATTGGTAGTTACAAAATTGTTATGGGGATGTAAAGTATAGGGAATATAGTCAATACTATGGTAATAACTGTGTATGGTGTCAGTTGGGTACTAGACTGTCAGGGGGATCACTTCTTAAATTAAGTGAAGGTCTAACCACTTGTACACCTTAAATTAACATAAAATAATATTGAAAAATTTAAAAGGGGGGAGGGGAAGGTGAAGTGGAATAAGAGGTCCAAATTTCCAGGTATAAAACAAGTAAGTCACGGAGATGTAATGTACAACATTGGGAGTATAGTCAATAATATTGCGATAGCGTGGGAGAGTGTCAAATGGTTACTGGACTTATGGGGGTCAATTCTTTAGGTATATAAATGTTGAATAACTATGGTGTGTACCTGAAACTAATACAATATTGTATGTTAGTTACATTTTTAAATAAAAATCTTTAAAAAACAAGTTAAATACTGACCTAAACAATGTGAAGTTAAGTTGTATTATAATGTTCCCATTACAAAGTATATCAACAGTAGCCATGAAAATAGCCATGCAGTCCTTTAAATAAAGCTGATTAAGGAAAATGAGATTTGAAGATAATAAAAAGGACAGTCCAGAGAGGGGTGAGAGTTAATAGAGGTTTGTCTGGGTGGAGGGATAATGGTTTTGATTTTTTTTGTACTTTTCAAATTTTCTATGATGGACATGTGTTAATTATCTAATCATAAAAACAATAAACATTGTGTGTGTGCATGTGGAAAAAAAGATGTGATATATATATATATATATATATATATATATGTATATGCAATAAAGAAGAATGAAATGTTGCCATTTGCAAGCACGTGGATGGGCTTGGAGGGTATTACACTAAATGAAATAAGTCAGACAGAGAAAGACAAATACTGTATGATCTCACTTATATGTGGAATCTAAAAAGAACAAAATAAATGAGTAAACAAAACAGAAACAGACTCATAGATATAGAGAACAAGCTGATGGCTGCCAAAGGGGAGGGGGTGGGGTGGGAATTTTAAAAAAATATATAGAGAGAAATAGATAATCTGTGCTTACAAAAACATAAAAAATACTATATATTCAGCAACATTTTAAAGGGGGGGTTATTTTCATTAATCACATTACACCTATATATTTTCCTTCCAACTTTTTATTTTAAAAAATCCAAAAACACAAAAGAAGTTGAAAGAGTAATCCTATGAACGCCCCTATGCTTTCCACCAAGCTTCAACTATTTTTAGCATTTTATCACGTCTCTCTCTCTCTCTCTCTCTCTCTCTCTCTCTCTCTCATATATATGTATATACACATTTTTTACTGAACCTTTTGAAAGTAAATTATAAATATCATGTCACTTTACTCCTAAATACATTAGCATGCATTTCCTAAAATAACGTCATTCCCTTACATAATTTCAAAACCATTATCACACCTAAGAAAAGTAACAATAATTCCATAATATCACCTAATATTAGTTTATATGAAAATTTCCTCATTGTTCCCAATTATAACTTTTTTAAAAATTAGATTCAATCAAAGGTCATGAATTAGTCTAGATTAATCATTCTTTTCTTTTTCTATGACATTGTCCTTTTGAAGACTGCAGGCCAGCTTTTTTAGAGAATGTTCCACATTCTGGATTCAGTGATTGTTTCCTCATGGCATTGTTTAACTGGTTCTTCTGTCTCCTGTATTTTCTGCAAATTGGAAGTTAGGCTCTCTATAAAACAGAGGTACCATACTTATTATATCGTTTATTGATCTTGATTACATTCTATCCTTTCCTCTAAGGTGTGTGTGTGTGTATATATATATATATATATATATATATATATATATATATCCCCTCCCCTTGCTATGTGATTTGCAGCACTCCTCTTTTAGAAGGAATATACTTCCCTCCCCCATTAATGGCAGGCATGGCTATAGGACTTGCTTTGGCCAATGAAATATGAGTGGGGGTGACTATGCTCCTCTCTGCAGAAGGCTTAAGAACTATGGCGGGCTTCCACCACTTCCCTTTTCCCTCTGTCATGAGAATGGAATGTTCCAGATAGGGGCTGTGTTTTCTGCATGAGAAATAAACTTTTGTTATTGCAAGGCACTGAGATTTTAGGGTTGTTTATTAACTGGTATAACTTAGGGAGTGTTAATTAATATATAAACACATACGTAAGAGATGTTATTTATTTCATCACAGGAAATCCTTGCTGAATCCATGGAGTTAAGAGCAGGACTCCTTCTAGCACTCTGTCTATTAGGTTCTAGAACGACTACCTAATGTGTGCTGCATCAATCAGCTCCTGTTCTCAAGTAGCTCAAGAATCCAAGCCTAGGGCCAGTCTGGCAAGGCTGATTCAAGAAGGGTTTAGATGGAGAGGGCAGGTCTGGAACAGAGCATGACGTATATAGTACTCAAGTATTTGTTAGCTAAATGATTTGTTTGCATCTTTGTGCAGTGATTTTCAAGAGCCAGTCTATGGAAAACTGATGATTTATTAAAGATATTTTCACCAGAAAAGAGCAAAATGAGGAAAATAAGGACTATGAAGTATGTTTTCCAAAAAGCCAATTTTATTTCAGTTAAAATACATGTTAATTCACCTGACAACTTACCAATTCCAAAGGGAAAAATAATAATTTAACAGTGGAGAAACCTAGTCTCCACCATTCTAACAAAGTAACCAAAGTTAACATCTCTCAAAATAGGACAAAGAAATGTCATGTGCCTCTTGATGTGATATACTGAGAAAGGACACATCATTTCTGTGGTATTCTTGGCAAAAATGTATTACCTGAATATAATTAGGAGGAAACATCAGACAAACTCCAACTGAGGGACATTCTACATAACAACTGGCCTGTACTTTTTAAAAAAAGTCAATGTCATGAAAGGCAAAGAAAGGTGGAGGGACTGTTCCAAATTGAAGGTGACTAAAGAGACATAACAACTAAATGCAATATGTGATCCTGAACTAGATCCTAAACTAGAAATAACAAGAGCTATTAGAAGAATGGGGGAGGAGGAGAAGGAGAGAGAGGAGGAGAAGATGGAGGAGAAGGAGAGGGGGCGATGGGGAGGAGGAGGAAGTGGGTAAGGAGAAGGAAGAAGAGAGGGAGGAGAGAAGGAAGAGGAGGCAGAGGGGAAGGAAGAAGGAGCAACAGCAGCAGGGGGAGGGGGGTCATTATTGGAACAACTGGCAAAATTTGAAGAAGGTATGTAGATTAGATAACAGTATTGTATCAAAGATGTTAAATTTCCTGATTTTGATAATAGTCATGTAGTATAATATTTCAGGGTTAGGAGGCGCCATATCTATAATTTACTCTCAAGTGGTTCAGATAAGAAATTTATGTATATAGAAAAACTATTTCCTCTCCCCTCTCTGTGCATGTATGTGTATATACGTATGGAGAGAGCCTAAGAGAATAATGAACCAAATATGGCAAAATGTTAGTAAGTGGCAAATCTGAAGAGTATATAGGAGTTCATTGTAATTCTTGAAACTTTTCTGTTAAGTTTGAAATCTTTTCAAAACAAAGAGTAAAAAAAAAAAAGCTAAATCTGTTAGTAATCTTTCAATGATGTCATTCCCATATTTTTAGAATTAAGAAGTTTGTTTATAAATGAAATGATGGTGACAGTAGATGGCAATTATTATCAATGAACTTCTTGGCAAAGTAAAAAGTTGGCCACCCCCTGCTGGCCCCTCCTCCAGTGTTTTTCCTGGTGCAAAAAATCCTTAAATATGAGAAGCGCTATCTTTTCAGGGATAGACTCCTGACTTCACCCAGACACAGGACATACTTTGTCCTCAGTAATGGGCCAAGAACAGATCTGTGGAGTCCTCTTGGGTATAAGGGACCTGCACGCATGTATCTTCTTGGGTACCCATCCATAGCACACATCCTGAGTGCCCCTGGAAAGAGGAGACCCACCTCCCTTGGCATGTGACTGGCTGTCCAGCCTAGGGTGGTGAGGGCTACCGAGTAGAGTGGCTATGATGCCTTATCAACCAGGAAACGGGCCGCAGAGACTCTGAGGATCAAATCGGCCCTTGCTTCCTTTACCAGTTCTTGGTGGGAATGTTTAGCTGACTGAACAGCATCTCTGGGTGTGCCAGAAGGGAAGATGAGGCAAGCTCCCCTGCTCCTCCATCATCCCAGGAGGTCTTTGGGGGATGCAGAACTCTCAACGGCAGGTGAGATTAAGACACGGGAATTTAATCCGTTGGGCAGGAAAAGCAGGAGCTTGAATCTGCTCATGGACCCAAGCAGTCCTGCTGGACAAGAAGAGAGGATTGTGCCAGGCCTCTGGATAGCTCTGTGAGCACAGGAGGGGATACAGGCTGAGGTGGGGCCTGGAGCAGGGTAGGAGCTGGAATCTCACTTGAGGATACCAGCAGGTCACACGAACTCCACCAGGCCAGGTCAGGAGAAGGTTCTGGGCTGGACTGGGACAGCCACTCCAGATTCAAGAGAAGTGGGGATGAGCTGTGAGTCAGGGACCATGATGACAGCTGTGGGAGGGTAGTGTTTGAGCCACATGTGAATAATGGAGATTAGTGAGGTGAGGGAATAGAGAGCCAGAAATAGCCACAGAATCGTGAAGACTGGGACACAAGGATGAGAGCAGGGATGGGAGTTGAATACTAGGGTTATTGCTGAAGCAGCTAAGCTGTTATAAGGGTGAAGGGTCAGGGGTAGGGCTAAGGAAGGGTCTGGGGGAGAGTGGGTCAGTGGGGAAGACAGGATAATGGGAGGAGGAGAAGAAAGATGGACACTCAGCAGCAGATAAGGGTGTCAGAGCCAGGAGAGTTCATGCCTATCCCCAAAATACAGGTTTGGGGAGCAGAGGGGTAGGGCAGAGGAGGGTCGGGTACAGTCATGGTGAGAAGGCAAGAACTGCTGCCCTCCTGGGTGGGTTGGAGGGCTGCCCCGGACTTGCCTGCAGGAGGACGGCTTGTCCACAGCTGCACCACTACCTGAGCGCATTGAGGCTGTGACCCTGTTTTATCCATCCTGTCTCAATCCAAGCTACTTCGCGAACGTCGTCTTAAAACTCTTGTCTAAAACATTCTGTTCGGATCAGGCAGAGCGCAGGCCCCAGGGGCGCTGGCGGGCCGCCCACCTGGCTGGCGCAGCGTGGCTTCGAGTGGTCACCCAGCCCGCAGCCCCGCTCCCTCCCGGCTGCCGGGTCCAGGCCGCTGCGGTCTCCGCCCTGTCGGCTGCGGCGGAACCGGCTGCACAAGATCCGCGCGGGAGCAGCCGGCACGTTCCCTCGGGCTCAGCGCCAGAGGGTGGCGCTGCGAGCGGACAGAGCCGAGACCTTGACCCTGGCCCGGCCCCGGGGGGGAGAGCGCTGGGCGGAGAACTTGTCCTTGCGCTCTCTTCCGCTTGCCCTGGAGTAGGGCGGCCGGCAGGCGTGAGGCCAGAGTCGCGGGCAGAGGGCCGCAGTGAGAAAAACCGCCCGCCCACTTCGGGGCTCGCGGGGAACACAGGGTCCTGTCACCAGCCCGGGTTATGAGCCACTGTGGCCAGATTCCGGAAGGCGGGCCCTGAACCCGCGCGGCCTGGGAGAGAATGCACGCGGTGGGGCGCGACGGCTGAGTGGGCTCGCCGCTCCTGCCCTGCACCTACTAGCGGTATGAAGCTAAATGGAGAGTAGGAAGAAATAATTTGCGCCGCAGAGAGGGAGGTTTGCCGGCCCAGAGGCGAGGCAGAACTGGAACCCACTCTAGCCACATCCTCACCTTGTGAGCATCCACCTGGAGGCTCAGATACTCCTTCGTTGTTGTAGAAACACTTGTGTTGGGGTACTGACCTGAGCCCCATTGTGGAATGAGGCAATGTCTTCTGCCAGACGTCTACACACCTATAACACAACATAAACTGCCTGTCATTTATTAAGCACCGTACCCTGAACCCAGAACTGTGCAAGGCACATGGCTGATCCAGATTTGGGTATTGGCAGCCTCTTTTCTCCCTGTGTCACCCTTGAAGTAGGACTTAGCAATTCCTCTCATTCCTCTCCAAAAAATCCATTTACACAAGAACTTTAGTAAATCTTGTAGATTTTTTGAAGGCTTGTAGAGGAGACCAAGGAGAGAGGGGATTTTATACATACAGCACAGGTGCAGCACCTCATTCCATCAGACATCTCTCCCCTTGTTTGCCTTTTTTGGCTGTTCCCCATCAACTCTTTCTCTGCGAGGCCTCTGAATCTTGCCCAGCCCCAGACACTCCCTCCAAGATCTTCATCTGGGCTTCTCCATCTCTCCCCTTTACTCACGCAGAAAAGAGCAGCTGGGTCCTTCCTTTTCCACACTGCTTATGGGAACACATACTTTGTCCCACACCAGACAGCCTGCTCAACAAAAACCCTCTCATCACCAGCATTTACCCTCTGCAGCAATCAGCCCAGTTTTTATTTCTGAAACATGTAACTTCTCTGATCCAACTGTCCCCGAAATCCACAGAGGGTTAGTATGATCCCATTTTACAGATATGGAAACTGAGGATTAGTGAGGTTAACTTATGTACCTTTCCTAATATCACCTGTAACAAGGGCTAAACTAACATTCAAATAAATCCAGGCAGTCAAGCTCTTTCTCCTACCCCAAACAGCCTCACAGAGGGGAAGTTTAAATAGTCATATCTGACGTGATGTCTTCTGGTACATCTAATGAACACTCATTGTGGGATTGTTGCATATGTAGTGTCCAGGTCACAAGAATGTGTGGGGTCCCTTTCTTCATTTGTGCTTCTTTGGTATTTAGACTTGAAGCAACATTTCACAGATATAGAAATTATGTCAGAAGTTAAATTGGATGACTTAACTATCCACATTAAAATATTATTAATCAACACCTGAAACTAATAATAAAAAAGAAAAAATATTATTAATCAAACACAAATGCTTCTCACAACCTCCTATGAGGTGGGGACAGTGGTATGATTTCCTTTACGGAAAATTCTGACATACAGTACTTTAAAATGTAAGTCTTTCCCACAATGTCACAGATTTTGGATTAATTATAAATAGTGTACTCAAATATTATGTAAATACTACATGAATATACTATAAATTCTATATAAATATTTATATGGTAATATCTGTGCCAGGCACTACTCTAAACACTTTACATATTCACTCATTTAATAATTACAACAACCCTATAAGGTAGATACTATTATTTTTTTAAGATAATTTTAAATTGAAGTTTAATTTACCTAAAACATTAAATTTAAAGCACAATTCTATGAGTTTGACAAATGTATATACACGTACTCATGTAACCTTCACCTCAGTCAACATATAAAACATTTCCATCTCTCCAGAAAGTTCCCTCTGCCCTTCTCAGTCCATACCATCCAAAGAAACCACTAATTCTGATTTCTTATACCATAGATTAGCTTTGCTTTTTCTAAAACTTCATATTAATGGAATCACAGAGTCTGCCTTATTTAGTGTAATGCTTTCGAGATTCGTTCATGCTGAAGCATGTATCAGTAGTTTATTCCTTTTATTGCTGAGTGGTATTTTATTGTATGAAAACATCACAATGTGTTTTCAGTTTTCTTGTTGATGGACATCCGAGTTGTTTCGTCTTTGGCTATTATGAATTAAGCTGTTATGAATATTACAGTGGACAGAGATTTTAGTTTCTCTTGGGTAAATACTTAGGAGTTGAATTGAGTAAGTGTATATTTAACTATAGGAAACTACCAAATAGTTTTCTACAAGTTGTAAAGTTTGATTTCACTATACAAAAGAGGAAATTGAGGCCCAGCCGTGTTAATTAATTGCCCTCAAATAACTTGTCCAAACATTTGTGTTCTAGATTCTCTTTAGCTGGGAGTGAATTGGAAAAAGGGAAAGCTGGGGCCGGAAAAAAGAAAAGGCTGTGAGATGGAAGGGAAGAGAGTTAAACTCAGGGGAGCCAGCCTTGAGCGGCCCTCTCTCTGACCTGGGGGAGGGGCTGTGTGCAGTCATGGGACAGCGCTGTCCAGGCTGGGCCCTGGAGCTCCAGCCTTGGAGTTAGCGGATGACACCGTTCTCCCAGTGCTTCTCAGGCCCCTGGCTCACCACTGCTCGCCCAGACACCCCCACCAGGAAGCAGCAGGCCAGCAGGGCGGTAAGCTGCCCTTTACACCCAGGCTCCCAGGAGACACAAGGCTAAAATGCTTTGCTTAGAACAATTCTCAGAGGATCCTGCAGGGGGGTCCCTCCACTCCCACCTCCAGAGGCTGGTGGAAGGCAGTTTTCCGTCTCTTGGAGGGGATCCCGGGGCCCCTCTCGCCTTGGCGGGAGTCTGTCAGACTTGGCTGCCCTTGCTGCCGCCAGCCCCAGCGGTCAGCGCAGCACGCGCTGGAGTCTTAAGTTTTTTGTCTTTCCTCCACTAAGTGATTTTTCAGGAAGCAGCTCACATGGAGAAGTGAGATCACATTTGTATCGTAAAATCAAACATCTCAGCTGAATTACCCTTTGGCTCGAAAGACACCAACTTGCAGATTCTAACAGTAGAGTTGTCAACATTGAAACAGTAGTGGAGGAAATAGATTTTTAAATGTTGGCACTTGATATAAACAGCCATTTCAAGCAGAAAACGCCATCCAACACACAATAAGTAATTGATTGTATAGAAAACAAACACATTATCATCAATGAGATGGAAACTGCTTTGTTTTTTTTTGTGTGTTTGTGTTTTTTTTTGAAACCTGAAGATACACTCTCAGGACACCCAATTTACCTGGCAACTTTCTACCTTGTCCTTCCCCTCTAATATTTTGGATTAAGGAAGCAGTGGAAAACATATAAGAAGTGCTCGTGATAAAAAGAGATGAAAGTCTGAGAGGCCTGATCAGCCAACAAGTTGTCCTCAGACAATGACTGGGTGCCCAGGTTAGACATGACTCAAGCTCTGGAAGAGGTGAGGGCTGGCAGTTTCATTGGGGAGAAAAGATTTGGGCACAAGACAAGCCATACAAGACAGTCTGTACCATAAAATTATGTCACTAGTCATGAAAATTCACATTTTCCTAAGACCATCATCATTTTACCAAATCTGCAGTAAAAGTTTATTGAAATCTTGTTACTTTTTCAAGTTTGACTTATTGAATAGGCAATACATTCACAAGGTTCAAACATCAGGAGATAGTTGAAACTTTTTCACAAAGTCTCCCTCCTCTGGTATCTCTTAGCCACCAATTTCCCATCTGCTCTCTCCCACTGTTATTTGTGTACCATTAAGCACATAGGAATAATGTCCTCTCTTTTACACAAAATGTAACATACTGTTCACACTGTTCTGCATCTTGCTTTTCTCCTTAATATATCTTAAAATTCTTTCCATATCAGCTCACAGAAAGCATCCTTATTTTAAAAAATTTTTTCATAATATGATAGTGTTCTGTATGAATGGGTCATAAATTAATTATCCAGTCCTCTCATCTATGGACATTTAGGTTGTTTCCAGTATTTTTGCTATTACAAACAATAGTACAACAAATAACTTAGTATATATGTTAATTTGTATGTAAATTATATCTTTGAGGTAAATCCCTAGAAGTGGAATTGCTGGATGGAAACGTGAGTGCGTTTTTGGTTTTGAGGAATATTGTCAAATTGCTCTCTGCAGAGGTTGTTACACAATACCCTCCTATTTTCTCCCACACCCTCTCCTACAGAGCATATTATCAACAGTTCAGATTTTTGCCAAACTTTCAGTAAAAAATATCTCCAGTGTAGTTTTAATTTACACTTATGAGAGGTAGAACATCTTTTCATATTTTTAAGGCCCATTGTGTTTCTTTTCTATGTATGGTCTTTTATATCCCTTGTTCATTTTTCTATTGGGTTATCGCTGGTTTTTGTTTTTTGTTTTTGTTTTATTTCTGAGAGTTCTTTATAAACAGGGAAATTAGCTTTTAATTATGCAAGCTGCAAATATTTCCCCAAATTTTACATTGTCTTTTGACTTTGCTTGTAGTATTTTTGCCATGCAGGAATGTTTTCTTTTTAATGTAGTTAAATATATCAATCTGTGTGTGTGTGTATGTGTCTGCTGAGACTTAGTCACAGATAAAAAGACCTTCCCACTTTAAGGGAGGAATGTCTTAAAACAGCAGATCATAGCATTATTTACAATAGCCAAGACATGGAAACAACCTAAGTGTCCTTCGATGGATGATTGGATAAAGAAGATGTTGTATATACATATGATGGAATACTACTCAGTCATAAAAAGATGAAATATTGCCATTTTCGACAACATGGGTGGATCTTGAGAGTATTATGCTAAGTCAGATGGAAAAGGACAAGAACTGTATGATTTCACTCATATATGGGATATAAAACAAAAAGCAATGAACAACCACAAACAAACTCATAGTAACAGAGAACAGAATGGTGGTTACCAGAGGTGAAGGAACATGGTGGGAGGGCAAAGAGGATGAAGGGAGTCAAATATATGGTGACAGAAGGAGACTAGACTTCAGGTAGTGAGAACATAATTGAGTATACAGATATTGTACTATAATTTTGTGCATCTGAAATTTACATAATGTTGTTATATTAACCAATGTTATCCCAATAAATTATTTTAAAAATCATGGTGAAAGGGAGCAGTGGACATTGCAGAAGTGAAAAAAACAAAAAAACAAAAAAACAAAAGAAAAAACAAGCAGAGGTGGCCAATTAGCTCAGTTGGTTAGAGTGTGGTGCTGGTAGCACCAAGGTTGCTGGTTCGATCCCCTCATGGGCCACTGTGAGCTGCGCCCTCCTTAAAAAAAAAAAAAGAAAAGAAACAAGCAGAACATAATATATTTTTATAAGGCTATTTACATCAAGGCATTTATTGCATAATGTCAATCCCCTCCCTGCCCCACATTAGCACATAAATAAGCATGATATGATCAAAAGTAACTGCTCTTTTAAACAGAAAAATGTCTATATTCAGATTTTTAAGATATTTTTACTTATTATGTTCCAATCATGTAAAGAACAGAAATTTAGTTCCATAACCAATTGCCAGGTTCAGAGCTAGACAGCAGATTCAGAACTAAAGACATGGAAAGACCTCAGTTTATGGTACATTTTTATAGAATGTACCCCCTTCACATCACCGAAAGAAATACCTATGAGGGGAACTGATGCCTTCAGTATATATACGAGTAAAACTATTAAAATAAATACTTTAGAACAGAATACTCAGATAAGACACAACTATAAACTCTGGGTTCTCCTTAGTCCATCAAAAATCAATAGATATTTAGCAGATGTGTGCTGTGGCACGGCACAGCCAGGCACGGTGGGGAATATAAAAAAATTGAAGGGTCATTGTTATGTTTACTCTTTCACATTTTACATATTTTTGCACATATTCATATGACAATTTCTAAGGTATTTAGCTGGCAAGTCATTAAGAAACCTTGGCCAGGAAAAAGCAAATATGAATAACCATGTGACTTCTGTTATTAAAATTTAAAAAAGGAAAACAGTTGACACCAATTCTTTTGCACCAGCTTGAAGGGTGGATAAGGAGGCTAGACTACAGCCTCTCTCAAATTGATTCATTTTGCCCTCTTTCTGCTTCTGCCCTTCTCATGGAGTGAATAGAGGTGGATGTTGGTCATCTTACCACTCCCTCCTTCATTCCCCTATGCCTAACTCATTCCATCTTGGAGGTACAGTTTTATGACCATTGCCTTTGGTGCACTAGTGTAGTTCCCTATAAAACACAAGTGATTGCACAGTCTTTTGTTATTCCTACTAATTTATGCAATGCATTTTAAGTGTTCATGTGCTTGGGGGACAGTGATAATGGGTAATGTTGGATGAAGTCTGAAAATACGTCTACACATGTTTGCATTCATCCTTATAGAAATAGTTACCATTTATCAGGTAATAGAGACGGATTGCTGTCTATCAGACTTCATGTTCCTCTTTCATAGTATAGTGCATTTCTAGAAAGGGGCTTCCCATCCAGGAATTGTATTTCCAGCTCCCCTTATGTCTAGTTGTGACCATATGCTAAATTTGCATTGATGCAACATGAACAGAAGTCATTATAAACCACTTTCAGGCCAGGCTTAAGAAATGTGGGTGCCTTCTCCAAGCTCTCTCTTCACTGATTGGGTGTAGAGGATGGCAAGGTCCTAGGAGATGGCAGAGCCATGTGAGGGAAGAAATCCCCTAGGCCTTCTGAGTCACCAGAGGGAGGACTGATACCCACAGACCAGGAACATTAGCACTGGACTGTTACGTGAGGGAGAAATAAACTTCTGTTGTGTTAAACCTCTGCAGTGTTGGGGCTTATATGTTACATCAGGTATTGTTACCAAACTAAAGCAAAAATCCTTTCATTATAAGTTGCAGTTTCCTGTGATATAACTCCAATGTGGAATGTAGATCAGTCTTCTATTTCATCTATATAAGTTTTGTCCCTCTGTCCTTATGGAAATTATAATTTAGTTGACTGTTCTGTCTTAAGCCCTGTTCTCATTTACCATGTTTCCCTGAAAATAAGACCTAGCCAGACAATCAGCTCTAATGCGTCTTTAGGAGCAAAAATTAATATAAGACCCGGTGTTATATATGATATGATATGATATGATATTATATCATATTATATTATATAACATTATATTATATAAGACCCGGTTTTATTTTACTACAAAAATCATATTAATTTTTGTTCCGAAAGACACATTAGAGCTGATCGTCCAGCTAGGTCTTATTTTTTGGGGAAACACGGTAGTGACCTGAATGAATGATAAGTCTAAAAGAAATTTGCAGACGTACACAAAGCTGAAAGGGATAGCATGATGCTCAGTGAGAGAATAATTTTGGATCCTTCCAAAATTATCTAGACTAGAATGACGGGTCAAAAGTAACAAGATGAAATTTAGGCATGCATTAAAATGATATGCTTTCATAGATGTGGTTTGAAACAATTGTAATGATTCAGATATTATTATGAATTGGGATATGTAGCATTTGATTAGTAACAGAAGTAAAAAAGGGGATCATTTCGACTATGTGTAAGAACAGTGATTCTTAATGCTCCGCAAAATGAAGTTTACTTTCCAGTTACCCAAACAAAAAATCTGGGTCACAATGTTTTCAATTGTCATCTACATACTTTGAGTACATATGTCTCAGACTTAGAGACTTCCCTCCACTAGGAAGACCTGGTTTGTTTGCAAAAAACAATGAAACACACATCAGAAAGACTGAATTCAAAAGATTAAAACCTACAGGTTTTTTTTTAATTCATTAAAAAAATTTATAGATGGGGCAGCCAGATGGTTCAATTGGTTGGAGCGCGAGCTCTGAACAAGGTTGTCGGTTTGATTCCCACATGGGCCAGTGAGCTGTGCCCTCCACAACTAGATTGAAGACTATGAGCTGCCGCTGAGCTTCCAGAGGGGCGGCCTGATGGCTCAGTTGGTTAGAGCACGAGCTCTCAACAACAAGGTTGCCGGTTCAATTCCCTCATGGGATGGTGGGCTGTGCCCCCTGCAACTAAAGATTGAGAACAGTGACTGGACTTGGAGCTGAGCTGCACCCTCCACAACAAGATTGAAAGACAACTACTTGGAGTTGATGGGCCCTGGAGAAACACACTGTTCCCCAATATTCCCCAATTAAAAGAAAAATGGGGACTCATTCTATGTCAAACTCTCTAGGGGCTGACCTCAGTGGTGAAATGGAATACAGTTCTGTGTGAAATTACCATAACAATAATTACTCATCTTTATAGTACTCTAGAGCAGTGCTATCCAATAGAAATATGTCAGTCACATGCAATTTTAATTTTCTGGTAGCCACATTTTAGAAAGCAAAATGAAACAGGTGAAATTAATTTTAGTTATATATCTTATTTAACCCAATACATTATCATTTCAACATATATCCCATATGAAAAATTATTGAGATATTTTGCATTTGTTTCATACCAAGTCTTCAAAATCCAATGTACATTTTATACTTGCAGCACATCTCAATTCAGACTACCCACATTCCAAGTGTTCAGTAGCTGCATGAGTTTAGTAGCTGCTGTACTGGCACAGTTCTAAAGAGTTCATTCACATTTGTATGCATGCACAGTGCTCAACACAGCTCTCACCTGTGGCAAATGCTTTGTGGAAGGTAATGCTTATTACCTTGACAACAAGCCCAGTGCCCTTCCCACCTTCCCACAGTGCTTCCCAGGAGCTTCTCCTTCCATTCACTGAGGGTTCATTCCTGATGTGTGACTTTTACTGAGAACCAATGAACTGAAGGATGGTTCTGACTCCAAGGCCAATCTCATCCCGCCACCTCACAGCTGCCTGGTTGTCATTTTTTTTTTTTTTTTTTTTTTGTCAAACATATTGTTGTCCTCTTCCAACAGCACAGGGTGTGATGACTTTACAAACCACAAAGCAAACCTGGACATGTTTGAAGCCAACGAAACAGTCTCATTCTGAGACCCCTCCAAAGAGCCACCTCATGACGGTGGGGATCATAGGAATACCTGTCTCTTGGTTCTGGGACTGTCCACCCCATGTTCACACCTTCTGCAATCCACACAGCTGAAGGGAGAAGGTAGAACGTCCCCGGGCAGGTGCTGGGGTGTTCTCTCAGCCTCCTCCCCGCTCGGCACTGGTATCCTCACTTATCTGCAGTGTCGTAACATGACCCCTTCCCTCAGAGCCAGGTTTAACTGCCCGCAAGCCAGTAACAGAGTGTTTTTTACCACTCTGAACGAAATACTTTAATAAAATATGGGGTTGGAGTATCAAACCCACAAGTAGAAATATTGTGGTCCTCACTGTGTGAGTGTTCACTGGTTAGGGACTGCCCCCCAAAGTGTGTTGTTTGCCATGAGAAATGGATTTACCAGACAGACTCTTAAAAGATTGACACGTAATGAAGTGAATCATAGTTCATTCACTCATTCAACAAATATTTATTGAGCTTCTACCGTGGACCAGGCATTGTGCAGGGTGCTGAGGATGCGATGGTGGGCAAAAAAGAATTGCCGCTTTCAATGACCTTATCTTCTAGAGGGGGATGTAGATAGAAATCAAATATAGAATTACAAACTGTAGTAAGAGCTACAGAGGAGAGGGGAGCAGACCGCAAAGAGATCTGATCTGGTCGGCAGGTCAGAGGCAGCTTTCCTGAGAAAGTCATGACTGAGCTGGGGAGGCGCAGACTATGTCAGGGGATCGGGGAGAGGAGAGATGTCTGGGCAGAGAGGAAAGTGCAGCAAGGAATATGCTGGGGTCACCTCAGGGTCTAGAATAACAGAACTGAAACCAAGAACCTCTTCTATATGAAGGCCCATTGTGTGTCCTAGAGAAAGGACAGAGGGATTTGGAGATGCAAGGTTGGGCTCTGGGTGCTTCAAAATTAACTTTCCTAAGACTCATTTCAGATCAAAAGACAGGCAGAGACTGAAAGTAAAGAGATGGGAAAAAGATGTTTCAGGAAAATGGAAACAAAATAACAAAAAAACAAAACTGTGGGAGCCATGCTTACAGCAGACAACATAGACTTTAAAACAAAGGCAAGTAACAAAAACAAGTAACAAAGAAGGACCCAATAATCCCACTTCTGCGTAATTATCCAAAGAAACCCAGTGAATGCGGGGGCCTCACCCAGTGACTTCAATGTGATGAGGGCTTGTCATTAGAGATCGCTGCATTTTTTATGCCCTTGACCGGACTTCAGGCGGTCAGGTTGTGAAAACATGATGATAAAGCTCAAAAAAATGTCCAGAATTGGGAGGTATGTGTGGGTAGCACAGTTCAAAGTCCCTTGAAACAAGTGGCAGTGTCTCAGGGGACACTTTCAGCAGCGCTGAACAACAGGTACAATAACCACCTGACACATTCAGGGTTTAAATAAGATCTGGGACATCAAAAATACTGTTTACTGTAAGCCCGACTCTCTGGTGCCCACCACTCCGGTGCTCACCACTCCCTCGTTTTTTTGTAGACCCACCCACAATGGAAACGTAGCAAAAGAAAAGAGTTGACAGTAGAGAACCTTTACATTTATGGTCATTTAAGAAAATGTAAACACAGACCCATTAAATATTTCCTTAAAGCAAAACTGAAAAGCCAAAGCCACTTTTACTGTTAAACAGTTCAACATTTTCAGTATTTGTAACAGGTAAGACTGCAAAGCGAAGTTGAGGGTACACAGGTAAGCAGGATCAGACACTGTCCTTCTCCTCATGAAACTCACTGGCTAATGGGAAGACAGCTATTAAATAATTTCACTAATAGATGGTAATCACACAGACAGGGGTGCAGAAAGATGAGGTACCTCTCACTGTGAGAGCTTATGACAGGCGAACCGATCTCCTGTAGGGGGTCAGGGAGGCCGCTCCCCTGAGGTAGTGACGGTTGAGAAGATTTGAAGGATGCGAAGGAGTTAAACAGGCAAAGCGGCATGGAGGCAGGGACGGGAGAACATTTCATACAGAGCGAACAGCATGTGCAAACGCCCTGCGTAGGAGGAGGAACCGAGGAACTGAAAGGCCTGTGTGATAGGAGTGTTCTAGAAAATGAAGGTCAGGGAGGAGGATGGGGGCCTGGACCATACAGGGCCTATGGCTGTGTTGGGGATGTGGGTCTTTATCCTAAGAGCAGAGGGAAACTATTAAAGGATGTAAGCAGAGTTGGGTTGGAATGAGGGTAATGGTGGTTTGAGGAGAGAGAAAGGAGGCCATTGCAATAGTCCAGGCGCAAGATAATGTTCATTATCACCTCACTTCTGGCACTAGGGAGATGGAATAGAGGCAGAAGTGGAGGCATTTTGGAGGTAAAAGAGACAGGGCTGGTGATTGATTAGAATCTTGATGTGCGGAGAAAAAGGTGTTAAGCAAGATTCCCTGGTGTGTGGCCTGTGGAACTGGAAGAAAGGTGGCCATGTCCATCGTGACAGGGATGGAGCACAAAAAGCAAGGCTTGCTTGTTTGTTCCTTCCTTCCTCTCCTTCCCCCCCCCCCCCTTCTCTTCCTTTCCCTTCCTTTCTCTTTTCTCTGGCCTCCTTCTTTTTCCTGGGGAAAAACCATGAGTTTCGGACATGTTGAATTGGAAGTACCTTTGAGACATCCAAGTAGTGATGCTAATTAGCATTTGGACACAAGAGTCTAACTCAGAGAGGGAAGCCTGGGCTCGAGACCGGTGCATGTGATCACTGACATCTATGGTGCTTGAAACACTGGGCATGAATGGTGGAGAAAGCATACAGTAAGAGAGAAAGGGGCTCAGGAAAGATCTTGATGAGTCTCAGATTCAGTGATGAATGGAGATGAGCCCACAAATCAACCAGAGCAGTTAGGTTCAGAGATTGAGCAGGAACACCAGTAGAGCGGGCTGTCCAGAAATCTAAGAAAGGAGGGTGTTTCAGGAAAAAGAGGGTGGTCCACAGGGTTGACTTCTGCTGAAAGGGCAGCCGGATGGCTCAGTTGTTTAGAGCATGAGCTCTGAATGACAGGGTTGCTGGTTCTATTCCCACATGAGCCAGTGAGCTGCGCCCTCCACAACTAGATTGAAGATAACGAGCTGCCACTGAGCTTCCGGAGGGGTGGCCGGATGGCTCAGTTGGCTAGAGCACAAGCTCTCAGCAACAAGGTTGCCGGTTCAATTCCCACATGAATGGTGGGCTGCGCCCCCTGCAACTAAAGACTGAAAACGGTGACTGGACTTGGAGCTGAGCTGCGCCCTCCACAACTAGATTGAAGGACAACTACTTGGAGCTGACGGGCCCTGGAGAAACACACTGTCCCCCAATATTCCCCAATAAAATAAAAAAAAAAAAAGAAGGAATGAATGAAGCTTGAAGATGCCCACTGGATCTAGTGAATTAGAGATCCCCAGATCTTGACCTGGGGGAAAGATGTTTCTATGGAACGATGGACGACAGAGTTGAGGAATAAATAGGAAGCTAGGAAATGGAGACAGTGAGTACAAACAACTCTTTCTAGAAGTTTGATCATTCTGTTAGAGCATGCAATTGTACTGTTGAAACCTGTGTATTAGGATTCCTGAAACAAGTACCATAATTGAAAGAGAACCATCATTTGTTAATATGATCATACTAACAGAATCAGTGACCCCCTTAATGAATCTTTGGTGCATTGATTCTGGTGGGATTGCTACATATATGATGGCAGCAACAAAACAAATGTTCTTCATTTTGGGTATGCACCTGTAAACTAAACAGCATGATCTTTAGGTGCAGGTGGTTCAGTAAACAATTACTGGGTGGCCGGTTAGCTTGGTTGGTTAGAGCATGGTGCTGATAACACCAAGGTTATAGTTCGATTCCTGGATGGGCCACTGTGAGCTGTGCCCTCCTTAAAACAAACAAACAAACAAACAAACAATTACTGATATGGGGGCATTTTTAGCTCATTGATCTAACCAGGAACAGGAAAAGAGACTAATCAGAGTGATGGATGATGGATGTGTGCATCAGAATTCCTGACTCACAGCATGCATCTGCGCCGAGGTCTCGCATCTGCGCCGAGGTCTCTCCACCATTGCCTGTGACACGTCAAACAGCACCGAGTCCACCTTAAAACCAAGAGGCAGGGTTTGCTAAGGAAACACAGGTATTTCAAGGGACAAATGAGAACTATGAGGGACAAGGGATTTGCAGACTGAAACATAAAACACCCACGACTTTGATACC
Organism: Rhinolophus ferrumequinum; assembly: GCF_004115265.2. NCBI lineage: Eukaryota > Metazoa > Chordata > Mammalia > Chiroptera > Rhinolophidae > Rhinolophus > Rhinolophus ferrumequinum. Next base: position 64,568,996 of record NC_046289.1, read on the forward strand.
CAAAGACAAAGGCAGAGGATTATTTCAATCGTTTTGGATTCCAATACTTAAGACATATTTACCCACTTGAAGACATTAACAACACTTAGGGTACTGAATAGAAATCAGCATTTTTAAAAGTAATTTTTGAGGTGGCTGGTTAGCTCTGTTGGTTAGAGCGTGGTACTAATAACACCAAGGTTGCTGGTTCGATTCCCACATGGGCCACTGTGAGCTGCGCCCTCCTTAAAAAAATTAAAAAATAAATAAAAATAATTTTTAGTTTTCAATTACAGTTGACATACATTATATCAGTTTCAGGTGTACAACATAGTGATTAGACATTTATGTAATTTACGAAGTGATCACCCCAATAAGTCCAGTACCCATCTGACACCATATATAATTATTACAATATTATTGACTATATTCCCTATGCAATTGGCATTTTCTTTTTATCTGTGTGCATATGCCCCAAATCACCTAACTCTAATTTTTGACACCCAAAGCCTCAGTTTTAGAGGCAAGTACCCCTTCTTCTATTTTCTCCTTTTTACCTGGAAAGAAGCAGATCCTGAAAAGTTAAAATACATGTCCAGAGACCATAGAATGTTTGAAACTTTTGAATTGGTGTTCATTAAAGCAAATATCTCGTTGGCATATCATATTGCCAGCAGAGATGCCCTACGCCGAGAGCACTCTTACTTAGAAATGGCTTTGGGCACACTTGAACAGTATTTTTTCATAGACCATGCATATATTAAAGGAAGGGCTTTCAGGGATAGTTATTTGACAGTGACAGTTATCGATGTTCAGATATCTGGTGCTTGTTTCTCCTCCTGCCTGAGCTCCTCATTGGGTTTAAGAAAGACACCAGAGGGCAGCCGGTTTTCTCAGTGGTTAGAACTCAGTGCTCATAACACCAAGTTCCCCGGTTCGAGTCCCACATGGGCCAGTGAGCTGCGCCCTTCACAACTAGATTGAAAACAACGACTTAACATTCTGGAAAAACACACTGTGTCCCCAATATTCCCCAATTAAAAAAAAAAAAAAAGACACCAGAGCTACCAAAATATCTCCTTCACGCCACAATTCACTTTAATAAATATTAATGTCCCCATGTCTTCAGAGGAGGAGAGTGAGGAGGGTGGGCCGAGGCAGGACGCCAAGTGGACAGGGCCACAGGACCCCAGGGTTTCCTGTTGGAGCCACTTCTTACCAGGAGAAGAAGACAAGCCCCTGCTGGGGTGAATTTTGAGTGTAAAGGATCCTCTGGGAGGAGGGTGGGAATGGTAACAAATTACAATCATACACACACAAAAAATCCTCTTGCAAGTCAGGAATCCCTCTAACAGGAGTTAAAGATAAAATGTAAATGCTTATGGCCCTGCAGGAGGTAATTCAGAGATTTAAATTCACCCCAGTTGTAAATGATGCTTCCCAAAAACTGGCTGGGGGCCTGAAGGAGAAAGACCTACACAAAAGGGTGAGGGGTGTTGCAAGGGGGCGGGGTGGTCCATGCAAGGCAAACAGAATCTTCGTTTTGGCTTTCGCTCAGGGCTGGGAGGGACGGAGGGGAGAGAGAGAAACGATGAGAGATGGGAGTGGGTTCTTCCTTCTCCTGGGAGCCTGAGCAGGTGGTTCGGCTGTCGGGTAGTGGGCATGTCAAAAAGACACTACCCTTTGGCTGTGCTCTCTGCAAGCCTCAGGTACTTGCTTTCACAAGAATGCCTCCAACATCTTTTCATCAGTCTTGACAATTACCATGCCAACCCAGGATCTTAAAATTTGTTACAAGACACCTTTTCCAGCGCATATGCTCAGAAAAATCAATCCTGTCCACCACCTTCACTTTCTGAGAGAATCGAGGTGGTAACTGGTGGGGACCAAACCAGATTTAAGGGAAAGACTCCACTGAACTCTTCTATCCCTAGTTTAATATTGTGGTTTTAGCACGTACACATATCTCCTTAAATAACATTTAGAATCTTAAGAGTCTGTATGGGTCTGCATCCATGGACTTGTCATTATTATCTTACAACTTTTGTTTCTTAAAAAAAACACTTTTTAAAATGAGAAGCAATATAAATTAGTGTTTAAAGGAGTAGGTCCTGGAGCCAGATGGTTAGAGTTTAAATTCCAGCCCATATATTTACTAGCTGTGTGACCTTGGGCAAGTTACTAAATCTCTCTGTGCCTCACTTTCTCCTTATCTGTAAATTAGGCATGATAGTTGTACCTGCTTTGTGGGATTGTTATGAAGATTAAGTGAGATCGTACATGGAAAGCCAGGACCCCACACCTCCAGAAATCATTTTTAGAATTACCAAAATATTTTTAAAAATGAAAAATATTTCACAGACAAAAATTTTAAAAACTACCTGTATTGTAAAACAATTTACAATATATAATATACTGCAAATTTCTAATGAATATGCTGCTTATTTTTTTTTTATAATGGTAGCTTTTTTTTTTGGTGGGGGGAAGGGGAACAGGACTTTATTGGGGAACAGTGTGTAATTCCAGGACTTTTTTCCAAGTCAAGTTGTTGTCCTTTCAATCTTAGTTGTGGAGGGCGCAGCTCAGCTCCAGGTCCAGTTGCCATTGCTAGTTGCAGAGGGCGCAGCCCACCATCCCTTGCGGGAGTCGAACCCCGGCAACCTTGTGGTTGAGAGCCCGCGCTCCAACCAACTGAGCCATGGGATCTCAGCAGCAGCTCAGCTCAAGGTGCCGTGTTCAATCTTAGTTGCAGGGGGCGCTGCCCACCATCCCTTGCGGGACTCGAAGAATTAAACTGGCAACCTTGTGGTTGAGAGCCCACTGGCCCATGTGGGAATCGAACCAGCAGCCTTCAGAGTTAGGAGCACGGAGCTCCAACCACCTGAGCCACCGGGCCCGCCCCTATGCTGCTTATTTTAAATTCCAAAGGTGAGACATCTCTAAAAACAAAAACATTTTTCAACGGAAATGAAGGAAGGAAGGAAGGAAGGAAGGAAGGAAGGAAGGAAGGAAGGAAGGAAGGAAGGAAGGAAGGAAGGAAGGAAACAAACAAGGACAATGCCTGCAATATAATAGCCCCTAATAACTGTCACCCATTTTTGTTTGTGGTTTAGGGTTTTTCTTTCCATATCCTTCAGTTCCCTAAAGCCACAGTTCAAAATGTTCCTCTGTCCTTTGTATTTCCTGCAAATTGGCAGCTGGTTATCTCAGGTTTTGTGATGTTAACAGCTCAGTGCCTGAACAGCTCAGTGCAATAATTCACTGGGGGTTGCAAAGTGGTGATCTTTTATCATTGATTTATTTATTTATTAATTGGGGTACTTTATTTTAAAAAAATGCTTCCCTTCATCTACTATTCAGTTACCCAGTGGTAAAGTTTATTAAGAAACTTTTATTAAGATAAATGCTTTTTTCCTCTTATTTATCAATTTTGAAGACAATGACTATCATTTGCTGAAGATGACTGTTTTTTAAATAAACACATAAATTTGAACACAGTCAATAGTTTCAATCAATCGCAATTATTATTCTTTTGAGGTTAAAATTATCCCATCTTTGGCTGGTGGGAGCCTTTTAAAGTTGACTCAAGTCTTTTAGCATGACCACAGTAGTCTTTGATTACTTCCTTGCTATCCAGTAAAACAAGATGTTCAGGCTGAGGTACGTTTCCTAACCCCAGACCTGGAGTCAGCCATTTCTCTAAGAAGCTCTGGTTTCTTTTAGTGGAAAAGGATATCTCAAGAAAACTATCTGGATACTGTAGATACTCATTGCTACTGGGTTGCTTACTGTGTCTAGGCCTATTCAGATGACAGAGCTACGATGGATAGATCAGCTAATAGATCAGTCAATAGATAAACATAAAATGTAATAGTTAGACATTTCACCCCTCACAAAGTGATAACCCCCCTCCCCCAATCTATTACCCCTCTGACATCGTATATAGCTGTTACAATTCCATTGACTCTATTCCCTATGCTGTGCTCCATACCCTGTGACAATATATATATATATATATATATATATATATATATATATATGTAATTATAGTTGACATTTAATATTATTCAGCTTCAGCTTCAGGTGTACAGCGCAGTGGTCAGGCATCTACACCGTCCATGAAGTGGTCTCCTTAATAAAACAAGTGCCACCCTACAAAATCTTTACAACATTGATTATAGTCCCCAAACTGTCTTTCATATCCCCATGGCAATATTGTGATCACCAATCTGTGCTGTCTAATCCCCTCACCTTCTCCCTCATGCCTACCACACTCCCAAGATATTTTATGTTTATCTATTGGCACTTGTTTTATTAAGGAGACCACTTCATGGACGGTGTAGATGCCTGACCACTGCGCTGTACACCTGAAGCTGAAGCTGAATAATATTGAATGTCAACTATAATTACATATATATATATATATATATATATATATATATGGTCACAGGGTATGGAGTAGAGCATAGGGAATAGAGTCAATGGAATTGTAACAGCTATATACGATGTCAGAGGGGTAATAGATTGGGGGAGGGGGGTTATCACTTTGTGAGGGGTGAAATGTCTAACTATTACATTGTTTTGCACACCTGAAACTAATATATATATTTGTTTATATATATATATATATATATATATATATATATATATATATATATATATGGTTAGAAAATTTTTAAAAATCTCTTGGGAGGACTGAGTGGAGCTTGAAGGTTAATAAAATATACAAAACACTAAAAAAAAAATCTCATGAGTTCCTACTGATACTTCCAATTCAAATTCAGGACTAAGGATTTTTGTTTCTGTTTTTAAATCTTAGGGAGTTTTATTAGTCATGTATACTTTAGTAAGAATTAGCTAGACCCTTTCCAAATTGACAAGTGAAAACAAGCAGAAAAGGGTAATTTAGTCTAAGGATACACAGAGCCCAGGAAGGGAGTGGAACCAGGGATAAGAAAGTTGTCATGGATCAGGGCTGCCCTTCTCTATGGGGCAGCTTTTTGCTTTTCTTTCTCCAGATCTACTTCCTCCCCTTCATCATACATGTGGTTAGTCAAAAGTGTCAAACACTTCCAGCTGGTGGGCATTTTCATGTGTTACAAACATGGCTATTGGGGGTGGAGACTGGGGAGGAAGAAAGAAGGGCAATTCCCAAGCAAAAGGAAATCTCAATAAGCTGGAGTCCATGTCATGCTGGGTGTGAGAACATAAAGGCTGTGGCTTGTGAAAAGAATGCAGGATTACAGGATTTTCACTTAACCTTTTCTGTATTACATCAGTATCTCTTTCCTTCTATTCCAAGAAGCCTGGTTCTCAAGAACACAGGACAGGATAAAATTGGAAGATCACATTATTAATAATCGACTTTATCTCATTATCACACACACAATTGTCTCAGAATAACATGAATACTACCACCCTTGATATAATTACTGAGCACAGTTAAAATTATTTTTTTGCATATGCTTTCCCCATTCTCCCCTCATTTTTATAGTTGTCCTATAGCTATATTATACGAACATATGGTCTTTACACCCTATATTTTCTCTGCTTTAAACCTCACTCAGTCTTAGTCCTTGGAGGAACCGTATATTTAACGCTCATACCAGTCCTTAGGTTGATGTTTTCTAGTCATCTTGAGTGTCTTAATTGTGGATTTTTAAGAATATCTATCGAAGTTGTAATAGACAGGGTTCTTCAGAGATGGAGAAGCAATAGTGTGTGTGTCTGCTTATTATAAGGAATTGGCTCAGACAATTATGGAAGCTGAGAAGTCCCAAGATCTGCAGTTGGCAAGTTGGATACTCAGGAGAGTCGACGGTATAGTTCTAATTCAAATTTAGCAGGCTCAAGACTCAAGAAGAGCACATGTTTCATTTAGAGTCTGAAGGCAGAAAAAGATCAATGTCCCAGCTCCAGGGAGTCAGGCAGGAGGAGTTCCCTCTTACTCTCGGGTGACAGGGAGGGGTCAGCCTTTTTTTCTATTCAGGCCTTCAGCTGATTGAATGAGGCTCTTCCACACTAGGAAGCGTAATCTGCTTTACTCAATCTACTGATTCAACTGTTAATCTCATCCCCAAACAACCAAAATAATTTTTGGCCAAATATCTGGGCACCCCGTGGCTCAGGCAAGTTGTCACACAAAATTAACCATCAAAAAGTAGAGAGCAGGAAGACATTCTGCTGTCTCTAAAATCATCAATCATCCGTTCAGCCTGCTAGTTCACAAGGACAGACTCAGTAATGGTGCTGCTAAGTACTTTATATGAATTGCTGCAATTTATAGAGCATTACATGTGTTACCCCATCTAAATCTCCAAACTAATCCCATTCTATTGATCCAGAAACTGAGTCTTTGAGACATGAATCAATTTACCCAATGTCATACAGATAAACAATGAAGTGGGGATTTAAATATAGATCTTCTTGATTTCCAACCCTGTACTCTTAACCACTATTCTAGATACCCTGGAAAAAACAGGATTACAAGAATAGAGGTGAAGTTTTCTACTCTGTGGCACACAGTTCAACTGAGTGATATTTACAGGCATTCCAAGCACTGTAATCTCTTTATATATACTTTGAAAAAAAATTTTTTAATAGTAGTAAGTGAAAAAAGAATAAATCTGTTTTGAACAATTTTTGGTCTTGCTTACTACAATGGAAAACTTTAAGAAGCTCATTTCTCCATTTCTAAAGTCAACAAATAATGGTATGTGGATTATAAAAGCTATGGTACTTAGTATTAAAGCAAGAGAAAAATAATTTTTGACAAAATATACATACAAAAGAGTGTACGTAAAATATATATACAGTTCAAAGAGTAATAAACACTTATATACCCACTACCCATCTTTTTCTTTTTTTAAGGAGTGTGCAGCTCACAGTGGCCCATGTGGGGATCAAACCGGCAATCTTGGTAGTATTAGCACCATGCTCTAACCAACTAAGCTAACCAGCCACCCCACTACCTATCTATCTTTCTACCTGAATCACACCTACTAATTCTTACTTCTTCTAGAAATTAGAAGTAGATGGAAACACTTAGTATATGTGTTTATCTACAGGAGAGAGTCCAAAGAGCAAAGCTGATTTAGGAGCTGGTTTGCGCCTTCTAGAGATTTTTCTTTCCCAAAGTGGATTCAGAGGAACCCCAGACCTAAGAGAACAGGGATTACGTAATCAAATAAGTTTGGAAGAACAGTGCATGTTCCACTGTCTCCACCTTCCACTCAGATCTCCAAGACACGCGTATCAGGAAAAAAAGTCCTGCAAAAATCTTTTAAATTCTGTATAAGTCTGGATTTCTCCAGAGTATTTGACCGTCAAAACTTTTCACGAGGCCTGTTAGCTCCTGACTGCAACTTGTGTTCCTCTGGCGAAAAGCCAACACAGGCCTGGCCTGAGCTCTCACAAATGACTGTCGCCCTAAGGATGCTTTCCTGAACAGTGATGCTAGCACAGCACACTCCGAATAGTAAAACACCTCTAGACTCCTGAGAAAAGTAGAGGTTCAGGAGGGGAAAGAGAACAAAGCCATAGCCACTCTAGTCAAAGAGAAGGGCAGAGAAGGGAGCCAACACGAGATGGGAGATGAGCAAATTTGCTGTGCTGGTCCAAGGAAACATTACCTTCAAGTTTGCAATTCAGGCAGTGGTTTCCAGGAGGAAAAGAGTACTTTGAGTTATGAAAAATAAAGTGTAATATCCTGTTATTTGACTTGTGTTTTAATCAGTAAGAGCCTCATAGTCAGTTCAGGCTGCTATAACAGAAAACCATAGACTGGCGGCTTAAACAACAAACTTTCATTTCTCACAGTTCTGGAGGGTGGGAAGTCCAAGATCAAGGTGTTGGTAGATTCAGGGTCTGCTAAGAGCCCTTTTCCTGCTTTTCAGACAGCAGACTTCTCACTGTGTGCTTCCATGGTGAAGAGAGAGGAAGCTCTGGTCTCCTTTTCTTACAAGGACACTAATCCCATCACAGAGGCTTCACCCTCACTATCTCATCTAAATCTAATTGCCTCCCAAGGCCCCACTTCCTAATACTATTACACTGGGGATCAGGGAGTCAACATACGAATTTTGAGGAGCCACAAACTCAGTCCATAGCAGTCTCATTAACAATGATTGCGTTAACAGTTATTGTAAAAGTTTGTTGTCCCTTTATGCTTAAGAATATAAGCTACTCTCTTCGGACAGAAGCTAGAAGGCAGGAAATAATTGTGCAGTGTCACCATGCGCACCTCCAGCTGGATTAGTGCCATTGGAATAATAAATTTGATTATGGTGGTGAAAAAAAAAGAAAAAAGAATATAAGCTACTGAACAAATGTGTCAACACATTGTGAAGCTGTCCCCCAACCTGCTCACACACCACCAGGGAACATTCACGGTAACAACTTCAGCACCAAACTCCCACACCTAATACAATGAGGCAAGGACAATTAAAAATGACACTTGTCCTGCCTCTGTGGGGCTTACAGTCTAAGATGATAGACCACCAGAGACTCAAACAGAAAAAAAAGACAGATTTTGAGAAAAGCAGATATCCATTTTAGGGCAAAATAGTACAACAACAATAATCAGTTGATGAAATATTGCTTTCTAATTAATAAAGCCTTCAAAGGTACAGATTAAGAGAGCAGCATTTTCCAGCAGCAACAATATGAAGTAATAATAAGGCCAGATTTGTATTCCGTGAGCTCCTCTGGATTTGATGCCTGTGTGTGATTTCCCCTCGCATCATGACAAATCCACTGCCCATGGCCATGAGTTTTCACCTTTGTGGAACGTGTGACCAGGAGCACAGGCGCCTAGGAATCCCCAGATGTCTGAGCAGAGACCAGGTAAAAATGCTCAAAGACACACACATGCAGTTCCAGGGGACTCTCAGCACCCCAAAAGCCATCCAGGGATTCTGGAAACACAGGTTAAGAACCGCTGGCCTACGAATGGAATTTTTTGCAGAAATAGAAAAAGCCATTCTAAAATTCATATGGAATCTCAAAGGATCCTGAATAACTAAGACAATTTTGAGAAAGAAGAGCAAAGCTAAACGCCTCACACTTCCTGATTAAAACAATACAAAGCTATAGCAATCAAAACAGTATGGTACTGGCGTAAAGACAGACAAACATAAAGAGCCCCCAAATAAACCCTTGGGTATATGGTCAAATGATTTTCAATAAGAGTGCTAATTCAACACAGTGGAGAAAGGACAGTCTTTCAATAAATTGTATTGGGAAAACTGGATATACACACACAAAAAACAATGAAGACGGACCCGTATCTTATGCCATCTACAAAAATTAACTCAAACTGCATTACAGATCTAAACATAAGACCTACTAGAAGAAAACATAGGGGGAAGGCTTCCTGATACTGGAATAAGCAAGGATTTCTTAGATATGACACCAAAAATATAGGCAACAAAGCAAAAGAAAAAATAGCAAACTGAAAAACCTTTGTGCAGCAAAGAACAACCAACAGAGTAAAAAGGCAACCTATGGAATGGGAGAAGATATTTGCAAAGCATATATCTAACAAGAGGTTAATATCCAGCATATACAAAGAACTTGTACAATTCAACAACAAAAAACAACACAATTTAAAAATGGGCAAAGGACTTGAATAGACATTTCTCCAAGAAGATATACAAATGGGCAACAAGCACATGAAAAGATGCTCAACATCACTAATCATCAGAGAAATGAATATCAAAATCATGATGAGATATCATCACATACACATTAGGATGGCCATGATCAAAAAGGAAAAAAAACAAACAAACAACAAATGTTGGTGAGGAAATGGAGATAATGAAACACTTGCACACTGTTGATGGGATTGTAAAATGCAGTTGCAATAGAAAACAGTATGGAGTTTCCTCAAAAAATAAAAATACAACTATCATATGATTCAGCGATCCCACTTCTAGGTATATATCCAAAAAGAATTTAAAACAGGATCAGGAAGAGATATTTGCACAAACATGTCCACTGCAGCACTATTCACGACAGCCAAAATGTGGAAACAACATAAATGTCCATCACCAGATGACTGGATAGACAACATGTGGCGTATATATATATATACACAATGAATATTTATTCAGCCTTTAAAAAGAAGGAAATCCTATCACATGCTACAACATGGATGAACCTTGAGGACATTATGCTAAGTAAATAATCAAGCCCCAAGAAGACCAGGACTGCATGATTCCATTATGTGAGGTATGTAAAATAGTCCACTCATGGAAACAGAGAGCAAAATGGTGATTGCCAGGCACCGGGAGGGTGGGAAACTGTTGTTTAATGAGTATAGTTCTAGTCACGCAAGATGAAAAAGTTCTAGAGATCTATGTACAACACTGTGCATATAGTTAACACTACTGTACTCTACACTTAAAAATTGTTCCGAGTAAATTTACGTTATGTGTTTTGTTTTTTATCACACACACAAAAGCACTCCTTGTCTAGAAACCTCCTCTGATGCTGCTCTCAGTGGTATTCCTCAAGCAGTAGCCTCCAGCCAGGTCCCGGGAGACTTATTTTCCAAGTTCCTTTTAGAAAAGGAATGTAAAACTGAGCTTCCCGGACACTTCAAGAGCTGGAATGATGGAAGAGAAACAATTTCGACCTCAAGGAGTCAGGCATGGCGACACAGGGAGCTGTATTTGCAAGTAAAGACATGACAGCACAGAGTACACACCAGCCAGGTGTGCCAGGAGGAAGCTGCCCCAGGAAGGGCGCAGCCGTTCAAGGAAGGGCACACACTGTCCAAGGCTGGCCACCACGCCACAGGCTGTGGAGTAACTTGGAAACATAGAGTGAGGTCAGGAGGACAACTGGAAAAGCCCCCACAGCATTGGAAGGGCAACATGAGCCGCTGGGACTCAGAGAGGAAGCCTGAATTTCTGGGAATGATGTTGCCCTACTGAATGGAACTCAAGAGTCCAACAAGGGCTACACACTATTTTAAAACATCAACACCAAGAAATGACTTGATATTTGATCCTGAAGAGGGTCAAAGTTGATCAATCAAAGTTGAACCCACTGATGCTTTGTGGGTTTTCTAATTTCAGCCGTGCTACCGAAAAGAAAGAGAAAAAAGATATAGCATATATGTAGCATATCTAGAATACATATTCTAGATAAAAATATATATTTTTAATGCTAGAACTATAGGAAACACGACTTCAGTGCTTCCCGGAGTAGATTAGCAAGGAGAACTAGTTCCCGTACACCACGTGCTCAGTGTCATGACGTTGACTTCATGACGGTATGCCCCCCCAACCCAACCTCACTCACGATTAGTACTTCCAGCACAAGGAAGCTGTATCTGGACAAAGGCAAACACAGTGTAAAACACTCATCAGAAAAAAAACACCCACATGTTTCAGTCCTCACGATGTCAGACAGTGACTTTGAACAAATAAAGGAACCAGACATTTGACATCCCCAGAAATTACTAAGTAATTTGCTATTTACTTGTGTATCTGGGAAACCTTGGAAATCAAGTCCCTCTAAAGCTTGAGATCCTAACTCAGTCATTCTTCAAAAGAAAAAGGGGTACGCTAGTGAAGGAAATCAGTAAGTACTGGGACCCAGCATACCTCGCTCCATGAAAGGAGAAGAAAAAAATGCCCAGCTCGCTGGTGTCAATTTGTTACTCAAGTAAGTACAAACTATGAACCTAAATGTATTTATGCTAAAAGTTATTATACGACTGTGAAAACTAAAATAAAATGACAAGTTCAAATAAAAGCACCACTGAAATAATCCAAATGAAAATAATTAATTTTATGTGATAAAGGATATGGGGTTGCTACAGCTGAATTCTGCCCACCTGACTGGTGCCAACCACTAGAGTGCAGGTTCTTTGAGGTCAGTACCCTTCGTTCTACCAATTTCTTTGCTGTTTTGTTTTGTGTTATGTTGCCATCATTTACATATTTGATCTGTCTCTGTTCTTTTCTAATCAGAATGGAACAGTTCAGGTGGGGCTGCTTGGCACTACCTTGTAAATGCAAACTTAGAAGCTGAGATGGTGTGGCAGTACTGGATTGTAAGATAGTTGTTCAAGCCATCAGGAATATTATACAATAATTTGTTTAGGTTAGCATCAACACTCAACATTCAAAGTTAAAAGACTCCCTGGAATAGTTCCATGGGTCTTCTTAGTTTGACAAAAAACTTTCGTTGCCTAATCCTGAGGCTCTTAATTTTTTTTTTAATTGGGGAATATTGGGGAACAGGTGTTTTTCCAGGATGCCAAGTCATTGTTTTTTCAATCTAGTTGTGGGGGGCGCAGCTCAGTTCCAAGTCCAGTTGTTGTTTTTTTCAATCTAGTTGTGGAGGGCGCAGCTCACTGGCCCATGTGGGAATCGAACCAGCGACCTTGGTGTTATGAGCACTGCGCTCACAGTTTCTCCCCTTAACATTTTTTCTTTTTTTTTGTATCACAGCTCCCTTTGGCAGTCTGGTGAAGCCTTAGAATAATGTTTTGAGTAAAAAATGCACAGAGGGCAGCCGGTTGGCTCAGTTGCCAGTTCAATCCCCACATGGGCCACTATGAGCTGTGCCCTCCACAACTAGATTGAAACTACTATTTGACTTGGAGCTGATGGGTCCTGGAAAAACATACTTAAATAAATAAAAGTTTTTAAAAAATGCATAGGATTGCAAAGAAAACCAATTATATTGAAATTTAGCTATCAAAATATTAAAAAATAAAAACGTAATACTTGTATTGATATGTGCTTTTTCATGAACACATTAAGGATCTTAGTGGCAGGTCTAATAACTCTTGTAATTTCTAAATAATTATTAGTATAATTGATAGTTTGTACAACTATCAACAAATGTAAAATGACATAAAACTTCTGTGATTTCCATAGATGACAAAGTCACTGGTGTTACTCATATTTCATAAAACTATGAATTTACAATATTTCATAAAATATTTCATACATTTCAGAAGAGGTAAGTGAAAATAAGGATACAACTTTTCCCCAAGTTTACCAACCTTCTGAATTCTGTCCATAGACACCTAAGGAGTCCCGAGGACCCCAGGCACGAACCCTTGCCCTAAATCTTACCCAAATAAAATGGTTAAAGTGATACACATGTATTCAAGATCGACTGCCTGCTTGGATGATTAAGGTGCTGCCTAGGTACACAAACCATTCATCTCTCCACCTTCACAGAGGAGCATGGCCAGGACCCACCCCAGCACTCTCTGCCAGCAAGTCTCTGAATCTCTGTGGCACCATGCTGCAAGAAGCTTGACTGTCCTGGCATAATGACATTCTAACCTGGAATCTCCTTTTACCCTTTTCTCTTCAAAAGCTCGGTGCTGGGTGACCTGTGCATCCTCCCCTTAGCTCTCAGGCACCCCTTCCTGGGAGAAGCCCCACATTCTGTAGTACACTTGTGTGGCTTCCAAGCCAGGAGGAAAGGCCTGAAAGAGATTCTGCTAATCCCCTATGAGGAAAGCAGAAGGACCTCCGTGGTTGTTAGGCAACTGGTCATGAGGAAGCCGGACCAGGAGACCTCCACAGCAAGAGACTCTCAGCTAGTCACGTGGTTGCCCTCTTTACCCACCCTCTGGCTGGGAAGGGCTGAAATGCCCCATAGTTGCTAGGCAACGGGACAGCATTCACCTATGACAGTACCTAGAAGATTGTTACACCCTTAGTAGCATATGGCATGTGGGGGTGTGTGTGATGTGACACATCACTTCCCCTGGAGGTCTAGTAGGGGGTAGAAAGAGTCAAATTTCTAAAACAGTCTAAAGGAACTTTTGGGGCTTCCAGCCAGGCTGACTATGGAGGCTGGAACTCACTGCAGAGTATGTTGGAGGTGCTCCCTCCCCTGTAATATCCCTCTTCTTCCTGTACCAGGTCCCGTCAAAATCTTCTCTCCATTCATGGTCAAGGTGCTAAAGGGGGCTGATAAACAAATCCATCACATAACCCAGCTGACAGGACTTGACAGCTCTCCAGGCAGTGTGGAGTATGAGTGCAGCTAGAACCAAGCTGTGTGCGTCCAATCCCAGGGCAGCCTCTTAGTCTGATCGCCCTCTCTGAGCCTCATCCTCCATTTCTGTAAAATGGAGCAGTAAAATCCATCTGAGTCAGTAGGAGAATGCAGGTCAACCTGAATCTAAAACCATGAGGAAACCATCAGAAAATCCAAATTGAAGGACATTCTGCAAACAACTGATTTGAATGTTTCAAAATGTCAATGGCATGAAAGACCAAAAGCGGGTGGGGGGAAGGTGGGAGAGTGTTTTAGATGAAAGGAGACTAAGAAGTCATGACAAGTAAATACTGTGCATGATCTTTGATTGGACTTAAAACATAAAAAGTCAAAAGCCATTATCCGAAATTTCAGTGTTTCGCCATTGGCGAAATTTCAATGTGGACTTACATAATTCTGTTATATTACTATAAAATGTCTCAAGTTTGATTATGGTATTGGGTTACATAAAAGAATGATTTTATCTTATGAGATATATGCTGAAATATTTTTTTGGGGGTGAAGCATGACAAGGTCTGTAATCAATTCTGAAATGGTTTAGAAAAACAGAGAGAGGGAGATTTAACAAATGTGACAAAATGTGAACTAGTAAATCCAGGTCTATGGGTGTTCGCTGTACTATTTTTACAACTTTTATGTAGGTTTGAACTTCTCAAAATAAAAAATAGGAGAAAAGGTGTACGGACATCTTCTCACACAGGGCCTGGCACAAAGAGGCGGTTAATAAATGACAGCTCCTTACTATGACTGGTTGACTGTTGAATCTACGAGGGGATGAGTTCTTACACCAAAGGAATGACAGTAGAACAGTGAATGACAGGCTCTGACGTGGAATAGTGGCAGCACTCAGGCTGCTGGAGCCTTGCTGGAGCCTCCTCCACTCTGCCTGACCCCCCAAGGGGTGAGGACACACCCTTTGTGTTCCCTGACACAGAGAAGAAGCTCCTCTCGCTTCCTGGGAGGAGGATGTCTGGACCCACCCAGCCCAGGTCACTGGCCATGTTCAGAGCTTGGACTTTAGACTTCTCCACTGTGGAGACCGGAAGGGCTGGAAATGACACTTTGAATCCCAGGCTTAATGGAGGTAGCCCCCCAGGTGCAGAGCTTGGAGAGCAGATGGTACCTTCGTGAGGATGAGGAAGAGGTGCTGCTTCCTCTGCGAGACCAAACCTGTGTCCAGGTGCTGGCTGCCCAATCCCACAGAGCAGCCCGAATTAATCCCTTCTATGTAATATTAGCTTCCATTGATTGAAGGCCAGGCCTGTTCTGTGACTTGTTCTGAAACCTCACAACACTTCAGGATAGATGTTATTTTGCTCATTTCGCTTGTGGGGAAATAGGCTCAGAAAGGCTTAGAGGCTTGTTCAACTGGACCAGCTAGTGAGTGTCACAGCAAGACCGCAAATATCTGAATTCACTGCTGCTCTCCAGTCTTCTGCTTGTTCAGTTTTAGGCCGTGTAAAATTCCTTTCCTCATGTGGTCTGCACGTCCCCATAAGCTAGTGCAGGTGACAGGTGAGGAAACTAAGACTTAGAGAAGAGAATTGCTCAAGATTATCAGAGGCTTGTGGCAGTGTCTGGGCTGGAGCATAGGAATTGGGTCACTCTGTGTCCTTAATACCCTAAGGGATTCCCTCCCTAACAGCCACTGGAGGCTTCCTGTAGGAAGCCTGGGTGGGTTAGGAACAAATGAACACAGCCTCTTTTTACCTCTGCTTTAGGGAAGCCATTGGATTGCTGGAAGTGCCTCTCTGGGGAATTCCCATGGTCACTCCTCAACTCTCTTGGTTCCACTTTTCATGACATCCACCTGTCACCCAGTCCATGTGGTACACTTTTCCTCCTGTATCTCAGCAAGCCCAGGACCCAGCCCTGCCTGGGCCATTTCCTCCATCTGCCAAACCTCTGCTATTGATTCCTTAGTGGAACATCTCTCCTTCCTTCTAGTCTCCTACATTTAAAAAGAAATATGCTAACCACCAGATGTCCACTGTGATTCCTGATTTCTCTTCCTACAGAAATTCCTCTTCTTTTATTCCCTCTGCTGCCCATCCATCCATCCATCCATCCATCCTTCCATCCTTCCATTTACACACATACACACACAATCACTCACTCATACACACCTATTCACCTGTCCATCCATTCATCTATCAATCCATCCATCCACCCTTCCATCCATGTTCATCCATCCAATCATTAGACCTTCCACGTATTCAAACATTATTGAGTACCTTCCATGGACCAAATACAAAGAGAAACAGGTCTCACCCTTGCCTTTGGGAAACTCCCAGTCTATAGGGCAGGGCCAGACGAGGAACCCCATGAGTTGAAAGCTCTCCTAGAAATGTGTAGCACCAGGGACCCTCGGGCTTCAGAGGAGGGAGGGGCTAACAGCTCAGTAGCTGAGAAAAGCCTCAGGGAGGGCCGGGCATCTGAGATGCAATTGTGAATCCTCGTTCTTGTCTGTTCTTTCTCTGTGCCCATTGCTCCCCAGTCCTCTATTTATTCATTCTGTTATCTGTAGGTGCTTGGGCTGGGGGCTGTCACAGTGAACAAATATCAGAGTCCTCCGCACAAGTTGCACAGGGGCTGGCGTTTCCCTCCTGGTTGTCCTGCTTTAGTGAGACCAGCTCTTTCATCTATCAGGACAGCTTTCTTTGTATTACTAGACACTTGCACGCAGGCAACAGGAGAACCCTATTCCAGGGGACTGGCCTGCCATTGTGTCCAGCCGCTTCTGTGAAAGAGGCTCGCTACACTTCTCATTGGTGAGCGGGGGAAGCATGCCTGGGTTGCCAGTGGTCAGCTGACCCCCCATCTGGCTTAGCTTCTCGACCAGAAAGCCTTGCCCCATTCTCCGCACCCCTGCCCAGCCAACTGCACTCTTCTTGGGCGTGCCTCAAGTGCCTTCCTCCAGACAGCCTGTGCCCCTTAGCTCAGGGGGTAGCCTATCTCAAGTTCCCATGGACTATTCTACTCTGATGGCCCCTCTGGATACAGTGCTTGGACTCTTGGGACTCTGCTGCCCCTTGGGCTCTGGCAGGAGTCCCAGGGGCAGCTCAGTCTCTCTAGTGATTGGTTGATGGCCTCCTGCATCGGCTGCTATAAGGTGGGATATCTGGTTCCCTCCATTTGCAATCAGTGAGGTGGTAGCCCAAAAGGTCTGGGGGTGATGCTGAGCCAGTGGCAAGAGTGAGACGACAGGCTCCGTCTTCCAAAGCTCTTGAAGTCCCTCGTATCTTCCTGCCCCCAAAGCCCCACTTGAAGCCTGAGGCTGGCACAGTTAGAGGGTTGAGCAGCAGGGGAGGACCTGGCCTGACCTTGATCCTCTTTGTCCCCTCACAATGGCACAATCAAGACTGATGCTGTGATTCTCTGTCTCTGTGAGACTCTGCAGACGGGTCTGAAGGGCAATAACAAGCTCAAAAGCTCAGTAAGGGGATGCTATGGAAGATGGAGTACTCGAGGACATGCGTGTCCCTGGACGCTCCCTTTAGGGAAACTTTGCTTCCCTCTCTGGTTGCCCTGGAGTTTCTGTGATGATCAGATTGGGAGGAAGCCTAGACTGTGTCCCCTGGGAAGTATGGGGCTCTAGCACCCAAACTCAACCTCTAGGCTCTCCCTGGAAAGGACCTGAGCCTGTGAGAGACAGAAGCGAGGCAAAGGTGATCACCAGTGTCCACCCAGTTAATGCCAGTGACACAAACCAAAGAAAATCAAAACCTGCAGCAAGTTGGGTAAACTGCAGAGGAAACGTCCTGAAAATGACAGTATGGGCATTTGGGCAGGGCAACGGGCACATGTCATCCACTGCCCAAATGAAGGCAGAGGCAGCAGCAATCCTGCTGCTAGAAAACCAGGCAATGGCCATGGGGAAGAGTTTAGTTCAGGACCCCCCAGACATCTAGAGGCTCTCAGCAGGCCAACAGCTGTTTTCTGGTTGTTGAAATGATCATTATATCAACAACACTTTGGGGGATCAATGCCCATAAGTAGGAGTAGCCAAGTTAGGTCTGTGTGGCAGCCACGGAGGTGCTGTGTTCACATCTAGTTTTAGGAGAACCTGCTTTGAAAAGTGTCATTGGTTGACAGCCCCCCAGCGGCTGTTACAGCTTTCGATCTACTTTTGATCCGCCTCAGTGTTTGTGTCCCCTCCATTTCTGCCTTAGGGAGCATTCCTCCAACAGGCAGTCTTTGCCTGGGATTCCCCATTGGTCTTGCTGAGACTTTCTTAGAGCTGCACTGTAACTGGAGACCCTTCTCACCCAATCCCTCCCTCTCTCCTTTCACAGGTGCCAGGCTCTTCCAGCCTACTTCTGCTCCCTCGCCCTTTCTCCTTCACAGCTGTTTCTCCTATAAATCTCTTGTACACCTAATTCAGCCTGGGCGTCTGCTTCTCGGAGGACCCATACTACAAGTCTAGTATATTCATGGTCTGGGTCCAGTACGACTGGAAAGCTGATTCTCAGGGTGGGCAAATCTGAGGAATTTTATAATAGCTGGAGAGATCTGTGGACAGAATCACTTGTGGAGTGTTGGGAAGGAGGGCTAGAGACAGGCAAAAAAAATCAGAGAAACGAACACAATGCTTATCAGCAAATGCAATGAGCTGGATAACTAACATACGATGCAGGTTCACTTACAGAGGAACAAACATTAGATGGAGCTGGATTTTAATCCCAACCCCACCATCTCTTTGGGCAGATCCCTTAGGCTTAATGTCCTCATCTATAAAATGGAAATAATTTTACTTACCTTGCTGGATTGTTGACAGAATGACGAGGATGATGCATATACTTACCAATGACCTAGCACAGGTGCGCTGATTTCAGAGTACCTAATTATTAGTATTTTCCTTTAGGAAGAGAAAGAAAGCCTTTCCTCTTGCTTAAAGCCAGGCAGGGGCTGGTTCAGTAAGGAAAGCACTGGGTCTACCCTAGGAGGGGGCCTGGGGCTATGGTAAAGGTGAGGGTTCTGTGTTTTCCCAAGGGGGAGGGTCAGCAGCTCCGCTCAGACCTTGCTTCCTGTAGAGGGTCTGTGTGGTGAGACCCGCCTGGAAGGAGACAGAGATGGGAGAAGAAAAAAGAGGAGCAACAGCCTTAGAATTTAAGGTGAGGTGGTTTCTGGGCAACAGCTTCAGACAAGATGAAAAACAGACCAAAATTGGAGCCTGGAAGTGGAGTCAGGGCCCAGACCTGGAAGGCCAGGCCCCTTCCGGCTCCTCTCCTTTCCTTTGTTCATCGCCCTCAGCTGGTGAGAGAAGTTAACAATTGGCAGCCCCAGCCCCACGTGCCCAGAAGAACTTGGTTGTCAGGATGGAGTGAGTTCTAATGGGGACCCTTGCCCTCATAAGCACCAGGCAGTGGCGTGGGGCTTGGCTCCTTGTGGGGATGAGGAGCCGAGCCAGCATAGGCGTCCAGTCCTGAGAATGCCCCTGCCCCACCCCTGGCAACACCCCCAGCTCTGGCCTGGGTACCCAATATAAGGCAGGCCCCACTAGGGCCAGCTGGCCCCCTACAACGCTCTGCCACCTCTTTGGCAGCTTCTTTTTAAGAAGTCCATTTTCCTGAAAGGAAGGGTAGATGACAAATGAAGTTCCTCAGAGGCCTACTCTAGGGAAAATAATGACAGTAGGGGGCGGTTTGTCTCAGCAGTCTCTCTCCCTCTTACCTCAAGCCCTCCTCCCTACACCACAGGCGTCCGGCCTGGCTGTCAGGGTGCTCTGCAGCCCAGCACCCTTAATGCCTGGGAGGAGACCAGTCAATAAGCTAACCACATCAAGGGCTTCATTTGTCTCCCAGTCCTCTAAGGTGGAGACTGGGAAATGTCAGCTGGGCTAAACTGGATTCTTTGCAAATGAAGGAATGAAGGAACTGAGGAGAGAGAATATGTGAAAATACCCCTAAATATGACCTGCCTTTCATCTTCCTTAACCTCCCTGTTCCTCTTCTCAACCTGCACTTTACTCAATCTCAATCTCCCTCCCTCTCGCTCTGTCTCTCTCTCTCCCTCCACCCATCCCTCAGTTTGGGAGCATACAGACCTGGGCTGGACTTTGGGCAAGACACATAATCCTGTCTGGGCTAGTTTTTGAGTCTGTAAAACAGGATACCACCTGTGATGATACCACCTGTGACTGGGCTGCTGTGAGGACTAAAGGAGATGAGGGAAACACAACAGCTGGGCCCAGCAACCTCTGGCTTCTCGGTGTTTCACTCGACAGGACTTGTGAGGGGGACTGACTAGCTGTTACATAGGTCGGGAGCTGCAGTTCCCAGCCAAAGAGGAAGAAGCTGAGGGCAGGGTGGGGGTGGGGCACCCCTGAAGCAGAAGCAAGAGGACTACCTGGTTGGCAGAGGAGTGAAACCATAGGTCAAAGGGGCTCTATCTAGAGGCAGATCCAGTCTCCAGTGCTGGGTGGACAGTACCCTGGCTTCTCTCGTCTCCACAAGCCACTGAGGGATCAGATGTTCGACGAGAATATCAAAGAACAACCATTGAGCCAGGTGCTGGGACGGGCCCTTTTACTCATTTTGTCTTCAGTAATCCTTATTGCAATCTACATAAGACAGGCATTATTCTTTCCACGAGACAGTGGGGCATGTGGAAGTTCAGAGATGGTCAGCCAGCTGGTGAACAGAACTGGCACTGGATCGGTCTGGGTGACTCCAAGTGCAGTGTTTTCTGTCCTGCAGTGAGATGTACACCTTGGTTCTGCTGAGCCATACACATGCCTCTTGTATGCCAGCCCCTTGGACTAGGTTCTGGGAATGCCAAGTGAACAAGACAGACATGGTCTCCACTTCACACAAATCAGCCTCCGTGGGGGAGACTGACAAGTAACTGGGCTGTTTACAACAAAGCATGGTAAATGCTACCTGAGGTGAAGTCTCCAGAGCCAAGGGGACCCTGAAGAGGGGCATCTGACCTAGATAAGAGATCAGGTAAGGCAGGTGAGGCCTTCTGCGAGTCATGGCAAAGAACCATCAGTGCCCAGAGAAGCCACAGTTTCTCCTCCAAAGTGAGGCCAACAGCAAGGCTAGGTATATCCTCCCACGGCCCTCATAACTTCCTCTGGAACTAAGTCATCAAGGGCCTGACCCTCACTCAACCTCCTTGCCTTCCCTATAATTCTCAAGGCCAGGAATCACCTCCCCTTGCACACCCAACAATCTCTTTTCATCTGGGGGCCTCCTCAATCAAGAGCTATTCCTAAGAGGAGGGAGGAGACAGCGTCTCATACCCACCCCCTTCTTCAGGGAATAATCCATGGGGGTGTGCCATTCCTCATGGGGCTTGCCTTTCGGTGGCATCCCGGAAGCTGAGTCTGTGATCCAGTATGGCCTATGAGGAGCCCCCAAATTCTCCATGGTGTGGCATGGACTGGCCCAAGCAAGTTAAACTTTGTCTTCCTTTCTCTACCTGCAAACTCCCTCTCCTGAGTTGGAGACAGACATCTAGGAGATTTGCTGGCTGCACAGGAGCTCAGAGGGAGAATCAGAAATGCTAACTTTGTATACAAAACAGCTTTATTAAAAATTCAGCTATTAGGAAAACAAAGCCTTCGTAGGAGTTCTATCAAAAAGTACAAATTTTAAATAAATGTGTCAGAAAAGTGGCAGTCAGATATACCAGCCACAACCTCGGGTAAAGGGAGGAAGTGCCCCGAGCCCCAAGAGGCTGGGCACAGGGGTCTTTGGATACCTACAGGGGTCTTTGGATACCTGCAGGGCTGGGTCCT
Source organism: Rhinolophus ferrumequinum (assembly GCF_004115265.2). Taxonomy (NCBI): domain Eukaryota; kingdom Metazoa; phylum Chordata; class Mammalia; order Chiroptera; family Rhinolophidae; genus Rhinolophus; species Rhinolophus ferrumequinum. Next base: position 64,590,759 of record NC_046289.1, read on the forward strand.
AGAGCTACCAGGCAAGGGCCCTGACTCACTTTTCCTTTCCTTGGAAAAATGGAAAGAACCTGGCAAGTGTAGGAAATTCTGAGTCTGAAGCAGAAAGGCACAAAAGTCATTTGTAAGGCACGACTGCTAACTCCAACCCTGCGGCCCATGGAGCAGATGAATGGGTGAGCAGAGCCACACGACCCTGGCTCTGGTTCCAGTGCTGATTGGCGCCACCTCTGGGTTTGGCCACAGGTTAAGTTAAGGTGGACCAAATGGACTGCATAATCCCTGCAGCCAGGGGCCTGGAGCCAGTCTGTAGAATACATGTGTCGTTTCACTGGCAAACTGGTGTCTGGCTCTTCTGGGGCAAGAAAGATCACACTGGCCCCCAAGAAACCCCAATGGAGTGCACCAGGCCTCCTGTCCAACCCTGTCTTCTGAGCCACTGTGGGCACCCACCCTGGACAAGGAAGTCCTGAGGGCAGTCCTTGCCACCCAGACAGCTGGAGAAGCTCCAGGCCTCAGAGCCAGGGTGTCTCTGAATGGCAGGCACAAGAAGCTGGCATTGTCAAAATCAGTCCCTAGTTGTTGCTGGCCCATAGTCATGGTCACTGGTGACAGGCCTCCCTGGTGACATTAGGCAGTGGGTAGGCAAATAGGGAGAAGTCCAGGATATACTTAGGCAGTACGTCCTGCAGTAGGGCCCGTGGGGCACTGCACAGGTGGTAGTGTAGGCTTTCTTGGCTGGCAGGCCGGTACCAGGCCTGGCGAGCTGGAAATCGGACATGGGGTGGTGCCTGCACCCACTCCAGCACCTGGTTGGCATCAGCCTCCAGCCTCTCATAGGAGCCTACAAAGTCATAGCGCACGGCACAAGGCTGGCACAGGTGGTACACGGGCATCCAATGCTCATTCATGCGCTCAGGGTCCTCATCCACTAGGTATCTCAGGAACTCAGGGAAGGTGACATCGTCCCCTGCAGGGCTGGGTCCTGCTCCCACCCTGTACCGCCTCACGATCTCAGCCCCATAGCGCTGCTGGTACTCTCGGATCTCACCAAACTTGTTGCGGTAAGCCGAGAGAAGGCGTTCCAAGGGGTCCCGCACAAACATGAACTTGAAATAGTGCTGCAGGCGGTAGCGAATCTCTTCAGGCCGCAGGTCTGCCAGGAACACCAGGTCATTACGGTGGTCCATCTTGAGGCGGACGTCCACGCTGTCCAGGACGCCTGCCAGCACCTTCAGGACCCGTTTCCAGTTAGAGCAGGCCACCTTGGGCACGTAGCAGTAGAGGAATCGGTAGCGGTCACTAACGAGTATGTGGCGCAGCAGAGTGCGCCGCTGCCCCACCGGCAAATCCCAGGGGTCCCGGGGCATGCCTGGTTGTCCGCACACTGCCCGCAAGGTGCGGTTCCGGATGTCTTGCCTCACCTGCAAGTCCGAGTCCCCGGCATCCAGGGACAGCCCCCCAGGCCGGGGAACCGTCCCGCGCCTGGCCGAGCCCTCGCGGTTTGGAGGGTGCAGGGGAAGGGGCTTCATCTCGGCCAGGATTCCCCGCTCGATCATGAGCAGCAGCCCGCTGGAGGCCACGATTACCGCGAACATCAGCATGGACGGCAGCAGCAGGGGCGGCCCCCCCTGCCCTGCCCGGGCCCTGCCCAGTGGGGCCCTTCTCAGAGCCCGGCCCAGGGGCTCGGCGCCATTTGGGGCCGCCAGCGGGGTCAGCGGGCGGGGGAACATGGTGCTGCGAAAGTGGGGGCCTGCGCGGGCCGGGCCGATCCGAGGGCTGTCTGCTGGGAGGCGGGCTCAGCTTGGGGGCGGGAGCCGACGGTTTGAGCCCGCAGCACCCGGAGTGGGTCGGGGAAGGGACCTGATGGGAGGCCCCAGGCGCGCGCGGGGGTGGCCGGCTGCCCCGCAGAGGCGCCGGAGCGGGCAGCGGGCGGCGGGTGGCGGGCGGCGGGCGGCGGGCGGGCGCGGCGAGGGACCCGGGCCGGATGTCCCGCCCGGCAGCTCTCCGCCCCCAGCCCTGCTGTGACACAGGCGCGGGGGCGGGCCCAGCCGGGGGCGGGGAGATGGGCGGGCGCCACTGCGGGGAGCGGGCTGGGAGGGCGTGTGCAGACCCCCACCCGGGAGAGGGCGCCTAAACCTGGGCGGTCTTGGTCCTCCGGGTTCCGGGGACAAAAGCTACCAAGGTCCTGCAGGCAGGAAAGACCCAGGCTGACGCGCGAGCCCTGAGGAGCTGGATGGAGGACCTGAACCCAACACCCTGTCGCACACTCGGGCCTGGCGGAGCCCTTCCTTCTGAACAGCGGGTCTGGAGGAATACCCCTCAATCCTCTGCCACTCACACTGGGCTCTCCTTGAGTCCAAACTTTGGAGAGGCCCCCCTTTCTTGCTGAAAGTGGAGTCCCCAGTGTGCTCCTCCTACCCACCCTGTCCCAGCCACTCCAACAAGGCTGTTACGCACTGACCGGTGGCTCACCTGCATGCTTGACTCTAAGATTTAACAGTACATGATGGATTGGTGTTTATCCAATTGGTAATGCTAAAATGTCTGAAAATATTATCTTCTCCCCTCCTCTGCTTCCCCTTTCCCAGGCCTGAAGAGGTGGGATAACTGGGATATTCTCCGGTGAGGCGCCAATGACAAGTCGGTGCCTTTGACCACCTATGTGCTCAGAAGTTTGAAGGGTGAGGAGCTGGGAGCACAGAGCAGCAGCTCCTTGCCTAGAGCCAAACATAAACTCAATGGCACCAGGCATGTGGTCTACAGGCAGATGTGTGAATGCCCTGGATGTCAGTGGTCAGCATGTCCCCACTTGAACTGGGTACCTAAGTACCCAGACCGCACCTGATGTGTGGGGAGCCAGGGAGGCTGAGGCAGAGTAATATGTGATTAAAGTCAACATTTACTGAGGCAGGTGCCTGCTCTGTGTTTTGTCTTCTCTTGTCCGTCACCCTGGGAGGTAGGTGCTATGGGCATTCCCACTGTCCAGCTAAAGAAACAGACGCTCAGGGAAGCTGAGAATCTATATGCATCTGTCTGCTTCTAAAGCTTGAATTCCTCATCAGGACCCTTGAGAGATGAATGGAGCACAAAGGTGGAATGGTTGGAAGGAAGCAGCCGATGCCAGGGACGCTATACTGAGAGGGTGAGGGAACTGGAGTAGAAGATGCCAGAGGCTTCGAGTTCGGTGAGAGAATGGGGCTACTGTTGACAGATGAATTCAGAAGGATGAAGGGTTCTGAGGGATGAGAAACAGCTAGAGGACTCCCGGATGGCCCCCCAATGCTAGCAGTGTGATAGCACACAGGATGCGCAAGGGGAAGCAACGCCGGCCTCCTAACTCAGAGTAGGTTCCCCACATCCCACTGTCTGAATGCTGGGGTGCATCTCAGGATGCACCCTTCAGATTTAGAAATCTGCATCAATGTTCAGCCTTTACCAAACTGCTCCTTGCTGCCAATGGTACTGAAGGTAGATTTCTGGTGGTGGGGTCATTTTCTACTAAAATCTTGGGGTTTTTTTAAACAAAAAGTAAGTACGTCTTTTATACTAAGGAAAACACAACTATGAAAAAGTTTTGATTCATTTGGCCACGTGTGCTCATTTCTCTGGTGATTTTCTGGGTTAGCAATCACACAGTAAGACAGTCTGAAGACAGGAACGGTCACTCACGCTGGGTGAGTCCTTGGGCAAAGTACTTGTCTCCATACATTTCCTATCTGTACAATGAGACTCTTGGGACTCGGGATGCTTGTGGGCAGCACAATGACGGCAGTGCTATTACATCCATGGTGCTGTCCGTGCCCCTAATAACCTCTATGGAAATGCACCTGCCCAGATGTCCTTACCAAAATGCAACGGGGCTGGGCAGCCATGCTCTGCCTCCTACAAACTCCCAAGGCCTCACAGCTGCCCCACCTTGAGCACAGTCAACACTGAGGCTTTGGGGGTGAACCAGGGGTCCAGGCAGTCACAAACCCGTGGCTCTATGACGGGGTCTTCACTGCTCAGCAAGGAATGCCAGCTGCTAGATACTGAGGCCATAGGCTTTCTGCTGACCAGCTCCTCAAGGGGATGACCTAGGGTAATGAGGTGGTATCTTCACTGTGCACCTATGTGGTTCCCAGGTCACTGGCCAAGTTCCCATTCCCTCTGTCTCCTCTCCTCTCTCTGCCTTCCCCCGACTCTCCTGCCCTCTTCACTTACTGGCCTTAGTGAGCCCCTGCACTGCAAGTGTTAAGAGGGACCCCGAAAATAAAGAGCAGTGAGCCCCTCCACACCCACACATAAAAAGATGACAAGACACACAGGAAATGATCCTTTTCTAAATCAATACAATTTTTCAAATTTATTTTTTTCTTAAAGAAGTACTTCTAATCTCTGTCAAAAGGGCGGTGAGGAAAGGTCCTCCCTCCCTTGTAAACACTGAAATACAGATCTGAGAAACCAGGGTCGACACACACAAAAAGTGCATTTTACAAAATATCAACTAAAATATATTTTACATGAATTATGCTTCCATCGAAATTCTACCAGTTGCATTTTCAGGTTCGAAAAAATATTTCAACATCTAAGAGATTTCAAAAGCATTTCAGTTCTGGGCAGCAGACCCTGGGAGGAGGACCTTGACCTCTCCTGCTGGGGGAGGCTGAGCTCCTTGGCAGCAAGGGCCCAGCACCCTGGGAATGAGCAGGCTCCACAGCTGACTCTCCAGAGGCCCCATGGCTACTGTGGCGACTTCTTCCACCTCTTCCACCGGACCACCCTCCCAGACCAATGCCTTCCTCCAAACAGCTTATTCAATACAAGGGAACCTGAGCCCCTTCTCTTGGGAGTTTGGGCTTCCCCTGTGTAAATTTACCTCTGAAGCCTCTAGGCTGCCCCCTCCCCTCCGCCCAATGACCAAGCAGGAACGGCCCACTTTCTCAGGGACAGCACAGGGCCTGGCTTGCTGGCAGTGCTCTCAGGACTCGCTCCACCTCCATCTTCAGACCCTGCCCGACTGCCCTCACCCAGTGCCACCTGCTTAGCCAGCTGGGCCCATGTCTGCCCCTCCCTGGGGCAAGAGGACCCAGCGCTGCCCTCCCTGGCTTCTGACCCCCGAGTGTGCCCTGTGCAAGTGCTCACAAGCAGGTTCCCAGCGCCAGACCAAGCCACATCGGGCTCCTCTCTCTCTCCTCACCGTGCTCCTCTTTGGTACAAACTGGGAAGAATCAGGCTGCTCCAGCCCCCTTGCAAAGTGCCCCAGGGCCAGGGCCTAGTCCTGGAAGGACAACAGGGGTCTGAGCCTCCTAATTTTACTCTGGGGAGCAGCTGTGAGGTGAGAACAGGGCCCCTGGGCAACAGGAACAAACTGAAAATGCGGTCCTCAGCTCCTAGAGTGCCAGTGGCTGCAGCTCAGCAGGTCTGTGGACTGATACAGTGTTGATTCTCGCTGGGATGTAAATTAGTGCAATCTACAAAAGACTAGGGTAAGGGGTGGCAGGGCAAGGGGAGCCACAGCACTCCTTTGGTTTGATTTCAGGTGGGTGTGGCTTGAAGAGTCATATGTGAAGTTCTGCAAGAGGTTTCCTAGAACCTCCAAGTGTAAGGCAAGAGGAAAAGTCTTCAATAAATCAGGTAGCAATTTTCCTTGCCCCCTGCCCCCCACCCCCTCCCAGCTCCCTTCTGCCCTCCCAGACATGACAAACCACATGTTAATCAGTTAACTTCTGGGAAGCCAGACCTGCTGGGTGGCCCCTCACCAAGAGGCGAACAGGAAGCTGACTCCCACAAGTGGGCCACACCCATAACTGTGAGGGCTGGGTCACTTGTCCCAGCACCAGGGGCTACTGCAGGGGCAAAGGAGGAAAGCCAGGGGAAGGCCCCAAACCCAGGAAGAGGAAGTCAATGCTCTGGAAGATAGACTCTGGCTCTCTATGCCTCAAAAGAACGAGCTCGGAGCCGTACTAGAATCTGAAAGAGCCTGGTCCCAGGCTGAGGGGGAAGCAGTGGGTCACAGTGGGTGAGGTAAGCTGGCTCCATTCCTCCTTGAAGGGCTGAGGGGAGGCGAAAGAAGGGTCTGTTGGGTCTAGTTCCTGAAGGACCTCCCGCCTCCCAGGGCCCATGCCCCTCAGGAGTCTCCGCCCAAGGACCACGGAGAGGTACCCTGCGCCACACTGAGGATTCTGATGCTTTTCTTATATCCTGGCCTCCCCCTCCCTCCCCTGGGGCCCAGAACCCACAGGGGCCCCTACCCTCCCACCGAGAGAACCACAGGCCAGCAACCTCAGGTCCCTGTGGACCCTTAACCAAGTGCTGTGCTTCAAAGCAGTGCCCCCTGCCCAGAGCCCCACTTGCCCACGGGCAGCCCCAGTGTGGGCAGGAGGAGGCTACTGGGGGTTCTTGAGGATGCGGCCATGGCGGAAGTCGTAGACATGGCGGCAAAGAAACACCAGCTCAGGGTCCGTATCCTCGGGCACCGTGCGGTGTGGCGGGGTGGAGTAGTCCGCAGAGGGGGGCACCAGTGCTGTCTTTCGGCTGGGGAGGCCCTCGCCTCGGCGTTTGGCCATGGCACAGAATCTGCAGTGACACACAGTTCGCTGTCTTTATCAAAGCCACCTTTGTAGGAAGACCAATTCCTTCCCCACCCTGTCTGGAGAGCTGGGATGCTCCCTCCTGCCCCTGCAAGGGCTGCTGTGGCCTCCATCCCTGTCCTGGGGGTGATATGCCCTCTCTGCCAACTGCCAATCTACCTCCTCTGTCACTAGGGAACCACACCTGCCAGGGCCTCCCTCCCTCCCATCTGCCAATTCTCCTTGATTTCCTGAGAGAGCACTACTGTACCCAGCCTAACTCTGCCCAACCATTCTGCCTTAGACGGCAACAACGTTGTCCCCCCCGCCCCCCCAAAAAAATCCGATGGTAGAAAATCAGATGGTAGAAGCAAGCTGTGAGGAAGAAAGTTCTGGGAGGTCAGGCTCAGTGAGACCCCCCTTGGGGATCACAGGCAGGCCTCAAACAGCCCCGGGGAGGCTGGGAGAGAGGCCAGCCAAAGGCGCGAGGCACCACCCACCTGCAGTACTCGGCAAACGTCAGCACGTAGCACTTCTCCTCGATGCAGGCCACACTGTTCTGGTCCTGATGTCGCGATGCAAAGACTTCATTCTGCAAAGGCTCAAGGGGAGAGGGGAGGAGGTCGGTTACGGGGTTGGAAGCACGTAACTCCAGGGACAAGGCAGAGATTAACCCTCTGAAGAGACTCTTGACCGAACCCCAGCTAGCGCCCAGAAAGCAGGGCAGCTACCCTGGAATCTGAGGCTAACCACTCCTCACCTGGCACCCTAAACATTCCTTCCAGGTTTCCGGCAGGTCACCTGCTACTCTGGAGAAGCCAGGTGCCTCCTCCAGCCCGACTGTAATCAGCTTCCTGGCCGCCCCACCACTTCAGCCCAGGGAAGAAGGGAGGGAGTTGGTGCACATCTTCCCGAAAAGTCCCAGTAAGAGAAACAGAGCAAAAGGCTGGGGGAGAGGGACCACAGCCAGGGGGCATTACGGCTCCTAGCACAGCACTGGGAGAGCGCTGAGGGGTGTTAGGAGGGGTCCTTTGCCCCTCCCTCTCATGCTGCAGATGGTATCAAAGGGGACCAGGTGTCGCCAGGGGGACTTATCCACTTCCTCCCATTCTAGCACCCTGCCCTCACGGGCTCCTTTTCTGCCCCCCTTTCACGACAAGGAGGATATTCCCTTTGAAAGGTGAATCAGGCAGGGTGGGAAAAGAGGCTGACACCGACGCCCTTCTCCAGGTTCTCTGACATCAAAGGTGACAAGTCTAGGAGCTTGAATGCCCCTGGCTGCCCTCCCCGTAACTCCTTCTTAGGCCACAACCTCTCGTCTGCCAGCCCTGCATTTCGCGGCCCCTTTGCCAGGGAGCTCACCTCGTGCATGCTGGGACTGCGGCCTCCCTGTAAGTGCTCTGGCCGGTAATACCACAAGAGGCTCATCATCAGCTCTCCTGGGGGGACAAGAGCAGCAGTCATGGCTTGGGCTGGCAACCCCAGAATTACTTAGACAGGCAGGCTGGCCACGTGCCCCGGAGGCTCATCCAACATCAACGCTGGGCCAATCCTGCAGGCTCCAACCACCCATGCCCTCTGCCTCAAGCCAAGCCTGGCATTCCGTAGCCTGGCATGCTATTAGGCACGGAGGGAGAAGGGGGGAAAAGCACTGACAGGTGAGGAAGAGAGACAGGTGCCCAGGTCCCGGTGACCGGAAAGGTTAATGAGCTGATGCAAGCCAGGTCACAAGGCTGCCTGCAGCACTTGCAGCAGACAGATCCTGGCTGGGGGGAGGGCAGGCTGTGACCAAAACACGGGGAGACCTGTGCAACGTCAAATTCCAGACAGGGGTACCTGACTCAGGGTTCTCCCAGAGGGCAGAGATCTTGGCCACATAAGGTGTGGACGTCTTCCGTGGGCCTGACTTGAGGAGGACAGTGTCCCGGACGCGGATGGTCTCTCCGTGCCGCTCCACCGCCTGGTAGCTCTTTCGGATGGCTGGTTCCGGTTCATCCTAAGCAACAACCAATGACACCAACACGGCTGTAGGGCTGCTCTGAGTCGGGGCGGGTGGGGAGGCGGGGCAATGGCATTCTCTTTATGCTTTCCTCAGGGCAGTCACACCGCTAAGGGTGGGAAACTGGGAAACTGCGCAAGCAGCCCCATCTCCCTAAGCCTGGCTTTCAGGAACTGGATGGAGCATCCCCAGGGTTGGAGAAAGGGTAAGAAATGGAAGCAGGGTTGGGAAAGCGGCCCGAAGCTTCTGGGACGGCACCCTGAACACCATGTCTCACTCCAAGCCCCCAGCACTGTGTAGGTCCTCAACCTTCCTAATGGGACCGTCTGGATTTGACCCTTAAACTATCACTGCAAGTGGCCTAGACTTGGGCAAATTACTTAGTCTGATGCTAAGCCTCAGTTTGCTCATCTGTGAAATGAGAATAATTACAAAAACATCAGGTACATACATCATAGGGTAGTGGTGAGGATGAAAGCAGATAATGCAAGGTGCTTAGCTCAGTTCTGACACCTAAGAAGTGCTCAGTAACTTTTAGTCAACATTCTTTTCATCATCCCAGATGTTCCTGTTATCACTGATTTTCTCTGCCTACCCCAAATTTCCCTACACATACTCATACTTATCCGAAAAGCCGCCACGAAAGCCCTCCACTTTATAAGCCAGGATAGACGGGACAGTGTGAGAGGGATGAAAAGTGAAGACACTTCAGGTAGCATCCCTGAGAAATCGGTGACAGTGATGGCAGCCGCCGGCTGTGACTGCCTCTGCGCACGCTCTGACCTCCCCAAGGCACGCAGCACAGGATCAGGAGGGGCTGGGGGAGGACGCTGGGCCAGCAGGACTGGTTCCCGGAGCCCGAATGAGCTAGAGCCCTTTGTCAGCTCTCAGAGGAACGAGAGCCAGGCTTCTGGGATCCACCTCACTGCAGGCAGGTCCTCTATCCCCACGCCACCCTGCCTTCTCCCCAGCGCTAGGAGCTGGCACTCACCAAGACATAGACGGCCTTCTCACAGGCAGCCCCCACAGGCACCCAGCCGTTGGTGCGGCGGCGGCGGCGGCGTCGCGGGCGCGGGCGCTGGACACGTGGTTGCTTGGGGTGACTGGGCCTGTGGGCAGCCTTGCCCCTCACAGTGTGCCTACAGCTGGGGCCTGTGCGAAGGCCTGACTTGGAGCCGCTAGGAGGCTTGGCACTCTGAGGGCACGCGCGGGCTACTGTCTGGGGCTCCGAGGTGGGTGTCTGAAGATGGGGGACAGGCTCTGCTGCAGGTGGCACGCTGGGCACCGGGCATCCCAGCAGGGGATGGGCAGGTGAGGCTGGGTGGCCAGCTTCTGGGAGAGGACATTCCAGCTGGCCCAGGGGCCTGCAGCTTTCTGAGAAAAGGAGAGGGGGGTCAGGGCACGTAAGGATAAGCAGTAACCCCCCCGGGGACCTCTGCTTTCAGTCTGCTCCTGTCTTAGTTCTAAGCGTGAACCCAAACGTCAGTGGGGTCAGGGGTCTTTGAGGTGGATGGTCAAGAGTGACTGGCCAAGGGCTGTTCTTGACCTTGGAGAATGACCCACAGACAACTCCATCTCCCCTTCCAGCCTGAAAGAAGGAAGGGAGTGGGCAATGGGAGCGCTTCGCTAGTTCTGACTTAATCTTCTCTATGGCTTCCACAGTGCTGCGGAGCAAGGGAGCTGGGAGCAGACAGCCCAGTGTACAAACCCCGAATCTGCTACTTACTAGCTGTGTGACCTCAGACAAGTTACTTTACCTCTCTCAGTGCCTTGCAATAGAAGTAGTAGATGCAAATATCATGTAGTCTGTCCTAGGTGTTTTTCTTATCAATGTATGAACTCATCTCATCCTTACAACAACCCTATGAGACAGGCAGCATTATCCTCATTTTACAATTAAGAAAACTGAGACAGGGAGCAGTTACTTGCCCCACGGTCATATGGCTAAGGAAGTGGGGGAGAACATTTTACTCCGAGCGGTCTAGCTCCACAGTCTATGCTTAATTACGTGCCACGCGGCCTCCCTTCTGTAAAGCGCTTTAGAACAGTCTTACTGGTGTCTCAGGGGAAGGGAGGAGGAGCTTGGGTCCCAACAGGTCAGGTGCCCAGATTTGGAGAGTGGTACAAAAGAGGAAGAAAAGCCCAAGCAGCAGCGTGTACTCATTTCTAAGAGCTCCAACTCACTCCAGAATCTGAAACAACCAGTCTGGCCAGAGTCAACTGGTCTATAAAGTTGTTTTATAGACCCCTACAAGAAGGGGTGTGGGGGGAGGGGAGAGCCCTGGGAAGGCCTGGCCCCTCACTTCGCCACAAGCAGGGCCGACTGGCCGGACAGGATGGCTCTGGTCACCGAGTTTCCACCCAGGAGCCAAGAAGGGCCTGGAGAGGCATGTGAGGACACTCCTGCCAATTTGGGGGAAGAGAGATCACTGTGGAGGTGTCTCATCAGCTGCAGCGCAAGCCTCTCAGGTGTCTGGGTCTTGCCAGGAAGGCAGACACCAAAGCCATGGCCCTAAGAGCACCCTGCCTTTGCCAGGCAACTCTGTCTGTATGTTCTCGCAGTGTGACCCCCCAGCCATCCCTGGAAAGGTGTTGCCAACTGGGCACTACTTCTCTTTCAAGATCTGAATGGCCAGGGTGAAGCTGTCCTACCACAGCTGGCACCACTTACTGGGCCTGGTACCCCTCACCCTTCCCATGAATGCTGGACCTTGACAGTATGCAGATGGTCTGGGCTCCTTGAAAGGAAGGAATTTTAGCTTTCCGTGAGGAGGGCAGAGGGACATGGGAACAACCTGACAAAAGCCCTCATTTTAGTATCTAACTTGCTACTCAGAGTCTGAGAATCCCACTGGGGAAGGAGGACAGGCCCTAGCACCCTTTCCACCACCACAATGCTACCTTCCTGCCAGACCGAGAAATCTGCCTAGATAGCAAGGACAGAGCAGGGCTGCTCAGAGCTAAACATGGTTTCCTGGGATTGCTCCTGGGCTTGGGGCACAAAAAGAAGGTGGTCCTCCCCTCTCAGAGCCCCTACCTCCCATGCAGTCGCTGGACCCCGAGGAGCCCCACTTGATCCATGACCCACCCTCCTGGGACACCATGTCTGAGACCCCTGGTATATCCCAACCCTAGGAAGGCTTACCTGCTGCAAAAGGCATTTTGTAGGAACAGCCTCCACAGGTAGTGCCGATATGGGTAAGCGAAGGGGGCAACATTTCACAGATGCTGTAGCCATTCACTCCAGCGTCGTCGCTGGAGCAGTAGCGAGAGCCCCAGGGAGGGTGCTGGAAAGGAGTGCCCATAGGCACTGAGCCCGGGGCCAAGAGGAGCCCTTCGGTAGGAGCAGCCACTGAGGACAGCTTGCCCTCGGGGAGCATGGGGCAAGGGGCGTAGCCTCCACACTGCAGCCCGTCTTGGCTGCAGTACAGATAGAAGCTGCCCAGTGCAGTGAGCTCCGGCGGCCCACACAGGCTCCTGTAGTCGGCAGGGTTGCCAGGCATGGGCAGGGGGGACAGCTGGGGCGTGGGGAAAGAGGGCTGGTGCAGTTCCTGCTTGGGGGCAGGTGACTCCTCTCCCGGGCGTCCAGGCTCTGGCTTCAGGGCTGCCTGCCCACCCATCAGCAGCGGCAGGTGGGGACGCAGCCCCAACGGGCTCTCCAGAGCTTTTCTCAGGGGCTGCTGATAAGGTGGCTGGCTGGCGGGCCCACGAGGGGTGGCAGATAGCCATGGCTCCTCTGGGTACCCCTGCCAGCCAGGTGGGCCTGTAGCCTCCCCAGAGCTGGCGCCCTGCCGGGTCTTCGGATAGTTCTTGCCATTGACCTTGGCCCACTTTGGCCTCGGAGCCTTCAGGACTGGTGGCTCAGTGGAGCGCCCATCTGCTTCTGGGTGGGCACGAGGTGGCCGCAGGGGTAGCTCTCGCTCCTGGCTCAGCTTCAGGAAGGCAGCTGCATTCAGGCTGGCCAGCCTCTTGGGAGCTGGGTCACCATCTCGGCGGGCTCCTTCATCCAGTGCTGGCTCTGGGGACAGGTCCCGACTTCCTTCTCCAAGGTCCCTCAGCCGGGGCCGCTTCTTGGAGGAAGACCAGCCCCCAGATGTCCGGTCGCGGTCCCGGCTGCGATTGGGGTCTCCCCCTCGGCTGCGGCGACCGCCGGCCAGGCTGCTGGTGTCCTCCCGCTCCAGGAGCAGGTTGTTGAGGGCCTCAGCATTGAGGGAGGCCAGGCGCCGCTTGCGGGGCTGGGCGAGGCCAGTGTCCTCACTGGAGGGCGCTGGGCTGGGCGGTTTGGGCAGGTCAGGGGGCAGCTCATCTGCCTCATCTGCACTCCGTGGACCGGCCACGTTCTCCAGGCGAGTGAGCAGCACTTTGCAGGCCTTGGGCTTCTCAGGAACCAAGGGGCGTTTACGCAGTGGGTAGTTCTTGCGGCGCCCTGCGAGCTGCCCTGGGCTCTCAGGCATGCCTGGCTCCATACCCTCCACCCCCTGCTCCATGCTGCTGCCTTCCATCTGCAGGGGCTCCCGGCGGCCAGTGGGGCCTGAACTCAACATGGGAAGGGACTTTCTCCGAGTGTGTGTCATGGAGTACCTCCAATCTGCAGGACAGAAGGCAGGCAATGAGAGAAGCCCACCCTGGCCCGCCCGGCCTGCTTTCCCCCACACTGCAGCCTCCCCAAGCCCACCTGCAGTAACTCGGACCTACCCTCACCCCGTTTCCAGCCTGGATTTTCCCAGGACCCCTCTACTAGAGTGCAAAGGGCCAGTGGGATCAGGTTACCAGCAGCTGCGCAAGGACTGGTTGCCTCACTCTTCTTTTAGCCTAGGATCCTCTGAACTAAGCCCTCAGAGAGCCTGCAGAGCAACGCAGACCCCATGGTTAGACGGAGCTGGGAGCAAAACTCTCCGTTCCCTCTTGCTGTTCTCCCACTAGATATTCATCATAGGCCAGGAGGAGGCTCTGAAGACAGCGAGCCAGGATGGCGGCTTGGGTGATGGGAGCCCATCTATTCCTTCAGGAATATACCCACCCCTCCCCCATCTTGGGGACTCTGAGACTGGCCATAGGATGAGAAGCAGGACAGAGCGGAGCTGAGATGAGGAACTGCTTGCCAGGCCGTGGAGGAGGCAAAGTCCAGCCTGGGAGAACGCCCTCCCCAGCACACACGGCAGAACAGCCATAAGCTGGGTCTTGCTGGAAAAACCCTGCAAAGGTGAAGGCTTGGCTGTGAGGAGCCTGTGGTGGGGGGCGGTCTCGGCCAGCCTAGGAGCCAGAGCCACCTTGATCCGGGGTATTCCAGGGAAGGGCAGCCTAAACAGTGCCAGTGCCTGGGGCAGAGGGCAGGTACAGCCGGGGCCAGCATCCTGGGTAGGAGACCCAGGGACCATACACTAGACCTGTGGTACCTCCTTATCCCCTACCAGCCACTAAGAGTTGGGAAAAGAAAGTATCAAAGAAAACGAACTTGGGACTAACCAGAGGCTCCCTTGCTAGTCTTGCCCCATTCCTCAGGCCCCTCTCATGGTAGGCAGGACTCCAGGCAGGAGGCAGGATGGGGGCAGTGCCAGGAAGCCCAGAGCCCCTGACAGAAAATGCCCATGCCCAGGCATCAGTCCCTAACTTTGCCTGGCAAACACTGCCCATCCTACCCCAAACACCGGGGGCAACCTGGGCCCAGCCTGCAAGAGAGGCCAGAGCTGGCTGTGCTCTGGAAGCTGATAGCGCCGAGGCAATAAGGAACTGAGAGGGAGGCAGGGGTGGTGGTGGTCAGAGACCACTGAGCTGTTCACTCCTATCTCCTCCCCAGCCCAAAGCAAGGTGTTGCCAAGTAGGCACCAGAGGAGGCTCTGCCCTGCAGGGCACCCTGCAACCCCCCACCCCCCCAATGGGCCTCAGCAGGCCAAGGCTTTCCAGCCTAATTTCCCCACTGCTATTATTATTCACACTCACTCCTCCAAAGAGCTGGGGGCAGTCCTGCTGGGCCAAGGATTTAACCCTGAAAGTCCCGGGCCTGAGGGCTCCCAGGGATTCCGAGCCCTTCCCACCTAGCTCCTGTGGCACTGGGCCACTGGCGGGGGTCACTAGGTCCCTTCTCTCCTGAGACATGCTGCACTATTTGAGACAGAATGCTCAGAAAAACAGGCTGAGGGCAGCGTGGGTGTCCCTGACCCATGAGAAAGGACCTGGAAAACGGGAAAATGGAGGCAGCGTGCCAGACGCTGCTGTCCACGTGCGGGGACCTGCCAGCGCTCCGATACCCGACCCCAACCATGCAAGACAGAGTCACAGAAGGCAAATCCATTCATTCCTAAAGCACAGACAGAAGAGCTCCTAAAACATGCCAGGCATTTGCTGGCTCCCTAAGACTCTTGCCTCTAATCAGGGTGACCACGTAGCCCCGTTTGTTCAGCATGCTGATGAGTAGTACACCCTTTCACGCAAAAGCATCCCAGTTGCTTACAATCCACAAGGCCCTTTCCTCAAATGCAGGGCAAGCCCTGGGTCAGTGGGGGAGAAGCAGCAACAAGGAGAAGCGCATCTGTATCTCCTAGGAAAGCCTAGGTCCAGCCCTCCCCCACCCCAGAAGGCCTGGAGACGGAGGACAGTGAACAGACCACACAGCTGAGCAGGGGCCAAAGCCCCTCCACCGGCCCCAAGTTACCAGAGGAGTCAGGCCTGGAAATGGCTGGGGGCCAAGGCTGAGGTCACCTGGGCTTGTGGCCTTTAAGGACACAGACAAGTACAGAGCAAGGAGGGGGTGGATGGCAAAGAGCGTGCACAGGGAGGTACTTTCAAGCCCGGCAAGTGAAAGAGCAAAGGAGCTCTTAGCTGGTCTGTCCTGCTTCCCCCTCGCTCCCCAGTCTGCTAGGGGACTAGCTGCACAGCTGGATGGTCCT
The DNA here is from genome assembly GCF_004115265.2 of Rhinolophus ferrumequinum. Classification (NCBI taxonomy): domain Eukaryota; kingdom Metazoa; phylum Chordata; class Mammalia; order Chiroptera; family Rhinolophidae; genus Rhinolophus; species Rhinolophus ferrumequinum. Next base: position 64,606,187 of record NC_046289.1, read on the forward strand.
GGGATCCTGGGCCACTTCCCTGACTCAGTCTTTCCTTCTCAACGTGCAAAAGGTCCCCAGCAGGGAGAGGCTGGGAGAGGAGCCTTCCACTTCTAGGAGCCTGTCTCTAGAACCTGGGAATTTGTTCCCTGTAGCATAGCTCTCTCCTTCACGTCCCATTCAGGCCTCCAGTCCCTCGGGGACACCCACTGTCCCCAGGCTGATGATCCAGCTGACTATCAGGGAAGCCTCTGATCACAGAGAGCGAGTCACATTTCCAAATCAAGCATGAGATCCTCCTGCAAGCCTCCCTCAAATGCCAAATCCAGCCAACCGCTAAAAACACCCAAGGCCATCATGAAAGCACGTTGCAAAATGACTCCTCGCTTTCATGTGGTGCCTAAGGTGGCAAAGTCACTCATCACTGAGACGAGGCCGAGGCTGGGGTCTCTGCTGCCGGCCTCACTGCACTCCACACCGGCCTCACTGCACTCCACACCGAGGAGAGCAAGTGGGAGCCGTACTTGGAAGCTGGACATGTGAGAACCTCAGCTACAGCTTTTCCCCAGGTGGGGCTGGGCGGAGGGGGCTCCCAGCCTGCAGGGGGTGGCCCAGCTCCTTGGGGAAAAAAGCTCCTGGAAAGCAGTAGGCTTGGTTCCCGTTCCACCTCTGCCAGTCCTGCTGCTGTCCTGTGCCTCCCACTCATACACCAGCTCCACCAGGAACTGCTAGCACTGCCGAGACAGGGTGCCTGGGTTCTCTCAGCACTGCCCTCTTCCTCTCCGGGAAGCCCTTCCCCCCACCGCTCCGGGCACAGACAGTCCAGCCCCCCTGGGAGAAGATTCCTAGGAGGGACTTCCAGGGCATATTACGGCTCACCTAGACCATGTCAAGCAAGCTCTCAATGAGGAAAACCAGTCTGACTGCGCACAGCTCTGAACAGCAAAACAGCTGGCTGCCAATGAAGAACAGTGGCCACTGGTGGTTTCTCCAAGCCAAAGACTAGCAAACCACATGTGGAATCCAAAATCGTAAGTGTACTCTACAGACAGCCCATCGGCCAGCTAAGCCCAGGCACATGGGGTCTCAAAACCAAGCTGATGTCAGGCTCAGCTTAAGTGGCAAGGCAGGGTCTGGGCCTCCGTGCAGCCCAGCCTACGCAGGGCTGGGGGAGGTCGTCTCCACAGAAGCAGAAAGGCAGGGAGGATTTGTCTTTTGTCCTCACAGGGCATGGGGCACTGTGCAACCCCCCCCAACACCCCCCCCTACACACACCCCAGGACAGGTGAAGTACATCCGAGATGTTGTGTACCAGGGTGGGTCTGAGGCCCCAAAGAATGCGGGCTGCGGGCTCCACTGAGGGTAAACTCAGGGTGGGGCCTGGCCAGGAAGGGCTCCTCAGCCTTGGCCAAGGCTCCCCTTACTTACTACCCAGCTCTGGGCAACCCCCCTGCCCTCAGGCTCAGGGCTCTGCCGCACGGCTCTTCCTGGCAACTTTCTTAACCACTGCATTTTAATTTTTGGTTTTTTGGTCTATTTTTACTAGGAGGGGGGTATGCAGGGAGGGACCTACGTAAGGGCAGCCCAGGGGGTCACCTGAGTGAGGGCCAAGAAGGGCCCTGCCCCAAGCCACCTCCCAGTTACACCTAAAGCCACACAACTGGCACCGAGTTAAACACTGCCCTCCTTTGAAATCTCTCTTGGAATAACCTCCCTCCTCCCCCAAAGGAATAACACTTTCTCATGAGCACCGAGTTTCTTGAATCTTCTATCAGAGAAGAAAAGCAAAAGCACAAAGGCATATAAATTTAGTCGATGTTATTTCATGGGAAAACAGAGATGTGAAGCTGCTGAAATTCTTATAATAAAGCCAGTTAAAGAGACGTAGCTGGTATCTCTTGAATCCCTAAGAGCTGGTAAAGCAGAAAGAACCAAAGCTTTGATTCAAGCAGACCTGGATTTAAATGCTAGCTGTGCCCCTCGTAACAACTTACTTAACTTCCCTAAACTTCAGATTGCTCATCTAAAACAGATACATCAAAATGAACCTTACAGGGCGGCCGGTTAGCTCAGTTGGTTAGAGTGCGATGCTCTTAACAACAAGGTCGCCGGTTCAATCCCCACATGGGCCACTGTGAGCTGTGCCCTCCACAACTAGACTGAAACAACTACTTGACTTGGAGCTGATGGGTCCTGGAAAAACACACCTGAAGGACACTAGCAGGGTCGGAGCCAAGAGGACGAGCATCCTTCCCCTCTTCCAGACCCACAGACAGAGGCGGGCAGCCTGCCGTCAGCCTAGGCAGTTCCCTGCAGCAGGAGCCCAGAGCGGCTGGGAAGCCGCCTTCCACCGTGAGAAATCTGGAAACCCAGACTGCACGTGAACTCTGCTCTGCTCCTGTCCACCAAAGCAACACCTAAGTGTCAAGCTCAGGGAAAGATGGGGACACTGCTCCTTTCCCACGCGGGACTCAGTGTGAGGTGAACTGTGGGGGTTCAGCTTACAACACAGTGAGAGGGCAGGGACCCAAACTGGATCCCAGCAGACCCTGAACAACAGATCCACACCTCTGAGAAACACTCAGTTCCACGGTGAAAGGTGAGCTCCTCAGATGCCAAAGGCCCCGAGGACGAGGTCAAAGGGCCTGTGTCCTGCCTGTTCCTGCCATCTGACTGCCGCTTCACTGCAGGCAGCAGAGAGAAGCCCCCGGCGGCGGCACCGACACCGCAGAGAGCTCAGCCCTGGGCACTACCCCTAAGAGGAAGCAGTAGCCTCCGCCACCAGCCCCACCTCCCTGGTGCCCAGCCAGCCTCACTCACGGCGGGCTCTCGATTCACGCCACAATCAGGGCAGGAACCTACAAACAGAAGCTCCAAGTGCCCAACCAAAGGCAACTGGCCTGGCCCATCTGGACGCAGCTTGTTTCACAGACTGCCTTCAGGTCTGGCAGCCATCTGAGAAGCAGGCCTGTCCCCTGGAGGCACCAAGCCTATCTATGGCCTGTCAGACCACCTGCTCCTCATACTTCAGGGTGGGGGCTCCCAGGAGCCCAGAGGTGGAGCAGCCCTGCATGGAAGGTCCACAACCACCCCACGTGGGGTCTGGGGCACGGCCGGCACCCCCTTTGGCTACTCCTGTCCACTAACCATTCCAGCAGGAGAGCCCAGGCACACAGGCCCCGAGCTGCACCCAAGTGTGCAGAGCCTCCGCTTCTGGCTCCGAACACAAAGCAAGACATCGCACCTCTTGTAAGTGTAAAGGAATACAAATCTCAGTGCAGAAGGAGTTTTAACTCTGACTATGATAAAGCGGGAACCCCCCCATTTTATACGAGAAGAGCTGTTAAGCACAGGAATATATTAACAGTAGAGTTACTGGAATCTCTTTCTCCTCACTGGAAACTGCCAGTGTCCTAGTCTTAGGGTAAGGCCCTTCCTACAGGTGGGGGACTCAGTGTGAGAGAGAAAGTACTCCGCGGATTTAGAAATCAATATAAACACACAGACCTCTAAGCCAGGACAGTGGCCAGAGAGCCTTGTATTTTAGTCATATAACAGTGCTCTGCTTTAAGAAACTCTAACCTGACAAATTAGAAGGTAATCAGGTGCAATACAAAACGAGTCTTTACAGGCTTTCTTTAAGGCACATGCCCCTATGTTAAGCCATCTGCCTTCCCTTAGCTTCTTCCCCGTGCCCCGCTCCTGTGTGCCAGAGGGAAACCTGTATCTGCAGCTGTGGGTCCAGCTAAGCCAGGGCACCCACTGCTCGCTCCCAGGCACATGGCACCTCTGTGATCTTTGCTCAGTCAGCCAACGCTTGCTGGCTCCTCATCACAGCTCAGCACAGTGGAGGCGGGACCCACAGGATCCACTGCTAAACCTAAGTGGGTTTGGTCATGGCTTCAACTTCTCTGAGCCTTGCTTTCCTTGTCTACACAGCAAGGTTATGAGGATCATATTCAATAAGAATATGTGTCAAGGGCCTAGCAGAGTACCTGGTATACAGTAAGTGCTCAAGAGAAGCTCATTCTTTCCCCCTATATGTCAAGTATTAGGCCAAGTGCTGAAGAAAAATGCAAAGACGACTAAGAAATTGGAGCTTGGGCTGGTGGGAAGACAGAGGACAAGAAAGTGTGATGGGGAGGGGACCAATGGCTCAGCTGGTTAGAGCACGAGCTCTCAACAAGGTTGCCGGTTCAATTCCCACATGGGATGGTGGGCTGCGCCCCTGCAACTAGATTGAAGGACAACGACTTGGGGCTGATGGGCCCTGGAGAAACACACTGTTCCCCAATATTCCCCAATTAAAAAAAAAAAGTGGGACGGGCTGTGATGGAGCCCTCGGAGCGTTAAGGAGAGAGCCTGGCCTCCAAGGCAGCTTCCCAGAGGACACACTTGAGCTGGAATTTCAGACACTCACCATGGGCCCCCTTCGTGACAGGTGTACCGAGGGAACAAAAGCCCGGTAGGAAGTGGGCAGCACTCTGAGAAATGCACTTCACAAATGTTTAGATGCAGAAAAGGGCAACAGACAAAAGCTGAAGTCTTGAGGCAGGAGACAAATAAATGCACCTTTCCCCAGATGCAGCCTGACTGGCTCCGTGCAGGATGACTCCAGGCGGGGGACCAGGGAGCTCTGGGCTAAGGCTCCCTCAGAACCCTCCACCCAGACTCCACATGCCCAGGCTTAGCCAGAAGCAAATTTATTTGAGCAGGACCTATTTGCTTTGGGCAGTTAACTGTGGGAGAGATACTGTGTTTCCCCCGAAAGACCTAACCGGAAAACAAGCCCTAGCATGATTTTTCAGGATGACATCCCCTGAACATAAGCCCGAATGCGTCTTTTGAAGCAGAAAATAACGTAAGACCCGGTCTTATTTTGGGGGAAACACGGTAAAACAGGAATAGGGCGGGGCTCCCCAAAACTCAGCAACAGGCCCTCAGCAGAACTAGGTGGAAACCTTGCGTTACTGATGCACCATTCTTCAAAAACCATGACAATAGCTCACCAGCCTGCTCCGGGCACCTGCCCAGGAGTGGCAAAGGATATGTGCCGGTTCAACCATCAGGACACTCCAGGAACCAACAACTTAGATTCCTAAGATGGCTTGCCAAGACTGGAGGTGCTATCTCTTGTCCTGAACAGGAGAAACTGGCCAGCCAGGCTGAGACGGCAGCTCTGCCCTCAGCCCCCACAGAAGAGTGCTAACCTGAGTGACCCAGCCATGAGTAACAAGTCCCAAGACAAGTCCTTCCCAACGCTCCACCAGGATGAACAAAACCACAAGGCAGACCGTACCAGAGCTGGGCACCCAACCAGAACAGCTTACACCTAACTAATTAACTAAGTGATTAGTGCCTCCCCCAGTAGGATGCAAGCTCATGGGGACAGGCAGACTCTGCTTTCCTTACCACTAAATCCCACCCACAGGTCTTAATAAGAGCTTGCTGAATGAAGATCATTCATTCACTGGCTGCCCACCTGCCCCAACCCATATAATACCATGTTCCCCGAAAATAAGACCTAGCCGGAAATCAGCTCTAATGCAGCTTTTGAGCAAAAATTAATATAAGACTCAGTATTAAATTGTTATATTACATATTATATTATGCCCAGTCTTATAGTAAAATAAGACGGGGTCTTACACTAATTTTTGCTCCAAAAGATACATTAGAGCTGATTGTCCAGCTAGGTCTTATTTTCGGGGAAACAGGGTATTTCTACCCTAGACTTATGGCACCACGTGGAGCCCAGGACAAGAAACTCTGACCCCCCCCAAAACTCTCCCCCATCCCCGGAGTCCACTGTGCCTCTTCTATGCAATCCACGTTCAGTAGGGCTACTTTAGGAAATCTCGCGTATTTAAACAGCACAACCCTCTTTCACTACCGTCTTCTTTCTTCTATCAATTTGCCTAGCTAGCTCAGGAAAGTATCCCTCTCGTTCCACTTCTTACCTCAAACCATTAAGCGAGCAAGGGTGGCTGGTACTAGAGGCACACTTGTACCAGTCACAGATGTTACGAAGAACCAGAGCTGGCGTTCCCAGTCCTCCGACCCCGTATGTGTGCAGGGCAGGGAATCCTTGACCCACTGCAGAGGCTTGAGTCTAGCGGGATGTCTGACGGGATGGCCACGTTTGTCAAACACCTGCTATGTGCCTGGCGCCACCCTAAACACTTTACATTTACTCTCATTTATCCTCACAACTACCTCACGAGGTAGTTGCTATCATTTCACCCAAAAAAGGTGGAAACAGGTAGAGAGAGGCCAAGAACATGCCCACTCCCAAGCTATTGGAGAGTGGAGGTGGGGCAGTTCGGGTCCATCCAAATCCACACCAAGGGCAACACAGGACAGCTGCTGGGTCACCAACATTCAAGATCAACTTGCATATTTTGTTTTTCTGGGTTGTTTTAACTACTGTCATTAACACATTATTAGTGTTTTCCTGATTTTTCACCACAAAGGAACTGACGGTGTATTTCAATTAAATGACACTGGTGAGCTGGCCAGGGAACATAATTTTACAAATTGTTTCTACAGAAAAGTCTGCTCCAAGTTCCCAATAAACTCTTACAGGCACTTTTAAGACAAACTTATTTTATATCCTAGAAAGGGGTAAGGGCTTCAAAGATACGTTATCTTGATTTTATAGTAAATCCAGAAAAGTCTACAGACTCCCCCCCCTCATCTAAACACATCTCTTGAATTAGGTGAAAATATCCTGCCCTCCAGCCCGAACTGCAACGAAGACCAAAATTTGGTCCCAGTCCAAACAGCTGTCTTAATGTTCAAAGCACAGTAACTGCCCTTTAGCTACCTCTCTTCTTTGGGCCAAATAAATTTAAGTGCTTTCAGTTTTCTCTGAAGATCATTTCTTAAAGTCATTTCATCAATTTTATAATTCTTTTCTACATTCTGTCTAAATTGTGTGAACCCTTCCAGGCACACAGCAGGGCTCACCCCTCACTCGAGGGGAGCCTATAGTGGAAATGTGAATCTTCCCTTCCCTTCTGGCATACCTGTCATGACACCCTAGCACCAAGTAGCACCCTAATACCTTCCCCGTGATTTCTATCAAGATCCTCTAAAAACTAATCATTTACCTCTAAACCACTTGGCCAGATAAGACTGTGATTAACAAACCAAATTTTCTCCATTTGAGACAGGTAGTTGTAGTTGGAGATGGGCCTCAGGGTGGGTTACCCCTTCCCTTGCAGGCAGGACACTGAAAGAGCTACATGTAGGGAGGGGAGAGCGCCCAACAGGTATGGAGATGGGTGGAGGGAGGAGCGGTCAGTACCACCCCAGGTGAGATCCCAGGGTGACGAATGACAGAAATGCAACAGGTCCCACCTCCTTAACAGGGGGGAGGGAGGGCCGTCAAGGCACCTCACCGCCCCCATCCATTAGAAAAGAAACACGTGAGAAAAATGATGTAGACCCTGAGCTCCTGCCTGCATCCATCCTGTGAACTAAGTGTCTCTTGTCATTTTTTTCACTCAGGTAACTTGGTCATGGTGCCTCAAAAAAAAGTTCCCATTTCACATCTTGGAGGGGCTGAGAAACAAACCCATTCTTTTATTCCTGGTGGGCTCAGCATGCAGAGGACCTCAAGGACAACGTGTGTTTTGTTTGTTTGTTCGTTTGTTTGACACTGAATCAGGTGAATAACCAACCATCCTTGCAGGTGTTTCCCACCGGGAAACATGAAATCTAGATGAAAATCCTTCCCGGGACCCAACACAAAGTCCTGGACATGACTTTGCTGAGGCCTGATCACTGCACCCATGGTCCCCAGCTTCCAGACTAAGTGCCTAGCACAGGGCACCAAGCCCACCCGCGGGGCCCAGCAGCTCTTCCTCTGGCCCTGAGCAGGCAGCCTGCGGCCTCGCAGCTGCCCACTGCCGCTCTTCCTCCTCCTCCCTGCTCGCCAGTTTACTGCTCATTAGTGGCCATACCAGGAGGTGGGCAGGGAAACATAAAGGAGCTGAAATTCAAACCAGTCCATTTTACTCTAGTGAGGTGCCTCCCATAAAACCAGGCCAGATTTCATCACCCAGGTCCTCCCTGTCCCCTGCCCTGGGGAAGTCGAAGCAGCCGAATCGAAGGGTCCGAAGCTGCAGAATCTCAGGACCCCAAGCATCAGGAGCCTGTGCTTCTAATCATCACCGAGCTCTTGACGACGCTCTGTGTTTCCCATCTTTTTAGATGGAACAGAGACACTCCTAGCCCCGAGTGGGCCCATCAAGTCAGGGCCAGAGACTCGCAAAGCAGGAATGCTGGGTCTGCTCTAGGTATCAAAGCACACTCTCCTTGTCCCCCCAAGTCCCCAGCACAATGGCAAGGTCACAAAGGAAGTGAGTCTTGCCAGACTGTGCTAGCAAATTCCCATAAATACTTGGGCTGGGGTAGTACTGCTTATGTAAAATGTTTCCCCATTGAGAGATGCTGCTTTATTTACATTCTTCACAACCCATTCATAAATAGGAGGCCCTTTAATGTTGGGGCCGTTTGTATAATGCTCCATAAACCTGGCAGCTTCAGTTCAACACAGGCTACTTCTCAATTCCAGAGACTTTTTTCCCTTAAAAATGTTTCTTCTCTTTAATGACTCACCTTGCGACAGGGTCCTGAGGCCAGATGTTGCCAACGCAAGGCCAAGAGGAATAAGAACAGATAAAATGAAAACACACAAGTCCTTCTGAATGCTGGGACAGAGAGGTGGGGAGGAATGAAAATAAATAAATTGAAAATCCCCATTGAACTCCAACACGAAGTACGTATGTTGGGAAGTTGAATTCCTTCCAGGTTTACTGAAACTTCCTTTATGGATGTCAAAATGCTCCCCAACTTATACCGCCACATACCAGAGAAGGTGTGGAGATTTTTTTTTTTTAAACCCAAAAGGAAAAGATGGAAGAGGGCTCTTTCTGGTTTTTAATTTGCATAGCAGGTGAATAAAAAAATAGTAATTTTCTCTGTTTCTTCATAGAAGTGTTCCAGGGGTTGCTGGATCCAAGAGGAGCACAATTTGCTCCGGGTAAAGAAACTCATAGACAAACCCCAGAAAGAGAGGAAGGACTGGCTTTTAGGACACACAGCAAAAACAGCATCAGCAACTGAGGACAGAACCCAGGAACTGCATTCTGAGGGAGCTAGTCGGCTACAGTAGAAGAAGCAAGAAGAGAAGTGTGGGGATTTTTTTTTTTAATTGACGGGGAGCGGTCTACATTGCCATGGCAACTGTGAGGGGTGGCCTTCCCGCTTGGAAGGGAAATGCTGGTCCATTAATCATCAAACTGGGGCACAAAAGGGAGGTTTGGGGAAAAGAGGATGGATGCAGAAATTTATTTTTTCACTGTCTAGACTCACACCAGTCACCAGTCCCCTTTCCCATTTCCCCCATGGTCCTGGGTTGATGGTAAACAAAAAGGGAAGTTCCGAGAGCGCTGGGATCACAGCTTTCCTTTCTGATGGGTCCAGTGTGGGGCTGACAGTGCCTCCTACAGCAGCAATGCCCCTATAAACACCTCTTCCATCACGAGTCCCCAAAGTACTGTTCACAGGCCAGGCCCAGGAATCTTTTTTTTTGTTGTTCTCAGAACCGTGTTTTCTCCCTCATTTACACCCGGGATTGAGAGGAGATAAAACATATGGATTCATTTAACATGGACAACAAGGAAAATTGCATAAGAGCAGCAAAGCCGGGTGGAGAGAATGGTTTGGTGGGATAGGAGGGAAACAGAATTACAGCCCTTTTCCAATTCATGTCTATATGGTGTCATGTGAGCAATCCACAGGACAGACTCTTCACTAGCTGTGAAGAATGGTATATCAGGATGGTATTTCTGACAGCTAAATTTCATTTGTTCCCCATGCTAAAGCACCCCAAACATGCCTTATCTATATACCTTGGATAGAAAAGGCTGGAAACCACCAAGGACTCCATACTGAGGATTTCTGGGGAAGGGGAAGGGAAGGCTTCCCCTCTGTTCCCCACTGCATTCATTCATTTAACACAAACAATGTGTACACCACTCTACCAGAAACCCTAGAACATTCACACCCTCCTCCCCACACACAGAGGTTTAACATTGATACTGCCCCCGTCTACAGAACTACTTCCAACCTACAGAACTACTCAAGACACCATGTTGTAAAATTCAGCGTCACAATCTCAGAGGCAAGCAATGTTGGCCTGGAGTGGCCCGAGTGACAGTGAGAGGAAGGATGAGTAGGGTTCAGGTGGAGGGGAGGAAAGCAAGGGGCTCCTCGTGGGGGACAACTGGGGAAAGCAGCAGGAACAAAGATGCAGGGAGACAAATGTGCATGGCATGGATAGAGGAGAGCCAGAGGGGATGTGTCTCAGGTCAGACTGCGGGAAAAGGAGAGCCACTGCAAGTTTGCGGGTGGGGAGTGACAGTGCTTTAAGAAGAATGATCTAGCAGCTGTGTACAGACTGTATCAGAAGGACCGGAGGAAGCAGGAGCGGGAGGGAGAGCATGACAACAACACAGGCCTGACATGGGACAGTAAGGCAACAGAAAGGAAAGGGAGGGAGGGAGAGACATAAAGGCGAGACCCTCTTCACTGCCTAAATGCTCCAAAGCAAACCCTCCTAAACACTTGATCTGACTGACAGACTCCTGCCAGGTAAGAGCCTGTCAAAGAGGGAAACCATTGTTTTGGCAATTCCCCTTTATATTCCAGTGGCCAGACCAGGTCACCTCCTTACTGCCACCTAATTAATCACACACTGTGTAGCCCCAGTGAAGGCAGGAGGGCCTTGAGATTCATCATTCTCTGAATCTTAGACATACAATTAAATTCTCTAAGAACAAACTTTAGTCTCCTGCATGAGGTAATAACTCTCTTTCCCACAAGCCTCAACTCCACCCAGGCTGGGGTCTAGACCCTCCTGGGGAGGGGGATTGAGGGCGGCCATGAATGAACTCAATGCCCATACTAAGCAAGGCTGAGAGGCAGCTTTCCCAGAGCGAGATTACAGCCAACCAAGCTCTTAACCAACACCTACCTGAAGTGGGACTCCAACCCAGGTTATCAGCTAAAGTCCACATTCTAAACAGCCAGAGTCTCCCTGCCTTTGTGCTCCCAATTCTTCTACTATGGGTTCACATGACGAGGATCGGGAACTCTGAGTGGGTTTTTACAAATGGGACAACTGCATCGAGTTTAGAGCTGGTCACTGGTGGGTTTAAAGACACTCACAGCTTAAGCCACTGGTTCCCACGTGTCCTCCAGCTGGCCAAGGACAGCAGTGTCCCTCCAGGACATGTGGTCCCTATGGGGTCGTTTTCTCCTTTTTCCGGAAGACATGGGGGTGGGGAAGGTACAGAGGAAAGTCTCTCAGGTGGCACAAAGGAAAAGGACTGAAAACCTTTTTTATTTAATCATTAGATTCTTGCCTGAATTTATAAACTCATTTTATTTCCCTATGTGGAGACCTTCTTCAACTAAAGAAAAGTGCTGAGAGCAGTTGTGGACAGATTGCTGACACACATTAGGGGGTGTCTCCCAGTTCCCAATCCAACCGGTCTCTGCCCTCTTAAAACTGTCGACAATGGGTAACGAGGAGATATCCCAGGTGAGATTAAACCTCTGCCAGTGGGCAAACTGCTTGCTGAAACCCCTCACTCCTGGCAGGCTCTAGAGTGGCTCACCGGACTGTAGCCTTGGTGAGTTCGGCAACCTGGTCGTCACCAGCCAGGCCCTCCGTGTGCACACTCTCACCTCTGCCCCTGTGCCCCTCCACCCTAGCCGGGTCGCCCCCACTCTTCCCAGAACCTCGGGGCGATCGGCAACTGGAGAGGTGAACCCGTGCCGCAGCTCCTCTCGGCGGGCGCCCCGGCCCCCGCAGTCCCCGGGGCAGAGTCCGGCCCGGTCGCCCGCCCCTCAGGGTGGGTGGCTCGGACCGGCTCCCCTCCCCGACGCCACCACCTGCGCCCGCTCCGGCGCCGCCTTTGTCCGGCGCTTCACCGCTAAGCGGGCCCCTCGGGCCCGACCTGACCCGGCCCCCGGCCCCAGAGGACCGGCGGCGAAGCGGGCAGGGCAGGACCAGGCCGGGCCGCGAGCACGGGGTCCCGCTGTCACTTGGAGGCGGTCTGACAACTTCGACTCCCCCCGCCCCACCTCGGACTCGGCCGCCGCTCTGCACTGTCCCCGCCGGGCCTCCCGCGGCCCACACTGGCTTCTCGAACCGCTTCCCTTCCGTCTTCGGCGCCTCCCTTCCTCTCAGCCCGATCCGGTCCGGTCTACACTACCCCCCGCCTCAGTGCGGCCCCCATCCCCAGCCCCCCATCCAGCAATAACCGGTCAGCTCCCAGCGCGGGAGGGCGCCCCCAACCCTGAGCGGGCGATCCCGCGGCGCCGCCCCCGGCCTCGGCCCCTAGCCTCGGGGACCGCGATGGGGGAGGGGGCGCGGCGGGGGGGAGTAGTGGGGGGGCCGTGGCCTCGCCGCCCGCGCACTCGGAGGTGAGCCGGCTACGCCGCTGCGAGGAAGCAACCGGCGTCCTCCCGCCCTCCGCGGCCCGGGACGCCCGCGCCGCCGCCACCCGGCCGAGCTGCCACCCTGCGGCCGCCACCCACCCCGCCCCCGGCCAGCGAAGCGAGCGGCCCCGGGGGGCTGTCACCTCGAGGCGTGCCGCGCTCCCCGATGGCGGGACCGTGGCGCCGGACCTAGGGGAGGAGGGCGGCGCGAACGAGCGAGCGGGCGGCCGCACCTGCTTCGCGTCGTCCGTCCGTCCCTTCCCGGGCTGGCGGGGGCGGCGGCTCGCTCGGTGGGGCGCGCTGACGGGCGGCCGGTCCTCTCCCCTTCATTCGTCTGCCTCCGTCGTTCGCTCTGTCCCTCCAGCCCGCTCGCCCCTTCCCCCCTCCTCGACCCCGGCCCTTAGCTCACCAGGACGGCGGCGCGGACGGCGCGGCTCTGGGCGCCCGCAGGCCCCGGCCGGGCTGGAATCCGGCGGCTGGAACCCCCCGGGGGCGCTCAATTCCCGGGCTCCACGCTGCTGCGTCAGCGCCTCCTCCTGGGGGCCGGGGCCGGGCGGGCGGAGCGGGGGCCGCGACCGGGCGGGGCCGTCGGGGGGGCGGGCGCGCCTGGCCCGGGCGGGCGGACGGCGGGGGCCGGACGGGCGGGGCAGGCAGCCGGACGGGCGGGCAGCGGGGGCCGGGCTCCGGGATCCGCTACGCCGCTCGCGGTTCCCCCACAAACTCCCCGAGAGCGGAGCCTCCGCCGCCCTCCTTCCTGCTTCCTCGTCCCCAACCAATCAGCGGAGCGCCTCTCGTCCAGCTCCGCCAATCAGCCGCCCCGCCCTGCGCTGGCCCCGCCAGCCAATCCGGTTCTCGGCTCCCCCTCCCAGTCTCCGACCAATCAGAACCGTGGGTCGGTCGTCCCAACGCAGGGGGCAGCACGAGGCGGCTGGGGGAGGCGGTGCGGGGAGTGGTGGGGCCTGGGGGGAGGGGTATGGTGCCAAGGGTGGTGGCGGGTGGTGGTTTTCTTTGCCGGCTTCTTGGGTTTTCTCTTCGTCTGCAGAGCCTAAGCCCGTATCCCATGGTGACCCGACCCTGAAGCCCCAATCCCCCAGCTGCTACCCCCCCTCGAAATCTTATCTTGCCGCCGCCCTGGCCGTCACCCCTCTACATCCCTCTTCCCCTTCTCCTTCCTAGCACCTACTGGAGAAAACTGCGGACTAAGGAACACCCCCACCATCGCCAGCGACTGCTGCCCCCAGGGCAAAGCTTCGGGAAGACCAGACGAAAATCAAGCGAGGACAACCCCCCTTTTCTGCAGAAAGGGCCCCAGACTCCAGCGAAAGGGCCCCGACTGCTGAGAAGCCCCTCCCGCCCTTGCCTCATCTTTCCGACTTCCCTGCCTGCCACGTCTCCTTTCCTTTCAAGCAAGGTCGGTCCTGGCTCGGTAACCCCTCGCCCGCATCTCTTTTTCCTCTTTTCCCCCTTCACCTACCGCCCCCAACTCCAGCTCCTAATCCACCCTTCTCAGAAGCAGAGTGTGGAACCCTCATCCATTTCCAGCTGACAGCAGAGCTTGGTCTGTGAGTCCTTGACACCCACATACCCTCTTCCACCACCGCAGGGAACATCAGAGCTCTCCCCGGGAGCGTGCGGGGGGAGGGGGCGGCAGCCTGACAGCCCAGGCTGGACTCCCTCCCTCGCGTCCCCAAGCCAGGATGGGACCAAGCGTGGACACTTACCTGGCTTCCTGCTAGTCCCCGAATGCTGTGGCTCCGTCTCACACCCACAGACGTGCCTTTCCAAGCCCGAGCTTGCTCGCGGGGTCAGCGGGGTGGGTGGGCACAGCAGGCTGAGGTCACACGGAGGTGTGGGAGGTCCTTGTGAGGTGCAGGAAGGGGCTGTGTCTTGGGCACCTTGTAATGCCACAGCCTGCATAGGGCTTCACTCCAACCAGCACTGGATGTGCATGCACGTAGTAGGTTCTTGAAAAATGCTGAGTCCACCCCAGAACAAAGCCTCATTTCCGATTCAGGTGGGGGAGGAGAGCTTTGGGAGGTAAAAGGAGCAGCAGCAAAAAGGGTAGTGTCAAGTCACCAGAGCGCTGGAAGCAGCCCAGGGAGGGGCTGGGCTGAGGACTGCCTCCAGCAGAGAGAAGCACCTCCAGTGCACGGGCTTCCTAGGCTGGAGGAGAAACCCAGTCTTGGAATGTAGCTGAGAGGCTCTTCCTGCACCCCACATGCTGTCTAGCCTTTCCTAGACCTTGAGACTCAAGCACTCACATGTAGGCAGCCTTTTAAGACAATCAGGGCTGCTAGCCCCTGTGGCTGGGAAATAAAACCCTAAAGGATGATTCCCCATCTGCCTCTAGAGCTGTCAGGGACCCCTGGACAGTTTTAGGTGTGTTGACGGACATGTTTAAAGGAGAGGGTCACCCAGCAGGGGCAGTGTGTGAATGGAAGCTAAGACAGTGACAGGGAAACTCAAAGAGCCAAGTTCTCCCAGGATAACTGCCACAACTTCTCCCACCCATCTGGAAAGCAAAATCCCCAAATCTATAAAAGTAGGACACTAAAGATTTCTCCTCTCCCTGATCTTCCTAAGACAAAGATTCCTAGTAGTCCCCCGACCATCACCAGGCCAGCCCTACCCCCCACTTCACAAAATGCACCCTTCCTGCTGTTCCCAATCTGTCCCATGGGCTGATGTCCCCCACCCCCCTATCAGAGACTGGTGGTAGAGGGTCACAGCAGCAGTGGCCACTGGCAACCTGGAGCCAAGACAGAAGTGGGGACAGGGTTCCTGTCAGCAGCTCAGCATGCACTGACCTTGGCTTCATGCCCATTAATGGGCAGGGATTGAGGCCAAAAGGGTCAGAAGAGAAATGTACCTAGTTACAGGGAAGGAGACCCAAGTGGCAGGGAGCCTGTGCTTGGCCTAGGAAGTGGTCACAGGGTGTGGTTGGAGGACTGGACTTTCCCCCAGCATCTAGGAGTGAAGATCCATCAGTCCTGGGTTGAGAGGGGTGTGGGGGAGAGAACTGTCTTTATATGGGGCCCTGGTGGGAGGGGGGAAAAAAAGGAAACCCTGGAGAGGAGGCAGAGTGGTCATGAGAGCCCATTCCAGCCTGCCCTGCTTGCCCTGCCTGGCAGCTGCAGGAATTCTACCCTCAGAGCCTCCTCCCCGATGTGGGTGGCTGTCTCCTTTGCCCCAGGAGTCTCTGAGTGGGCTAGGTTCTGAGGCACAGGCTGGCTAAAGGCACTTGGTGTTCCTCCTATGCCAGCCCACTGACCTACCCCTCCCCCTTTGTTAGAGCTGGTCAACAAGCCAACAAAAAAGAGGCCCTGGGTTGCAAACCCTGCCTATCCCCCAAAAGACCTTTCCTCTCCGATCGATTTCGAGACCTCTGCAACTGGGCCACCTTGCTTCCCAGTCCAGAGCCTTGTACACCTGGAAAGGGCTCCACCTCTTCTTCCTACAGCTACTCTACCCCAACCTTCCCTAAGTGCTGCCCCCACTCCACTCCACCAGGGCAGTTGTGTCAATGCCTGGGGCCCATCACCCTGCTTCAACCTGGCACACCCTGCAGCCCAGAGGTCCCCCACAGAAAAGGGTTTGTGGCTGGGTCGGGAGAGAGGAATAGATACATGTGGTCTCCAGGGCCATCCCCTCCCTGCCTCCAGGCAAGGGCCTCTCTCTATCCAGGTGCCTGTAGACCCATCAGGAAGGGTTAACTGCCTCAGAGCAAAGAGGGAGATGCAAGAGAGGAAAACATCCAGGGCTTCGAGAAAACACGCCGCACACCCCTCCCCCACCACCTACGACCAGACTGACAGCCGGGACAGACTGGCTGCTCCGTCATCTCCAGTTCGGCCACCAGGCACCTCCCCCACTGCCCGCCGCAGTCCCTGCAGACTGCTTTCTCGGTTCCAACCACCTGGCACCAGGCAGGGCACCCCAGCGGGGCAACGCAGTCCTTGCAGTGGTTGGCAGTAACCACTTTCCCCTTTCTTCATTCTATGCCCTGGTCCCATCTTTCCAAGGTGTGGGCAGCTGCTCCTCTGCCCCCTTAAAGTGCCTGAACTCTAGAACCCAGGAACACTTACTAAGCCACCTGGCCTCTCAGCCCCACTGGACAAACGGAAGGGCACAGCTCCTTGGGGGAGGGACACCAAAGCACCAATTAAATGCGGCTGCAGCACTTGCCCCCTCCCCCATCCTAGGAAGCCCCCGGGGGTGGGAAAATAATGAAAGCTGGACTTTTATAGTCCTTTTATCTGACCCACTCCTTCTTAAAGGGATCGGAACCCCCTCCTTAAAGGGATCTCCAGAAATTATTTGCCCCCAGGCAAATGCAAGTGCAGACGTTTGCTTGTTCTTTACCTTCTGGGGCCCCTTCCCTAGGGATGGGGGAGGCAGAAGTGCTCTTCTGGAACTCTGAACTGGAGGGGCAAGGCCCCTTCCTGCAACCAAGAAGCCAGCTGTTGAATGCCCAGCAAAGCACAGGACCTCTTCCTCCTTTAATGGCACCCGCTGCCATAGCCTGGGGGAGGTCAAGGTGAGGCCAGGGCCTGTGTGGGCCCAGTACCTTCATAAGAAGTAACAAGGGGGACTTTGGGGAACACATGTCCATCGTGCAGTGTCCAAAACCCTATCTGTCCAGTGCTAGCCTCCAGATTGCTGGTCAGGGGAAGTCTTTGCGGGCTGCCGCTCCCGGAAAAAAAGCTGTTTCTGCATTCTCCTTACCTCCCTCCCAACTCCTGACTCACCCTCTTTGGGACCCCAGGCCTTCCCCTTGGGGTGCCCTCTGCCCCTTACCCCAGTTGCCTCCACCACAGCCCCAACGACTGCAGACTACACCCCATTTAAGGCTCTTTTCTGCCCAAGTCGGCGTGTCCCTGGGATCCGTGTCACTGCCCCCCCCCCCCGCGCCCTCCGCCCCCCACCCAACCAAGGGGGTGGGGGATGGGCACACCTCGGCTCCCGGGAGCCCCGCAAAGCTGCATCCTCTCCCTCCAGTTTACTCGGCTCCTAGTCTCACCCTGCCCTTGGGGCTACAGGGTTCGAGGAAGGGTGGGTGTGAATGGGGTGGAGGGGGTCCGAGGGCACTCCAGACCGAAAGGGACAGAGTCGGAAGCAGGGACTCACTTAAGCCACCCCTTCTGCCCCTCCTCCCTTCGCCCGTGGAGGGTCTAGGCTGCCAAGGGAGGGTTTCCCGGGCGCTTGGGAACTCGCCAAGGCCCCCACCCCTGCCACTCCCTGGAGGAGAGGCTCCCCCAAGGACTGGAGCTCCGAGTCCTCCCCCACCCCCCTCCGGCAGCTGCTGCAGCCTCCGGCTGAGGTCAGGCTCCACCTCCTTTCTCCGGAGGGAGAAAGCAAGGGTTGTTTGTTGTTGGGGTGTGAGAGGGAGACGGTTCGAGATCACCTGGCCCAGTGGGCTTGGGCTCCGGGAGCGGGAGCGGGAGCTGGGGCGGATGGGCTGGGGTAGGCGGGAGCCTCCTGCAGAGGCTGAAGTGCTAACCTCACCCCAACCTCACTCCCACACCCGCGGGTTCCAAGAAGGCAGCCCCATCCGCTGCTTTAGTTCTTCCGTCCAACCGCCCACTCGCTGGTGTCCGCTGTCTATCCCATATGGAGTGGCCAGAGTGCCCCAGGCGAAAGGGCTAGCCCTTGGGTTACCACGAGGAACAAGACTGTTTTCCCGCTCATAAGAAGCTTCCAGTCGGGGGCTAGGATGCGTTTGTTGGGGGGGGAGGTGCAGTGGGACAAGTAGGACAGAAAACAGCTTGATAAACATAACTTCATGACAGCGACACGTAATGGCTGCTGAGGAAGCAAAGGAAAGAGTGCCAAGGTCTGTCCCTGGTGTGGGGCTAGAGTGAGGTGCAAGAATGTTCTGAGAAGCTAAGCTGCCAGCGATCTTGATGAAGGAGCAGGCATTCTTCTGCCCTACCCGCCATCGTTAGAAGGAAAGTTGAGGACATCCCAAGCAAGGATACCGGAGTTAGCAAAAGCACAGAGCTGTGAAATAGGGTGTGAAGACCGAGATCGGTGGAGAGATGCCCGGGTGGCTCCAGGCTTTGTGAGTCCTGCCTGATCAGATCTGTGTCTGACAGAGATCTGGGGAGACAGTTGGGGGAGCAGCAAGGATGTGGCTCTGTGGCTCGTGCTGGGGAATGTTGCACTTCTGCTTTCCATCCAGCGCTGGCTTTCCAGAGGGATATTTAACTTAGAGTCTCTGCCTCCCTCCCAGGTCAGGATTGGGCAGAAAGGGTCTATCCCTGGGGAAGAGTTACTCTCAGTGCTGCTCCCACAGCCAAGCAGGGATTCTACCTTCTCTCTCCCCAGGCGAGGGCCCAATGCATCCATCTCGTCCCTTCCCCCACTAGGCAGTCCTGCCCTCCCAGAACAACGTGACAACAAAGAAGGCAAACATGGGGACCAGCTTCGCCTCCAGGTTGCTCTTTTCCCCACCCGACTTGTTACTAGAATTCGCAGGCCAGTGGACATTGCTGATAAAGACCACATAGAGATGCTGGCAAACAGGGGCCCTGGGGCTGGCATCAGACAGTGCGCTTAACATTTGGGAGCCAGGTCTTGTCCTCACCCCAATCCCAGGATTACTGTCGCCATTTCATAGATTAGGAAACCGAATCTTAGAACAGTTGGTTAATGCCTGCCCCAAGTCACACAGGTAAGGCTCATACCCTGGTCTGCCGGACTCTCAGGTCAGGGTTGGACCCCCGGACTCCAACCCACAGCACTGCCTTCTACAAGCCAGAAAGACTTGCCCCACTTACCTGCCCATCCTGACCACGACCATGGTCAAGTAGGATAGGGTTTGGGGGTGTCAACGAAGCTTCATCCTATAGCCCTGCCCTTTCCAGGGAGCCTTTTCCCAAGATATCTGAAAGCAAACACTTTGGGGCTTTTCTTTGGGGTCCTAGCACAGGTCGTGCCTGTTCATGTTTGCCGTTGGAGCTCCCTAGGCTCTGCCTCCAGAATCCTTGTCCAGAGTCTCAAGCCTGACTTTCTGGAAAGGTCTCTCAAAGCTCAGATAAAGGTCTCCAAAAGCAAGGTCCACCTTGCTCCCTCATGCCCTGAATTCGTAGGGGGCTCCACTGTCTCCTGCTACTTCTTCCTGACTATTTTGCCTGGGTCTCTGTAATGAGTCTACAGACCCCTGGAGGGCAAGACCATGGTTTCAGCTTCCTCTTTATGACTTATTGTACCCAAGGAAGGATGGCATTCTAGATCCCTCAGAACCTGACCCCAGGACACACAG
This sequence comes from Rhinolophus ferrumequinum, assembly GCF_004115265.2. Classification (NCBI taxonomy): domain Eukaryota; kingdom Metazoa; phylum Chordata; class Mammalia; order Chiroptera; family Rhinolophidae; genus Rhinolophus; species Rhinolophus ferrumequinum. The sequence goes on from NC_046289.1 coordinate 64,625,943, forward strand.
TCCTTTATCTCACCCCTTCCACAGATCCATTCAGGGATCCCAAATAGCAACTTTTGAGCAGAATTCAGCAGGCAGACAAGTTCTGTTTTGACAAGTTCTTATCTCACAGGGCTTTCAAAAAAGATTAAAATTAGGAGCCAATGCTAAATTTTTTTGAAGTTTAAAATAAAAATCCAGATTTCCAGTGTTTCTTGAAAAATCAGAAGACCTTTGCAACAATAGGCTGGTGCCAAAAAATAAATGTCATTTTTATGGGGAAAGTATACTTCCGTTTGCCATGGTCCCACCTTGCCCTCTTCAGGCATTTATGAGACCTGACTGACCTCTCAAGGTTTTCAAGTTTGTGATCCTTGTTTGTGGCCACAAAGATCAAAAAGTATCATGGTCCAGACCCTTGGAGTGTCTGCCTCCCTTGGACCTCCTTGGAGAGCCTTGTCACATTGTCACCGCCCATCTCTAATAGTGCCTTTATTATTCCCCTGGGTGCAGATGTTGACTGAGCGCTCTCCAAGATCCATGGACCCAGCTAGAGATGAAAAGGAAAATTAAATGTGGTCCAGCATCTGGGCTCCTCTAGGTGACTATTCCTGAGAACATGCAAATAGTAGGTGGCTAATAATATTTGATGAACTGAATAGTAAATGATTGGTAAAGAGCAACTGAATTAATTAATGGTGAAGGGAGGACAGTTTGTGATGATCTCAAAATGCTTGTGATGATCTCAATATGGGTCGTTTGGGACCTCAGCTTCCTCTGGGTCACTGCTATCAGGACACCTGTCTGCTCAAATATCAAACAGGGAGCATGTTAAAGGGGGCCCCTCCCTGAGGAACCCTGGAGGCTCTGGACCGGAAGTCCAGGAGTATACCCACTGCAGTTCCTTGAACCCAGACCTGCAGACTCCTGGGGACACCCAAATGTGGGATGGGCAGTGTCTTCCAAAGGCAGGGGTCTTACAGAAGGCATGGGCACGCACTCAAACACGTTTCTTTATTTAATCCTCAACAACCCTTTTAGGTAAATATTATTCTCAAATTTACAAATGCATAAAGAAACTCAGATCCGGAGAAGCTAAGTAACTGCTCAAGATCACACAGGCTTGGAGTAGCTCCAGACCTTTACTTTTTTAAATATAAAGGACAGTTATATAAAGGTTAAACAGAGGTCTAACCCTTTGTAGTTCTAAAACTTTTACTCTTTCTAGATTTCTAGTGGTTAAAGAATACAAAATCTGTAGCCAGTCATCCTGAGTTGGAGTTCTGGCTCTGGAGCATCTGAACAGTACCTGACCCTTGGTAAACGCCCCCCAAACATTAGCAATTATGAATCTACTGAGTCACGCCCCCATGCAGTCATGCCTGAAGTCTGCCCTGTTTCTGGAATACAGTCCTGCAACCCACTTGCGCCTCTGTCTCTCCTGCGGAGTCCCTACTATGTAATGTCCGTAGCTGTATTCTGTCCACCTAGCTGCAGTGTGTCCCACTCTGGCCTCAGACAGGCTGGATGCCTCCTTTTGTTGGGTTTGGAGGCGGGGCCGGCCTCCCTCCCCATGGTTTTCCACTCCACCCTCCCAACACCCGGGCTGTCTCTGTGACCCCCGTTTCCTGTGACCAGGGTTGTTTGATTTTGTTGGCATTTCGGTGCATTTGGAAAGCTTTTCCGTGGCATCCTTCATCACATTCCCCAAGGTGAGGTGGCTCCATCTCCTGCAGGCTTCCAGCCATAGCCACCAGCCTCTCTAGTCTTCAACAACCAAGAGCAGAGGGAGAGAGTCACCTGTGGCTCTTTTGCCATTTTCCCCTAACCCCAGTGAACCCACAAGAGACAGGACTAGCCTCTCCCAGCAGAGACACCCCCTGGAGAGGTCCCCAGACTAGAGTCTGGGCCACAGGTACTATGCTAAGCAAACACAGCATCACTCACATTCAGTACTGTTCAGGCACCAGTGGGACCTGGAAGATGATGCAGATAGCATTGATCTGACCTTGGAAAGCTTCCACCCCACACAGCACAGGAGAGACCCTGTGAAACGGAAGGACTCAGCAAAGAGTGAGGACCCAAGCAAGACTGGGCTAGACAATAAATAGCTGGGTAGGTGACACTGAGACTCAGGCAGCAGGTCTGACAAAATTTTCACTCTGATTTGTGAATGTTATTCTATTTTTTTTAAATCTTACAAGGGGATTTGTGAAAATCGTTCTCAGTTATATAGGCAACTCTTTTTCATTATTGAAAAGCATAGGGGGAAGTGAGCAATTGCCTTTTCCATTTGTTTCTCTCTGTTGGAGTGTAGTTTGTAGTGATAGGTAAAATTCCTGGAGAGATTCCATGAACGAGGCACTGAGTTAAGTTCTTTATACCCTCTCTTTTAATCTTCAACCAGTATTATGAAATAGGTACTGTTATTAATCCCACTTTACTGATAAGGAAACTGAGGCATAGAGAGTTTCAATAACTTGCCCAGAATCACACAGCTAATAAGTAGCGGATTCCAGCCTTGTTACTTTTAATTGTTCCTCAGTCACTTATTCGTAAAAGAGTTTCCCCAAACAATTCTCTGTTCTTATGTTTTCCAACCATCTGTTAGTAAATTACTTGGTTTTTACAGATGAAGTTGCTGTGAGCCACATTCATCTCACTATTGGATTAAGGGCAAAATGTCGCAAGTGTATTGTCATATGTCTTTATAAAAAGAATACTTCTTATGCAAAGTCTTATCAAAAGTACCCAAACCCTGCCCTTTGCACTCATTTTGACACTGAAATAACAATGTGGTCTTTCAGGAACATCAGATACACTTCAACCAACTTCCTACTACAAGCAAACCCAGTGCTCTCCCAGTTTCCATTTTGGGGTAAAGGCATGACCTCCCACCTAGTTTCGAAAGCCAGAAACCTGGGACACATCCCTGGCACCTCCCTCTCCCTCCCCAGCCACCACCCATATCTAATCCATCACCACAGGCTGACTGTCTTTTACCTCCACTCCTCGGGCACCTCCTCCTCCCCGACCCAGCAACAGCAGCCCTGGCTTCCGGCTTCGGCTCTGCCCCTCTTCACCCTCCAGACTGTTTTCCACACAGCAACCAGAGGGATCTTTCCAAAACAGATCGCATCGTATCATTCGCTTGTGTAAACCCTTCTGTGGCTCTTGCTGACCGTCAGGATAAAGATCCAAATGTGGAACAGACAACCGAGGCTGCCTCATCTGGGAGTCTCCCTGATCCCTATACCCCTGCCCCTCAATGTCTCTCCTGAACCTGCCATGCGTCCTCCCTCTCTTCCTCCCTCCCAAGCCCAACTTGGCAAGGGAGTTCTTGGGTAAGACCTGTCTCCCCAAGTAGACTAGGGCAGGGACGTCAGCATTGAGTCCCACTGTTTCCTCATAGCTTGGCAGGGTACCTGCACCTAGTAAGCTCTCAGTACCAATTAGTAATGATGAATGGTTACATGAATGACTAGAAGAGAAATTAAATCTTTGTCTGCGCCTGCAAGGCTCTGCACTCTGGAAAACTATTTCCTGTAGCCACAGTGTGTGCCAGGCCCTGCCTGCTGCCCTTAGACTCACTCCTCCCAGCCCAGTTTACCTATTTTCAGGACAAATTGTGATTCTGAGTCTCCAGTGTTTGTGGTTTTGTGATCTGTATATATTTTTACTAGAAAATTACTGACTTGATGAACGCAGTGACAGGATTCCAATAGTTATAAGTTCAACAGGGCAGCCTCTGAAATCTGGAGACATAAAAGTTCCAGTTCTGGCTCTGGCTTCTCCAAGAAGTCAAGAGTCTGCGGCCCCAGAACCCTGCTCTTTTAGATCGGAGAATTCAGTTCAAGGCAAAGCCTTGGGATTTTCCCCTGCCCCACTTCTACTCCTCCGCCTTGCAAGTCTGCAATTGATGTTTCAGTTAAATCTGATTTCATTTAGAGAAGCTTGGTGGAGGGAGACAGGAAGAGAGGTGGTCCCCTCACGCACCACCTCAGGGTAGGCATTGATCATGTAAGTATTTCTTGGGCAAGCACCTCCATTAAGCCAGACTTAATGCTGGGGATACAGCAGCAAACCAGAGACTGTAATGTTTGGGTGAGCGGTGCTCCTGGTAGGTCTTAAAGAATGAGTAACATTAGAATTGATTGGAGTAATTGAACTGCTCTGTTTTATGTTTATCTCAACTAAATTGTAAGCTCCTTTGGCCCCATAACTGTTACTGGTCTTTGAATCCTTGGCACCCCGACACAGTGGCCACTGGGTAAGTGCCAGTTGTTCTGAGCTGGGAAGTGGCGGATGCAGGGATGGGTCACTCCATCAGCTGAGCCGGGGGTGTGTGGCTGGGGACAGGAAGCTGGACAAGTAGGTCCATCCCCTGACTGGGGACTGGGTGGTGGGCCTCAGGAAACCCTTGCAGACTCTGAGGTGCAGAGATGAAGTTTCCATAAGGCAGCAGGGGCCATTCCTGGTGACAGGGGCAGGCTGGGGGGTTAGGTGGAGGGAAGGGGCTTATCAGAGGACCTTGTGGGGAGGTATAAGAGGGCTGAGCCCACAGCAGTGGCCGCTTGGGGCAGAGGGGAATGTGGACATTTTAGGAAGGCAGAATATGGGATAGGGAAGGGTACCCATTAGTGAGGGTGATGCCTCTGAGCTAAGCTAAGATTGAGGAGCCACATTTCTGACTGACCCTTCTTTGGGGAGCGCTAATAGCCTCACTTACAGATTATCTTTTTACCTACTGAAAACAACAGGCTCCACACTCAGGCACCTCCAGGGCTCTTGCCCCACCCCCATGGCCTCCCCCTGGGCTCAAGATTCTAGGACTTGAGGCTCTAGCCCCTTTGGAGGTGTGGGTGAGCAGGTGGGGAGAACAGAAAAACTGCCTCCTCAAGCTCTCCAACTGGCCCCTCGGGGTCAGTGAATGGGGCATAAAGTGGTGTGTGGCAGGGTTCCCAGCACCTGGGCATCCCGTGCGGAAGGCGAAAACTAAGGAGGGCCTCACCTACTTTTTAGTGAGGACTTCACTGTCCTTCACGCTGGAGCCAAGCAGCCTCCCAGAGAGGGAGATACCCGAGAGAGATGGAGATCCCAAAGGCCAACCGGCTTCCCTCCTTCCTCTTCTCAGCCTGACAGGGCCAAAGGGTGTATACTCCGTCCAGGGGTAGCTGGGAAGTGGTGGCAGGAAGAGCAGTAGTAGGAAGGGCTGGTGCTTGCTGGGTCTGAATATCTGGGTGGTGATTCTTTAGCCTGAACTGTTGCCAGCTTAGCCACTGGAAAGTGTCAGCATTGGGGAGCAGAGCCCCGCTCTCCCAGGAAACTGCAGTCATAGAAAGTCCACATACCTCCAGCTTTAATTAGCAACCTTCAGTGGCCCCAACCCCAACCTCCACTCTGGGTCAACAGACTCCATCCTTCCACCCTGGGGAGTCTGGAAAGAAAGCAAGGACTGGCAGGCTGCAGGCCAATTATGAAAGGACAGAGTCTCATCTCCCTAGCCTTTTCTCATTTCAGAGTCCTCCTCTCCCTATTTTAAATCTTGATTCATCTTACAATACATTTAATTAAACAATTTACTTCACCAAGTAACGGGACCTACTGCATACCCAACCCTGCCCGGCTTGGCAGCATCAGGCAGGGCTCAAGTGCACTAAGGGCCTTTGCTACCCCATTCCCATAAATAGAACAAGCATTTGGGGGTGGGGCCCCCACGTTGTCCTGAAAACACATGGCAGAGGCTGCCTCTGGGGAGCCCAGGAGGATGTGCCGGGGTACTCTCAGGGCAGGCCGAGCAGGCAGCCCCCGTGTGTGCTTATCTCCCAAGGGCAGCTGCTAGCTCGCTGCTGGCCTCGGCTCCTGCAGCAGGTCTAACAGCCTGTCTCTTAGTGTGTGGCCATCTGTATGTCTATGTGTGTGCGCATGTTTGCCCCGATGGGCACAGGGGAACAGGTGTGTTTGGATGAAGAGATGTCTATCTCTGTGCCTGGGGCAGAGCCCTCGTCTTCTCTTTCCTCCTTCCCTCCCTCTACTGCCGGCAAGCGCAGCCCTCTCTCCTTCCTCCACTGACCCACTGTCCTCTGAGGAGGAAGTTACTGCTTGTGCTGAGATATTCTGGGCCTGGAATATTGTTCCTTTCTTCAGGAGGCTCCCACTTACCCATCCAGTCCTTACTCTCCCATGTCTCCTAGGGCAAAGGTGTGTTGGGTTGCCCGGCAGAGTAAGTGGGAACATAATTGTCCCTCTCTGAGGCTGGTCTGTGTTTACTCAGTGCTGTCTCCCAGCCCCTGGCCAGTGCATGGCTCTTAGCTGGTCTATAAAGGTTTGCTGACCAAGTGGCTGATGGGCCTGGGCAGGGAAGCAGTGATGCACACTCTTTCTCCATCTGACGTCTTTTCCTTGCTGAAAATAAGCTGATGGAGTTGGCCCTGGGGCTGGCATGCCACTTCTGCCCTGGGGTCACCTCTGGCGGCATTATTCTAAAAAATATAGGTGCACAACTACTTTGGAAAATGGTTTGGAATTACCTAGTAAAGCTGATCAGGTATATGCTCTACAACACGGAACTTCCATTCCTGGCACTGTGCCTAGAGAAACTGTTGTACACATAAACCAGAAGACATATACAGGATGTTTAGAGTAGCCTCAGACTGGCAACAACCCAAATGTCATCAACACTAGAATGGATATAATTGTAGTATCTTCACACATTTGAATACTATAGAAGAAAAAAAAATGACCACATTGCAGCTCTACTTATTATCATGAAAAAATCTGTATGATGAGCCAGGAAACAAGATACAGAAGAATATATTTAGTATGAGTCCAATTGTAGAAAGTTTAAAAACAGGCAATCTAAGCAATACTGTTTTGGGATACATATAGAGGTAGGAAAACATAAAATAAAGTGATGGGAGGATTGTCACTAAATTCAGGATGGTGGTTCCTTTGGGGAAACCATGTCACAGAGGGTCACACAGGCTTCTACGATACTTGGAATATTCTCTTCATTGACCTGGGTGCTGGATACATAGGGATTTGTTTTATTATTGTCCTTTACATCACATATGCATGTTACATACTCTTCTGTATGTACGAGAAACATGAAGGATGGTGTGTGCCCCAGTTCTGCCCCCTTTCTCCAGCCAATCCCCATTCTTGTCTTTAGCTGTCAGAAGAGGGGCCAACTATCCCTCACCACAGTTCCTTTCTGTTTCTGAGAGGGTCAGAAGAAGATGGGGGGCGTGAGGGCCACCCTTCTGTAGCTGGGCCCTGGCTACTCCAGGGTGAGAAGGCCGAAGGAAAGCAGGGCCAGGCAAGGCCAGCTGGCTCTGCTGTTTCTGGCTCTGCCAACTCTGGGGATTAGGCCAAGGCTCTGGCCCACCTGTTGTTTCACTCATTCGGCATGAACATAGCCACTGAGTGCTCACTCTGAGCCCTGGGTGCTGTTGGGAGGATTCAGATAAGTGAGAAATGGTCTTTGACCTCAAAGATCTTACAATATACTCAGAGGTGATCACATACACAAATAACTATGGTACCAGCAAAATGTGAGCTAGGTGTCACATGACTACCCATCTACTCTTTCCACAAACATTTGTTGAGCACCTATTTAGTATGTGCCAGGAACCCTGCTGGATGGTGAGCATATAAAACCAGTTAAATCAGTGATTAAATCAGTTAAATCACAATTCTGGCTCTTAAATTCTTAGCCTAATGCAGGGAAAACAGACACATAAAGGAGATAAATACGACACTGGGGCAAGCCCACTGATGTAGATATGCCCAGGAAGAAGCAGGAAGGGGCCCTACTCAGGATGGCTGGGCTGGGGGCAAGGAGTGAGGAAAGGCTGGAAAAGGGAGGTCTTCCCGAGGAAGACAGCTCCTGAATTGAGGCATTAGGGACGAGGGGGCAAGGGCAAGGAGAAGGGCCAGAAGGACCTCTTCTGCAGAGGGACCAGCTGTGACAAAGGCACAGGGGTAAGAAACAGCACCAGGCAGACTATTTGCAACAGGAACACAAGTTCTCAGTGGTGGTGGGGAGAGGAGCCACGGGAAAGGAGGACCAAGGCAGGTCAGAGTCCTATTTGCCTTGCCAAACCTGAGATTTTATAGATGCTGGGAGCCTCTGAAGGATTTAGGGGCAGCTTGGTAGTTCACTCTGGCTCAGGACTGAGGGACGTAGACTGTAAGAAGGCAAGCAAGGTGTCAGGTTGTTGTGCATCCAAGAAATATTTAGACAGGTTAGCACTGAGAGTGGGTGGGTAGTGGGTGTGGGAGAGATTAGCTTCAAGAAGAGTTCTCTGCCAGAGTGACCATGTGGAGCACACAGGGAGAGGCGGGCTCCCACCCAGAACTAGTATAGCTCTGCACTCTGGGTACTGAGAAGCACTAAGTGTGGGCAGAGGCAGGGGACAGCCAGGAATGTGGATGGGACTCTGTACCATCTGATCCTAGGGCTCCCAAATGTTCGCCTATGGATAGGATTGGCCTGAGAAAGTGAGGAAAACATGGGCATGTAATGAGCTCTTATAAGTCAAATGTATGCACTTTAAAGAATTATCGTTAGAAGTGTCTGCAATAAGTAAGTAGTATATCACTTAGAAGAATGAAGTGAAATACCAAAAGAAATCTCTTAAACATTCAAAAGATTCAAATGTGGTTTCATTCGGTGGGAGGGCCAGGGAAGTTCTTTTAAAGAAATAAGCCTTTTAAACTGTCGTATTTTAAAACCCATGAACATAAAACACAAAATTTAAAAAAATAAAAAAACCCACTGGCTTTTGTTGAGTCCTTTCTACATTTTTTAATTGCTAAAAGTGGCCTTTTTTGTATGAAATGATACACGGTAGAGGATAGCCGAATGTTTTTTCACACCACCCCCCACCCCCCACCCCAATGTCCTCATTTGGCAAAACAAAACGTCGTTGAGCCCTGTACATCTTGAAATCAGAGACCGGGACCGGGCAAAGGCCGAGTGCTGAGCGCCTGTATCCCCACGGGCAGCCGGCAGGGGTCAGGCGAGCTCCACGCAGAGACCGCGGAGCCGCGCCCGAGCTCAAGCCCGCGAGCCTAAGGCTACGCGTCGCGCGATGCCTCGTGGGAGGGGGACAGAGAGAGGACCCTGAACCTACCTTTAACTGGGGGTCGCGACTAACGGCCACCTGGGTCCTGGGTCCAGGCTCCGCCAGGAGCTACGTGAACTGGGCGCCCCACCCCAGCCCCCACGCCGCGTTGACACCAGCTGTGTCTCCACCCAGCGTCTGGGCGGGGCTGGCTTGCCCGCCCCGCCGTTTGCTTGCCTGCCCTGGGCAACTCACCTTACCGGTCTCCCGGAATGCGGGCTTGTGTAACCTCGTCTCCCGCACCGAGTTGTCGAGTTGTCGCAAACATCAAGGAGCTAATATGTGAAAACGAAACTTGAGAGGGCTGTGCAGGGAAGGGATTGCCAATACTAGATTACGTGGGTTTAGAATTAGGTCTCTGGGGATGTGTCCTCTAGGCTCCAGGTCAGTTGTTTTAATAGGTTTCCTGTGCCTCAAAATCAATTACCCCTGGAGAGGTGATTAGGTCTGGGGCAGATTCGGGAATCTGCATTTCTTACAGGTTGCCAAATTCTGATAAAGGGTGTACCCAGACCACACTTGGAGAGCCATTTCCATAGCTTCTGTTACCATCCCATAAGGCAAGCAGTAGGAAAACAGGGGAGCTCGGCTGCTAGTATGACCTGCCTATAACTGGAGTGGACTAGAGGCAGCCTCAGGGAGCAGGGGTGGCAGCTGTTTTATACTTGCACAATGCATGTAGACAACCAGAATCTCCCACAAGAACCAAAGTGGAAGTGTCCTCTGCCCATCCATTCATGACTCAGGCTACACTTTCTTTGTTCTGTTTGGCTTTATTATTATTATTTTTAACAAGACTTTATTGGGGAACAGGATTTTTTCCAAGTCAAGTTGTTGTCCTTTCAATCTTAGTCGTGAAGGGCGCAGCTCAGCTCCAGGTCCAGTTGCCCGTTGTTAGTTGCAGTGGGCGCAGCCCACCATCCTTTGCGGGAGGCGAACTGGCAACCTTGTGGTTGAGAGTCCACTGGCCCATGTGGGAATTGAAGCAGCAGCCTTTGGCGTTAGGAGCACGGAGCTCCAACCGCCTGAGCCACCGGGCCGGCCCTTGGCTTTATTTTTAAACATAGCAATTTCACATATAGCATCAGAACAGTAACTTTTTCCCTAAGTTGGTGGCAGAGCTGACTAGACAAACCATCCGATTCTGTCACATTCTGAATGTCTCCAGGCTGGTTGTTCTAGCTACACACTATAGGCAGCAAGGCTACCATTTTAGCCACATTCACCTCCAACATAGCAGGAGGCAGGGAGGGGAAGTGAAAGGACAGGGCCACCAGCCCTGGGTCTTCCGCTCAGATTGGAACTGTGCTGGGGTAGGTACAAGAGCACTTGCCTACAGACCAGGAGCAAAAGTCAGAAGACATACTCCTGGGCTGAGAGCCAAGAAAAACAGTTCTCTCTTTTAGGGATCTTAGATGGGGCTGGAATAACCCACACGTTCCACCCTGTTCCATCCAGGCAGCTGTGCAGTGGAGCCCCAGGCTGGCATTCTCAGAACCCCCATCTCTCGTGATCTGAATTATAACTCGAATTCTGACCTTGGGAAAATCAAATTATCTTGACCTTTTAAAAAACATGGGGATGGTTTCCAGAAATATATGAATTTCCTTCTAGCTCTAAAACTCTTACCACTTTGGTCTCCCTCACTCCTTTAAAACTCCCTGGGAGATCTGAGACAGAGGCAGAGACCTCCTCTCTCCTAAGGACTGATTCCACCTTTGTCCCCCTTCACCAGTGAGCGGACTGGAAGGCAGGAACAGGACCTGGACCAGCCACTCTCAAAGACATGGGGCTGGAGCCAGACAGGCGGCAGTAGCAAGTCTATTCCTTCTCCCCAAAAACACCAGTGTAGAAGCAGATGGGTTTGCTTCATAATATGTTTAATACAAAATGGCAGCAGCCACTGTGCAGCTGTAACAAAAGTAGCCATAGGATATCCAGAGAAATGTCCACAGGCAGCCTTGACTGGAGCCAAGTCAGACAACTCGCCAGACAACTCAGGCCTGCTGCCCATTCAGCTGTGGGCTGTCACATGGCCAAGACTAGATGATGGCGGTGGCAGAGCAGTGCCAAAGGGATCAAAGGTGCTGCCACAGAGGCCAGCATCTGAACATTCACAAGCATGCTGGCCTCTGTCCCACAGAGGACTCTGGGTGGCACAGGTGTTCTGAGACGCCTATTCCGAGCTATACCGCATCATGGTGAGATTTCAGCCCTACAGCATGAAGCCCTACAGGCTAGAAGGCCTGCTGCAGAGGGGCACCTGATCACAAGCTGCTGGAGGCTGATGAAAATCGGCAGAAACAAAGGTTTTGGGGTTTTCTTCCCCCTGAAAGAGGCTACAAGGTTCAAATAAATGGAGAGGGGCAACGTTTCTGGTGTACTTGAGCAGAGAACTCTCTGCCAGAGGCTTGCCTAAGAAAAAGGGGTGGCCACCTGCCTGCCCCGAGGTGCCCATCTGGGAAGTAGGGGGAGTCAGGGTTGGAAGTCGGAGAGCAAGAGCATAGAGTCCCCAAAACCCATCCTAACCAGCTCCAGAAAAGCCACTGTGCTTCCTGCCAAGTCCATTTTAACCCACTGAATGCTCTTCCTGGGCTGGCTGGCTGGCTGGTGTGGCTCTGAGGCCCACAGTGGTTTGGTAGCCGTTATGGAGAACTCAACCTCATACAGAGGCCAGAGGACTAATTCAAGGGCAGCCGAGCAGCAGGGCCTGCCTCGGGCAAGGGAGTAGAGTTGTCCCACCTCTACTTCCAAAGGCCTCTAGGTGTTGGGAGGAGGGGTGAGAGGTCTTGGAGTTAGTGGAAGTCTGCGTTGAAGGCTCTGCCGATGACCAGCCGCCTTACCTCACTGGTCCCAGCCCCAATCTCATACAGCTTGGCATCTCGCAGAAAGCGGCCCATGGGAAAGTCGTTGATGTAGCCATTGCCACCTGCAGCCGGGGTTTAGGGAGAGAAGAAAGGACAACAGGAAAAATGATAGGCAGTTGGCAAAACAAGGGAAGCAACAGAAGGCCAAGAATATATAAACAGGCCAGAGGAGGTGAGACGGATTAAACAGAAGCAGCAAAAGATGGCTAGAAGGAGCGGTGTAGGGAACACCTAGTTGCGCGGTGGGTGGACAGGGGCTGGAAGGCCACCTGGAGTGTGGAGGATAGCAGGCAGGGAGAGGGGACGACCACTGGCAGACATGGAGAAGCGAGACAAGGAGATACTGCACAGCACTTACTGGTGCCAGGCCCAGAGAGGGAAAGTAATTTGCACAAGTCACAAAGCCCGTCAGTGGCAGAGCCAGGATTCAAACCTAGGCCATCTGGCTTGAGTCTGTGCTCTTAACTACTGTGCAGCATTGAAACAAGACTGTCCCACCTCTGAGGCATCTCTCTCTGCCCACTTCCCAGTGTCCACAGGACCAGGCGGAGCTTGGGGAGAGAGGATGAGAGGAGGGCATTGCTGAAAGTAGTGGAAACTTAATAGCCTCTGTAAGTTGTGTTCTCATTTACTTTTCCTTGTCTTCCTAGTAACTAGGAGCCTAATGGCGTCAGCTCAAGTGCGGCTAGCTGAAGCTCAGAGTGAGGAGTGAAGAGGAAACCTCCTTCCGGAGGCAGCCACAGACTCTGGGAGCGAGGCGCAGCCCTGGCGGTGGGGGTGGGGAGCCACTCACCAAAACACTGAATGCCGTCCAGGGCCACCTGTGTGGCACACTCTGCTGAGTAAAGAATCACAGCTGCGCAGTCCTGTGGGAAGACGGCCGTGGTCGGCAGGGCCCTGCAAAGGCCACGCAGACAGCAAGTCCCAGCAGCCGGCCCACTGCCCCTCCGGGACTGGCCCTTACCTTGCTAATGCAGTGGCCCTCATCACAGGCCTTGGCGACATTGTAGACGTACTGCCGACTTGCCATGAGGCGGGTGTACATGTCAGCCATTTTTCCCTGCATCAGCTGGCCACAAAGGGAGGTCACAAGTCAACATGCTAGAGCCACATGCCTCTCAGAAACTCTCCCTAGTTACCAAAAGTAGGTCAACAGTAGCAACCTGACAGCCAGGAATGGGGACATCAGGGCACAGAGAGATGGGACTTGCCTGGGATCACAGAGATAGAGGGTAACGGGTCTGGAGATAAGGCTGGAGGGTTGCCGCTGCACCCTGAAATGGCCCTCCACCCACCACCACCCTCATTAATGCCCTGCAGTGTCTTTAGACCAGAAAGTATGACTAAAAATGCCACTCCCTTTACCCCAGGCCTCCCCACAACCTGCACGCTTCCTCCTTTAATCTTATTGCCTTGTTCATTCATCTCAAATAGGAAATGAGGTGACATGTGATGAGCTTCCTGACAACTTTCAAAGCCAGGTAACATGCCGAGGAAGCTTGTCTGACAAGCATTCAATCACGTTTTGCTGGGGAATGATAGTAAATGACATGTGCACTGGGTACTCATTTGTTAAAGAAAACTTGAACACAATGAAAGCACACTTCAGCAAAGCATTCTAGTCACCTGGAAGTGGCCGATCTTCTGGCCAAAGGCTTCCCTCACGTGAAGATAGGGAATGGTGTGGTCAAGGACGGCCTGCATGATCCTGTGGAAAGGAGAAAGACCCGGGGGCAGTGCCTCACTGTTCCTCCACTGCCAGGTGGGGTGGCAAAATACCAGTGTGGGAAGCCCTGGGGGGACGCTCAGTGAGACAAGGAGCTGGAGTTCTAGGGAGGAGAAACGGAGCCTGAGGACATTTGTCACCCCGGCTTAGTCGCTTCACTGATTGTCCAGGACTTGTGCCCCTTCCCCTGAGATCAGACAGAATGGCAGGACCCCTGCATAGAGGGGCCTTAGAGCCCGGGCATCCTGTTTCACAACCCAAGTAACGAAGGAGTATTGCTCCTCAGGCCTTTTGTCTATTACCTAATGATCTTTCCCTTCAGTGTGAAATTATACATTTAGGAGGAGGTTTTCTTCCTCCAAGAGAGAAGGCACATCTGCCAGGAGGCAGCTCCCCTTGGCTCACAAGGGGATGGCTGCAGCTGCTGTTTGTGAGCGTACCACTTGCCAAGGAGTCCAAAAGCTCAGCTCATACTCACCCAAGGGGCCCACCAGCCAGTACCAGCCGCTCCAGGTCCAGCCCACTCATCAGCACGTAGACGCCCTTACCTTGATGGCCCAAGATGTTGTCAGCTGCCGGGAGAAATGCTGGTCAGAGGGAAGGGGGCTATCTATAGACTCTCTTTTATAAAAGCTACTAGGTTTGGTACCATGGCTCCCACACGAGGCACAAAAATATGTCACCTGACCTTCAACTAGGGTTCTGGTGAGAGAAAAGGATGGAGTTTACCATTTCCAACCAGAAGTGGAGCTTGCTAGACGGACCCCACCACCATCACCACCACACACACCCCCTCCATAAGACCAGACACAAAGGCCTGATCCTTAGATCCTCCCCTTTTCTTCCTTCACTGCCTTGGATGGGAAAGAAGAAAAGCTAATGTGGTCTAGAAGTCATCCAACCCCTTCCTAGTTCTTTTTACATCTGTGTGCATAATTACTCTTTCCTCCAGGTTGATTCTGCTCTGGTCCAGTATCACCCACCCCCTCCCCTCCAAGGGTGGTCCATGAAAGAATCCTCATCTAAGAGACGAGCCATTCAGCCCTAGGGACAAACTGCTGAGCGCCTCTCCACCCCGGAAGCCAGGACCCTGGAGGGCCTTGGAGTTTTTTCTCCTGACACAGAAGGATCTGTACTGGTTTTTTAGTATCAGTGAATACCTCACACACGCTGTCCAGGGAAACGTACAAACAAGGATGTCTGAAGGACATTAGTGGCCAAAGGCAGATCTTACCTTTCTACTCCAGAGACTGGAATCCAATCCACACGGCAGCCACAGTCAGGCACACAGGAAAAATAGCTGCCCAGCAGGCCCCCAGCCCCACACGTATGGGCCAGTGGGAAGGACAGCAGTGGCAGGCCTGCTGTCTAGCCGTTAAGTCACTGATAAGCTAACAGTGGGGAGCCTCTGTAACCCAAAGATGGGCTTTCTCAGCTTATGAAGGGGTCAGGACAAGTGCTCGCCCTTTCTCAAAGACTCACCAGGAACCTTGCAGTCTTCAAAGATTAGCTCACAGGTGTTAGAGCCCCTCATCCCCAGCTTGTCCAGCTTCTTGGAGGTGCTGAACCCAGGCATACTCTTTACAGAAACAGAAAGTGACCTTGATTACAGACCAGGCCCCAACGGGGCCTAGTACAGGGAAGACCCCTGAGAAATGCCCACCTTCGCATCAAGTTCTTCTACTCGCACGACAGGCCAGCATCCTACTCCCTGAGCCCCGACCCTGTGCACAACTGTCCCACTCCTGGAAGCTCCAGCCCTAACACCGCACCCTAACCCCAGCCTCTTCTGCTGCTAGCCTGCGTTCTCACGGGAGCAGTTCTCCCAAACACCCGATCTCTGGGGTCCTCCTGACCCTCCTTGGCTTTCCTTCCTCAAGGAAATCACTTCCAAGACACTCTCACCAGCCCATTCAATTCCTTTGCCCCCTTGTTCCTCTGCCATCTGTACCTAATTGAATCCCACCCGGAATCCATTCAACTACCTGTGTGCTTTGACCTGGACTAATTAGAGGCAGTGTGCAGTGGCAAGGGCCCAGCTGAGCGCACATGTTGCTCCCCTCACCTCCTGGCTGATGAGAGTGGCGCCGCACAATCTTGAGATTTCTGATCTTAGCTAGGCCCTTAGGGCTACTCACTTCTCATGTTCTCCAATTGTAGTCAGCTCCTCTCCCCGTCTCCCTAGGGAGGGTACTGCAAACCTCCAGGACGCTCTACCAACTCCCCCACCCCATGGTCCCCAGCCCTCCCACCTCAAGGTCCTCAGGCAGAGGTTCCTCACTCATCACCTGTAACCAGCCTTCTCTCTCAAACTCTCCATTGCGTTTTGCTCACTTGCTCCCACACATCACAAGTTCTCCCTCTCCTATTTTCCTTTCTCTTTACCAAAACATTTGCTCAGTTCTCGCTCATTCTTAAAAACAAACTCAAACTCCCAACTTTTTAGTCTAACTCCTGCTCTATCTCCCTCTTGATTTTATTGTCAAGGTTCAGAAGGTGCGGTCTTTATTCAGTCTCCACTCCCACCTTAGTCTCCCATCGCTGCTCTCAGCAGCCCCCCGCCCCCCCCCATGACATCCCATTATCAAGTCCAGTTGTCTCCTTTCAGTCCTCATCTGCTTGGCCCCCTTTGTGTGGCCGGCTCCACCGATCTCAGACTTGACCCATCCTCCCTGGACTCCACTTTTTGGCCCCTCTCCTTTAAGCCTGCTCTTGCCTCACCCCCACCCCAGGGAGCCTTAGCAGAGCACACAATGGTCGTGTTTGTGATCAGTTGAAGGGATCTGTCTTTGGCACCTCTGTCAGGAGACAAAAAGTTCCTGCCGTGCAATCCCCTCTACTCACCTTCTCCACGATGAAGGCCGTGATGCCGCGAGAAGCTGGCACAGCAGCCAGATCTGTCTTGGCATAGACAACAAGGACGTCAGCATCAGGGCCATTGGTGATCCAGAACTTGTTGCCATTCAGGACATAGTGATCTCCTGAGAACAGGAATTTGGCTACCTACTCCATCTGTGTTGGCTCATCTCAGCCAGTTGTCCACAGACCTGCTGCTAAGCAGAAAGCTGCCCAGCTGGGAAACAGTTCTGGAAACCCAGCAGAGGTGGCCACCCAGTGATTTCTTCCTTAGCCTGAGAAAGTCCGTCCCTCTGCCCATTTCAGCTTCCAAGTCAAGAGAGGACTCACCTTTCTTTTCTGCTTTTAGCTTCATGGAGACGACATCAGAGCCAGCGTTAGGCTCACTCATGGCCAGGGCTCCGATGTACTCACCGCTGATTAGCTGTAAGGAAAACCCCAAAGGGTCTGGTTATGACTTCAGAAGTACCTAAAGGAGCTCACAGATACTTCTTGCCTGTTCATATGACACCCCTTCAAATTTCCCTCCAGACCAGGGTATTGGTAAGGTGCTATAAGAGAAGCCCAGTATCTACAAGGCTGAAAATCTCTCTCCTTTTCCCATTCCCTTTGCAAGCAAAGCAAGTTCTAGTCTTCCGTGTTGTTTTGCCTTTTGTGGAGCTTGTGAAATATTTCTTTGCTTTTTAAATTGACCTTTGTGTTCAGTTGCTTTACCTCAAAAATGGAGGAAACCACTCTGACCTCACCTTATACAGAAACGTAATTAGATAGGTAAGAAAAACTAAGGAGAGTCTATTTCACCATTTCATTACAAGGTATCATTATTTAGCTAATTTGCCATTCTACCTGCATCAATAGGCTGCATAGAAATAAACCAGTAATACAGTTTTCAGTACGTTATATCTTTTTAAAAATTATTTTTATTAGTTTCAGGTGTACAAAACAACATAATGTTTAGACATTTACACACCTCACAAATAACCCCAACAAGTCTACCCATCTGACACTGTACGTAGTTATTACAATACCACTGACCATATTTCTAGTTGACCTTCAGTACATTCTAATTAGACCAAGTCAAAAATTTCATCTTAATACAGGTTAAGATAAAATAAACAAACAAAATACTTGGCACTGGATTTAATGGAGAGCCCTAAATATTTTTCTCAAGATGGAAATAGCTTTATTGTTTTTCTTTTCCTGATTTATTGATAAAATTAAAAAGACTTCATTGAATGTGAAAAGTAATAGGACAGCTGTCTTAGAGAGATGTCTGATAGTTAATAATCTTTAAATAGTGAAAAATATTATTTTTATATTATACTGATATGAAGCACACGCTCATTCCAGTGGGAGGTGATTTGCTTTTCCCTTGCACGATCTATAAAAATGCTTAATAAGAAAATGCCAAATACAAACAAGATTTCAAGATATTAAAATAGACTGTTTTGGAAAATAAACACTTTAGCAGGACTCAGCTACCTGAAAAAAGTGACATGATAAAAATGCTGTTTTATTACTAGTCATTCCCGTCGTCTTAAAGAACCCCCCATACCAGCTCTCTGATCAGCAGGCAATGTGGCCTTGAGCGAGGAATTTAACATCGCTATCTTCAGTATTCCTGTTTATCCTAAAAATGGGAACTCCGCTAGCAATCCAACAGGTTTTTGTTCAAATAACAAACATTTGTAAAGCCCCTAGCAACTGTCCCAGGAAAAGTAAGTGCAGAATGCCATTTTTCAAGGCTCCTTTCAGCTGGTGAACCTTCTCCATGGCTTTCCCTGTCTTCTCAGACAGATTTTCTTCATTTGTACTCGTACAGCACTTTTTGGACCTCTGATTTCAGTATGCCGTATTATGATTACTCATTTATAGCCCGTTCCTGATCATCTGTGAGTTCTTTGAGGGCAAGGATAGTGTGGTTAATTATTTTGTGTCTCTGGCATGAAGTAAAGGTCCTGGTGTCACTAAGTGATCAGCAAGTATTATTGCATTGAATTTTTAATGGTTGTCATCCAACTAGATTCAAAAGGACACTTATAATGTTAGTTTTCTGTTTCTTAAAGTGCTTTCTGAAAATTGTGTCCAGTGATGAACTCAGGAGGTCTGGCCCTATTTTTAAGTTTTTTGACTGAAGTATTTGAAAGCAAAGCCCTGACCCCTTCCTAAACTAACCATATCTGGTTTGGGCAGCATGCTACAGAAGACAAGTGTGACCTGCCCTCACCAGTGGCGAAGGGTGCCTCGCCATTGGTGGTTGCACTGTGAGATCAGGGTATCTCTCTCCATTCCCATTTCCTCACCTTGGGGAGGTACTTCTCCTTCTGGGCCTCATTTCCATTGCGCACAATTTGGTTGATGCAGAGATTGGAGTGGGCACCATAACTGAGTCCCACCGCTGCAGAAACTCGGGATATCTCCTCCATCACCAGCACGTGTTCCAGGTAGCCCAGGCCAGAGCCGCCATACTGGACTACGAGTGGAAGTTGTAATGGGGAGTGGAAAAGGCAGCCCAGATTAAACTAGGACATTGACAGGAACCTTACATTTATTGACAGCAGAGAAACACCCTTGTCGCCCCCATTCCAAGTTGCCCCAGCAAAGTCAACAGGTCGATGTCATGGGCTCTGTTTACGAATATGCAGAACTGGTTTTGTCTGCTGCCTCTGTCAGCGGAAGTGTGGTTCAGTCATTGCAACTCCTGCTTTATCCCAGAGAGACCTCTTAATGAAGACAAGAGAACCTGAGAATCCACTATTTGGAAGTGCAGAGGCAGATGAATAAATGAAGAAGAGGACCTGGAGTTTAACCAAGAAACACAAAGAGGGAGGATCAAAGCACTAAGAACAGATACAAAGCAAAGGACATGTGTGTGTAAAAGGCCTGAGGAAGGTGAGATTTTCATAGCATAAGTTTGGACCTCAAGAAGCAGGATTATCAAATCAACATGTTGTACGCCTTAAATGTACACATTGTTATATATCAATATACCTCAATGAAAAAAGTTAAAAAAAAAAAAGGCAAGATTAGTAACGGAGGACAGGAGAGCCACAGCCTGAGAGAAAAAATCCGGTGGGCAGTGCAACAGAGGGCAGAAGAAATGCTGGTAGGGAATTTCAGAACTCCTCATAAAAACTGCGTTTTCCTTGGTAGTAGATTTAAAATCAATGTGGCTGGGTCATCTGGTACCAACCCCCTGCCCTGCTATTTGGGTAAACCCTGGTGAGACCGTCGGCACATGTTCACTCTGACCGAGAAGTCAGGCTTATCCAAGGCTCTAGGGGAAGGCAGACCCGACTCCTGCAATTCCAGGAAGGAAAGCCCAAAGGTGAGTGACACTGGAAACAGCCGCCAGGACAACCATGTGGAAACCAGAACTCCTATCTGGCTTTCTTTTCGAGGTTCCCCCTTGAAAGGGTTTTCATCTGACTTCTAACTGCCTCTCTTTTCCATTAAATACCATCTGATTCAGAAGCATACTCTCTATAGGGGTTCATAAACCCCCAAGACACAGTGGAAGAAGGAGTCTTGTTTGGGAGTTCCCACTGGCCTTCCCCTACCATTTTTCCATTAAGGTGGCCTAAATTTTAAGTGGTTTCATTTTATCATTACTCATGATATAACGTTCTGTGATAAGCTCAAATCCCAGAACTGTCTCCGAAGTGGTGAGGGGAAGATGTAAGAAGTATATTGTACTTAGCTCTGTTCCAATGCCCAATGAATACAGGCCGAAGCAGGGTGTTCCATCCAGGCTTTGGCTGGTAAGGCCACTGGCTCATCTATTTACTGGCACTGCAAGCCAGGCTGGGCCTCTCCTTCAGAGGCCAACATCTAAACCAGAGCCCCCTAGCTCCCTGCCCTTTATCCCTGGAAATAGGTGGTAAGACCCACAGGGGATTTAGGGCAGGCCCAGGGAGAGCCTATTAAACACATCACCTGGCCACCTTATGTGGAGGCTCAGACAGGCACACCTCTCCTTCACACCACCATCTGCTCTCAAATGAGTTCCAGGGCCAAGCTATGGGCAGAGGACACAGGTAGTCTCCATAGGGACACACCTGTCCTGAGTAGTCCTGCCTGGATGCTACTGGCAGGGCAGAGCTTAGGGATTAGGGGAGATAGTAAGACTGAGGTACTAAGACAGCTACCAGAATCACCTGGGGGAGCGATTAAGCATGCTGAGTTCAAGAGTCTGAATGATCCTGACCCAAGTGAACCACACCGGCCTACTCTCTGCCTTATCAATGTCACTGCCTAAAGAAACAGAAGGCTGTACTCTGGGCTGACAGTCCATGGGTGCTTTCTCAGATCCAAGAGGGAGGAAGTGCTGGGTTTCTTTGAGCATAATCTTTCCCCTCCTGTCCTGCTTCTTTTGGGATCGGTGTTAAAGGGCCTTCAAGAAAAGTTCTCTTTAGGGCAAGAAACTATACTCACCAGGGGCTGTGATGCCTAGAACTCCCAGGTTCCCCAGCTGCTTCCAAAACTCCTGCCAACAGAATGGAGTGAGCACAGTGAGTTGTGAGAAGGCAGCCCATCACAGGTGCCTGGACATCTGGAACAAGGAAACCCAAACGCTTCACAGAAACGGGTTGCATACTTAGGGAGATTTCATTTACCAGAAGACTGTGAGCCCTTCCAGGCAGCTGTGCAACTCCCAGACCAGCGCCACCTAGCTCCTAGACTGCCCCCCTGCCCCTCCATTGTGGGCCTCAGAACTCACTCGAAGGTTCTTGAATTCATTGATGCGATCAATCTCCTGGGCTTGGGGGGCTAAGTGCTCCTGAAGGAACTTAGACATGGTCTGACGAAGCTAGAGGGAAAGAGGTGGACAGATTGAAATAGTACATTACTGACACTGAGGACAGCATCTCCACCACAGAGGACACATTCAGGGAAACAGTCCACAAGTAACTTCACCACAGAAGCATCCCACAGAAACTTAGAGGACCACTAGTTTATTCTTCCTTGGAGATGATTTTCACCCCTTTTTCTTGAGGTCCTCAGACTAGACAGCTTGAAGATTATTTTGTAAATACCAGTCGCCTACATAAAATCATTCCATGGCTTTCCACTGTACTTACTATTACTAGAAGGCCCTGCATGAGCTGACCTTTCCAGCCTTCCCCAGTACTTCCCCCTGCCCCCACTTAAGGTGCTCCAGCCCCAACCCCTTCTGTTCTAGGTGCATTACAGGTTCTTTTCTATACGTTGGCTAAAAGAGATTAGAAACTCCTTTTGACAGGAAAGTTTGAGGAGTAGGATGGAACCCTTTCTGTCCAGGGTGATTTTTAAGCTCTGTCTGCTGATTGTAAACCCAAGTGGTCTTTGGAGTTCCGGGAGGCGTAGGCACAGGAGAATCCTGTTTCCGGGGAAATCTGTCCAAGTGAACAGTCTCCTTTTCCTGGAAGGGCTCCAGTTCAGGTCCACTTGTAACAGCATTTTTCATGTATTTTGTTCAACTTCGTGCTCTAACTCAGTGAAGTCAAATTACACTGTGCATTTCAAAACCCCGGAGGTGTGTATTCGAAAAAGATTTCTTGGGGATGATGATTAACCAGGTTTGAGAACCACAGCCTTAGATAGCGTTCAGCTGTAAGGGGACTTCAGACAGATTGAGGGCCGTTTTGCCACATATAGGTGACTCCTATCTTCTACTCCTCATTTAACTCCGGCAGCCCGGCACACGCCACGGCTGGGTGGGCGCTAGGCAGAAGAGCTCCGAGGCGACCACGAAGCAGGAGGGTGGGATGGGCCGGGCCAGGAGGCGTTGGGGTCGGAAAGGGGGTCGAGCTCCCTACCTGCTTCTGCTCCTCGCTCAGCCCGTTGATCGCATCATCCACGGGCAACAGAGACTGGGCCCGCTGGGAAACGAGGCCTGCGAGCGGCGACAGCGATGCCCGAAGCCTCCAGCTTGCAACGCGCCGTCCCAGCAACCAAGCCGTAGTCGCCATCTCTGCGTTGCAACCGAGCCGGAGCCGCAGCTGCGAGGAGGGAGCTCTCTGGGCTCCACCAATCCCGGGCTTCGCTGCCCACAACCTTCTGCGAGGGGGTGGGTCTCCAGCAGCCTATCACCCCTCATCAGCCCGCGGAAGGCCGCGCTGCCCTTGGCCAAGACGCGAGCCAATCAGCGCTGACCTCTGCCTCCTGACTCCGTGTGGGGCGGCTGTGCGTGCCCCGGCTTGGAACCTGCTGGCCCAAACGCTAGGTTAGGTCTTGAAGTAGAATAACCAGAAAAGTGCCTTGTTCTTTGAATGGAGGATATGGTATCTTCCCTGCGTTGAAATAGCAGTCCCTAAATGCAGAAATCTATCTCTGTGAGAAATCACGTGTTAAAACAGCAAACGGAAAACTTCCCAAATGCTTGGGAATAAATTGTTAAGGCAAATCTGGGATAACTCAGACTGGGAAAGTAGGCTCGCTCTAGTGAGCATACTGATTATAACGCAATAAAATTTGCTTTATTATGTAAAAGGGTTTGTTGATTTTTGATTCCTTTTATGCAAAAGGGGCTGCTGTCTTCCAAGTTATTTAATGACAATAATAGCAGGACTTTTTTTTTAACGGGGGTGGTGTGGGTTGGGGTGGGAGACGGGAAAGGAAGAGTGGTGTGTGATGGAATTCAGCTGATGGAATTCAGCCTCCATACCCCTCCCCCCGCCCCCTCCACTATTTTTCTCCTTCTCTGTGGTGGGCCAATGCCCTTGAACAGTTCATCTCAGGTAGTTCAGTGCCCTAAACCCAACGGCTAAGCCTAAGCGTCGCAGTCTCACTACGTAACTGGGAGTTTGGACAAGTTTCTTGGGTCTTTTCTGTCTCTATTTCATCATCTACAAAATGAAAACAATACCACCCACTTGCAAGGCTGTTAGGAATAAAGGAGATTTTTTTTTTTCCGTTCTTTTTTTTCCTAAGAATTTCTGTTTTTTGTTTGTTTTTAAGATTTTATTGGGGAAGGGAAACAGGACTTTACTGGGGAAGAGTGTACTTCCAGGACTTTTTCCAAGTCAAGTTGTTATCCTTTCAATCTTAGTTGTGGAGGGCACAGCTCAGCTCCAGGTCCAGTTGCCAGTTGTTAGTTGCAGGGGGCACAGCCCACCATCCCTTGCTGGAGTCCAGGAGTCCAACCGGCAACCTTGTGGTTAAGAGCCCACTGGCCCATGTGGGAATTGGACCGGCAGCCTTCGGAGTTAGGAGCATGGAGCTCCAACCGCCTGAGCCATGGGGCTGGCCCCAAGGAGATTGCATATTTAATGACAACACTTTTTGTTCCTTCTTATAGCACCCATTAGTGCAAGGTCTTAAACACAGCAAAGATAAAAGTCAGGCTCTGTAAGCTTGCCAAGATATAATGCTTTCTTCTTCACTTCACTGCCTCTTATATCACCATCTACTGTAGATGAAGAGGATTCCCCCTGTAAACACCAAATAGAGGTTCTCCATCTAGATTCCAAACAGGGTCTTGCCCCTTACCTCACCCTGTTTTCAAGAGCCATAGCTCAAAGGGGTAGAATGTCTCTCTCCACGACTCCATGCCACCACCTTTGAGAGTGCAACACAGTTGAGAACTGTGGGAGTTCACAGCTAGTCAACCCAAGATGTGCTTCTGTGGTATGCAGATTGTTTTGAGCTAAAGGCAATTTTAACTTCAGGCTCAAGGGAAACTTCTGCCCCTCCTTTTAACTACCTAGAAGAACTTGAATTGGGAGCCTTGCGCAAAATAAAAGATTATGAGCGATAATCTTTTTGACCCACATATATGACAGAGAAAACATTTACTTATTAAATATCTGCTCTTATCATCCGGCAAGGACCCTTTGAAGCCCCCAAGGTGCATTACCTCATCCCTAGCTCAGGTTAACTTATATACCTCAACCCCCCTTTTTATCTCAGTACCTCTTACATGTGGGGGACTCTGAGTCACGTATGCAGAGTTTCCATACACGTGTGTATTAAATTTGGTTATTTCCTTTTGCTAATCTGTCATGCTGTCTAACTGATGATTAGACCAGCCAGAACCTTGAAGGTAGAGGAAACTTGGTTTCTCCCCCACAGAGCCAAGAGCCTGAACTTCAAGGAAGTAGTTAATAGTGTCCTCAACTGCTTAAAGGCCAAAATGAAACTGAAAGTCCAGGGGATTTACCCATAGGCAGTCATTGGTGACTTGTGCGAAGACTGTTTTGGCAGAGTAATGAGGCAAGAAGCCAGATTATCCATAGGTTAAAGAAAACAATAACAATAGAAATTAGAAAATATTTTAAACAATATGATAAAGAAAATATAGCAAAACTTGTGGGATGCAGCTATTTGGCCCTTAGAGGGAAATTTATAGTTGTCAATGCATATACTGTGTTAAAGAACAAAATTCAACAGAGTAGATTTGAAGATCTAATTGGCTTTACTAAGCAATTCATATATCGGGCAGCATCTCATCTAGCAACTAGAAGGGAGCTCTGATGAGTTGTACAAAATGGAAGGTTTTTATAGGCAGACAGAGTGTGGGACTAAGAAGTTAAAAGAGTCGATTATTTCAGGCAAGTATACCCACCCTCTAGGGGAAGGCAGGAGGTCTTATCAGGTAGTTTACCTCACTAGTGCTGACCAGCAAATCCGAGGGTGATTGGTTTAAAAATTCCACTCCTGGAAGTCTGAAATTGCAGTGGGGTTAGTTATTAAGTTTTGGTTTGGTGTAATGGTTTAGCAAAAGTGACTCCATTTTGGCCTGATTTTATTTTTTTTCACAACTGGAAAAGAGAAATTGAAATGAAATGATCAACTCTTCTATTCTAAGAAAATAGAGGGCCAGCCTGGTGGCTCAGGCAGTTGGAACACCGTGCTCATAACGCTGAAGGCTGCCGGTTTGATTCCCACATGGGCCAGTAAGCTGCGCCCTCTACAGCTAAGATTGTGAACAATGGCTCTCCCTGGGGCTGGGCTGCTGGTGCTGGCAAAAGCGACCCTGAGACTGAAAAACAACTGCTTGAACTGGAGTGGGAGGGAGGTGGAAAAAGGGGGGGAAAATGAAAAGGAGAATAGCTTTCAGACCTATAGACATGGAAAAAGTAATAAAAGGATATTTTGAGCAATTTATGCCATTATGCATATTTGACAAATGCATTTATACGAAGTTCAAGAAAAGAACACTCACAGATCGTGATTTTGTCAGAATAGTGCCCCTCTCTGGAGGGGGGAGCAGTAATTTATTAATCTGTATACTTAAGGTTAGTATACTTTGGTAAGCCTCAATACACTTTCTTAAAGATTGTAGTAAAATATACATAACAAAACTTGCCATTTTAACTATATTTAAGTGTACATCAGTGGCATTAAGTACATTTACAATGTTGTGCATCCATTACCACTATCCATTTCTAGAACTTTTCATCATGCCAAACAGAAACTCTACGTATTAAACAATAACTTTTGGTACCCTCCTCCACCCAGCCCCAGTAACCTCTATTCTACCTTCTGTCTCTATGAATTTGCCTACTCTAGATACCTCATATAATTGGTTTTTGTTGTGTTTTTTTTAATTTTTATTGGGGAACAGTGTGTTTCTCCAGGGCCCATCAGCTCCAAGTCATTGTCCCTCAATCTAGTTGTGGAGGGCGTAGCCCACTGGCCCATGCAGGAATCAAACCGGCAACCCCGCTGCTCAGAGCTCGCACTCTAACCAACTGAGCCATCCAGCTGCCCCATATAATTGTTTTTGTCTTTAAACCAGATTGGAAGATGAAGAGGACAATGAGTGAAAACACTTCTTGGGAAATTTGACTGTGACTAGGAAACAGGTAGTAAAGGAGATGAGAATGGGTGATTCGTTTCACTTGCTTTTTTTTAAGATGGCTGTGATTTGAGCCTCATCAAAATTGAGAGATCCCAGTGACAGGGAAGTTGAATGTCTGAGGTTTGCAAAGGCATGATAAAATCAGGGCACTAAAGAGAGACAAAGAGACAGAAGAGAGCAAGAGCAAGCACCAACATGGTATCAGAAGTTAAGGGCAAAATTATGAAGGGAATCATTTGCCAAGATAAAATTTGAACTAAAATAACCACCATCAGGATTTGTAACCATCAATTCGTATAGTTTTGTGTCGACGCAAGAAACATCCAAACCTGTAGAGAATTTTAATGAGTTTTTTTTGAGCCAAAGTAACCATCAGGATTTGAGTTACTTTGACAGGAACTGGTTTAGATGCTGGACATAATTCTCTCTTACAACAACTTAGCAAGATAGGTATTATTTCTTACTGGGAAGAAATTAGACTGAGAGAAGTAATCTGCCACAGATCAGTTTTTAGTGGTGAGGAATAAAGTGAAGAAATAAAATGGAGTCACTATAGTCAAGCTGCTAAATTACTGAAATCAAGCCGATTGAGGTATGAGGAAACGATTCTATTTTTGTTTTAACTAGGCTGGTGTCATGCAGGGTGTCATGTGGAGTCTCTGGTCCCG
The DNA here is from genome assembly GCF_004115265.2 of Rhinolophus ferrumequinum. Taxonomy (NCBI): domain Eukaryota; kingdom Metazoa; phylum Chordata; class Mammalia; order Chiroptera; family Rhinolophidae; genus Rhinolophus; species Rhinolophus ferrumequinum. Next base: position 64,652,948 of record NC_046289.1, read on the forward strand.
CTTCCCACATAAGAATGCAGGACATGGTGAGGCCAAAAGGAACACCCACGGAGCCATAGATAGGGGAGTCAGACCATTATATTCTCCTAGCGGCTGGGTTAGAGACACAGGAAGCAGGAGCCACATGATCTGCAACCTGCCGTCCACTTCTCTGCCAACCAACCAACCCCTTGCTAACTGCACTCCGCCGTGCTAACTGCAATCATGCTTGCCAGCCACCATCTTCTTGCTAGTCCCCATTTGCTGCTAGCATAGCCACGGCAGTTATATTAGTGGCCAATGGCTCACTGGTTACAGCTGACGGCCAACTAGCCACAGCTGATGGCTATCCAATCACAATTGATGGCCATTTACTACCTGAGCCAGCACCTTTCTATGTGAGGCCAAGAGCCTGGAAACTGCACTCTTGGCTCTGTCCCCATACTGGGAACTTAAACTTTTGAACTTTCTAGTCCTACATCAATGCCTGGATATATGTGAAATCTCCAGATGACCCTCTGCTTACCCCCTAGGACTAAGGAAAGAATGTTCACATATCCAGGCCACTTGATGTCCATTATCCAGACCTCTGGTCATCTAGAGGATTACCATCTCAGACAAATCCAGAGTCGAAGAATGCAGGACTGATTCTTTTCAAGAATGCACTTCTTACTGTAAGAACCCTCAGCTATTCTTTCTTCGGAACACTGTGGGTATTGCCTCGTTGTGTTTCCGGTTTGCAAACCCTGAGACCCTTAAATAAATCTTTATAATTTATTCCAGTGACACAAACCTGCAGAGGCTGACACCCATTGCTACTAACAGGAAATATCCTCAGAAGACTAGCTAATGCTCCTGGAAGATGGGTAGGCAGGAGTGGAAGGAAAAAATATTCTGGATTAAATCAGTCATAAACTTGTTGCCTAGATTAGTTCAATAGTTTTCAGTGAATATATTTAGGTTAAAAGTCTATTTTCATTTCTCAATGTTGCAATCCAAATAGTTACAGAAATATTTATTTTAAAAGTAATACTTTATATTAAAAAAACTCACAGAAGTGATTTAGATTAAAAGCTCCAAGGTGTACTGTTTCAGGTAGGTGTTATTGCTATCTATTCCTTCACCCCATTTATTAAGCCATTTCAAGTAACTTCAAGTTCATAAATTTACAATGAGGTATAGAGCCCAATCAGGATGGGACAGAACGTGCTCCAAGTCAGAAGAGGACAGCATGGCTTCTTAATGATGTCTCCTGTGGAGCACCTGTGCTCCACTGCACAATTAAGGGCTTCTTCCCGCACATTTGAATGTGACCTTTTGGATCCTCTGGCTGTGGCTGGTTTAGTCTCTTGATTCTAGCAGTGTACTGCTTTGTTGCCTAGTAGTTGATCCATGCTTCCAGGACCCGCTCTTGTAGACCTCAATTATTTACATGTGAGGGTCAGAAGAGCTGGCCCATCTGGAAGTTGGGTACTTTTGCTTAAAGGAGGAACTGCCATTTCAGCACAAACTATCCTTAATCCTGCAGAAACTGTTTCCATTCTGGGGATGGTGAGTCTTAGAAGATCATGGCCAAAAGCCGATGTCTTTAGTGGCTTCCTCTGAGAGCTTATCCCCAAGAGGGAGCCATGCGGCCACTGCTTTTTATCACATTTCTAATAGTTGCTCCATTTCCTGAAGAGCTGTTGTAAAATCATTTACTTGACCATTACATAAGGTCTGCTGTTCCAGGAACCGGGCCCTCTCTTCTTCTTTCATCTTCAACTTTACTTTTAAGGCCTGCATGGAAAGACATTCAAAAAGAAAAACAAACAAGCAAGCAAAAAAACCACAAAACTTTGACTCAGACGAAAGACAATACCATGTCAGAACAGAATGCTTCTCTTCCATTGAGGAAGCCCACAGGAACACTGACATTGTATTTTCTAGCTTAGATTTGTTTATCCGTGCTGGTTTTAGAAACTCTCCCTTTCTACTACAGACTTTTCTATCTAAACCGGAGCAATAAAATCCTCTAGGATTCAGTGTAATTCATCCAAGCAACCCAAAGCAGTCCAGACGCAAAGAGCTGGGTTTCCTATTTTAGGTTTCCTTGTGGTATCAAGTTTCCCCAGCATGGATTTCACACAGGTGTCCACAGGTGTGCTCTTAACTGGGAGCAACCTAGTATGTTGCACACTGCTTCATGCTCTGCAGATGTGAACATTTCTAAGAGTCTTTAGAAGATAATAATAAAATTAGTTGGAAAAAAAAAGGTGAAATCAAATGAAGTTTTGGAACTTAGTTAAGAGTAACGCATCAATGTCGGTTTCTTAGTTTTGACTAATGTGCCATGATAATGCAAGATGTTAATATTAGGGGAACTGAATTCTCTATTATCTTTGCAAGTTTTCTATAAATCTGAAATTATAAAATAGTTTATTGAAAATAAATAAGTAGATAAATAAGAAAGAGCCCTCATAGATCCATCTACTGTAGTGGGAAATGGTAATCTTGCCTCAGGGTGATGTCTGCCTCTCACCTGTAACTCCTCCATCTGCTTTTTGGCTGTTTCGTTAAAAAGCTTCAGCTCATCTTGCAAAGTTTCTAACAGCAACTAAAAGGAAAGTACAATGTAATAACAAATCTTTATTGAAATGTGAACATTTTCTTCATGTAAACTAATCTCTTTGTATGAAAGGAGAATTGAATTAGATGATTGCTAACATCGCTTCCGTTCCGTCATCTGCTGAGCGTCCACACATGTGCCAGGCTCTCTATTGGGCATCCTGGAGGAAGTCAGTGCACAGGACGGACAGATTACCCCACTTCCATGAGCTCTGCTACACAGGCAATATGAACAAGACGTAGTAGCCATTGACTGTGTGACGAATAGCCTGCGAGAGCTGAGGAAGACTTCCATATCTAATATTCTATGATTCTAAGATGACAATTGAAATCTTCCTGGAGGAGAGATCATAGAAGCTCAAAGACTTTAATCCCAAACAATTACCTCCCTACCTTAGGGAAGGAACCAAAGAGAAGCCAAATTGAATTCAGGCTGGACCTTTACATCCTATAGTTCTCAGCAAAGGAGTAAGAAGAGAAACTTGGTAAAGTGTAGAATAGAGAAACCAGAAAGCTCTCTATACGGGTCCATCCAATTATGTGTTTTAAAGTAGCACGTTTTCAACTCAGACTCACTCATATTTGTAAGCACAAAGTCATCTGCCAAGTAAAACATGCTATAATATTTTAAGTACACATCCACCGCTCTCTTCCTCTGTCCTAGATAACTAAAGGCTGCTTTTCGGGGTTTGCTGAGCATATGGCAGAGACCTTCTTAGAGTTGTAGAACCCCACGGTAACTGGGCCCTCGCTCACTCCCACCTGTGCCCTCACCATAGAGTCCGTGTGATCCGTGGTGGATTCTTGCTGTGATGCCAGGGTCTCACTGCCTAAAACTGATGGAGACAACAAAGTCAGCCTTGCTTAAGGAACTGGACTTATACAAAAGAAAATAAAATCCCTGTAGGACAACCACGGGAGTTATCATGAGAGGAACATCTCCAGGCAGATGCTCCCTCTCACCTCTGAGTTTTCCCCTTGACAGGGTCACCCATGCCTGCCCTCCAGAGCTGTATTTTACTCCCCTCCTCTCTAGGTTTGGATATGGCCAAATATTCATTCTGCTTTCTCCTTAGCTCAGCAGAAAATTTGTCCAAAGGAGATGTATAGGTTGGATTTTTTTGTTTATAAAACACAGAGCTATTTTTAAAAGCTTTTCAGGCCTTGAAAATCATTATTATTTTTGGTAAAAGTAGTGCATATGCATAAGCAAATTGAAATCATACAATTTCAATTTGAAATCATGGTGACCATAAAGAATATATCCTAAAATGCACAGGTTAACCCGTAGCTTTCAAAGTCAGTATTCCTTAATTCAAAGCAGCCTGGCTCCCTCCCCTCGGCATTCTCAGGCTCCTCGACTCAGGGTGAGACCCTCTTACAGGCTTCGGGCAATTCCTTCTTGTGTTCTCCTCTTTGCTACAGACTCTGCAAAGGGACCAGGTCAGAACAGGACTCACATTTTAACCACTGTGATTCTGCCGATTAGCCAGGTTTAGGAGCCCTTGAAACAGTATCAACTCTTTCTCTTCCTACCTGGGACAGTTACCTGTATGCTATCTCCCTTGAAAGAAATAAAGTATTTCTAGTCTAATTCGCAAGGTTATACCTTTTGGCACCAAATAAATAAAGTGTTCAGATAAGAAAGCAACATCCTTTCTCCACAACTATCTGAAATGCTGTTGGTCAGGCATAGTCAGTATCACAAAAGAACAAAGAGGAGCTCCCCCAAATCTTTAGGGCTTTGCTAGGCAACCCCTTCACTGACTGGGCCAGCTGTTGCCATGCTGGACTCCTGACGCTTGGTCCAGAATCATCCCAGGAGGGGGCACATGCACAGATCCCTTTGAAGGCTGTTGCGTGCTACTTCTTACCTGGTTTAAGGCCCTTGCTCTCCAAAATTGCCAAACAGTTGTCCTGAAATTTCTCCAGCAGCTCCACCTTCTGGGTCAGGTCCTTCAGTTCTTCCTATTGGGGTGCCATGTAGACAGATCAGGCCTGTCCCACTCCTCTGGGTGGTCTTTACAGCCCTTGCTCTTGGACAGCCATAGTACAAGCCTGGCATCTTCGCTTTCTGCACTTGGGCACCTGAGCATTACAAGCTTGCTCCCATCTGACGGGTTGTCCCTCAGGATTCCACATGTATCGCCCAGTGCAGTTGATGGCACAGGCGCGGAGGGTCTCTTACCTGAGTTTCAGTCAACTTCTGGTGCAACTGCTTGTTGACAGCCTCTAAGAGCTGGTTCTTATTCTTGAGCTCTTCCTCTGATTTCTGCTTACTCCATGGTTTGTAACTGTGATGATATATACACTTAGATGCAGAGGGGGAGGGGTTGAGGATGAGCTATGGAGTCTCACACACAGGGGTTCAAATCCTGGGTTCATTACATAGTGATATACGACCTTCAGTGAGGTGCACAACCTCTCTGAGGCTGTTTCCTCTTTTTCAGAATTAGGATCATACCCACATTTCATACCATTATTATTGTGAAGGATAAGGGAGAGAGTCCTTAGCACAATTCTTAGTTACTGACACATAATAAACATTTAATAAATAATGGCCACTATCACCATCAATATTAAACCTTCTTTTCAAAATTCTCAGAGTCTTTCTGGATAGTGTTTTGTTTTCAGAACTTGTAAAACATGCCCAGGTTTGGAATTAGAACTGATTTCTACTGACTTTTCAGCTTATGTTATTTCTGTCTTCAGGACTGCAAAATGTCCAAGCTAGCCTCAGACAGAGAAAGATGGGTCCCTCTCCAGGATTTCACCTTCACCAGCATCAGAAAGAAACACCATTTCAGAATCACTAACCACACACAGCCCCTCCTCTCCCGAAAGCTTCGTACTACATTGATGGGTCATAGCTGGGTCTGATTTCCTATCAGCAGTGGTCCTGGCATGGAGCCCGAAAGGCTCTCGTCTAGCACTGCACACAGTAGCATCACTGAGCTTGGCCTCATAGTGTTTCTCAAACCAGGCTGTGCCTCACCCCTGAAAATTCCATTCAGATCTCCGGGGCGGCAGCCAGACTCTAACACATAAAACATAAGTGATTCTGATGTACAACCAGGATGGAGATCCACTACCCTAAAATGGTGGCCAAATTTCATTTACCCTGATGTTCACCTCTTTTTGACGTTCCTTTTGACGGTAGTTTCTGCAACTTTCACCTGCCTAGGGAAGCAAAGACAAAGAAATCAGGATGTTCATTTGACTTAGTGTGGTGATCATTTTGCAATATACACAAATATCGAATCATTATCATGTACACTTGAAACTCTTAATGTTATATATCAATTATACCTCAATTAAAAAACAATAACAAAGGAATCAGAGAATCGTCGTATGTCATTATGTGTGTTGTGAAAAAGGCGGAACCAAGAGCCTGATTTTCTGAGAAGAGAACTAGAGATTATATACATTGCAAATGTGATAGCACAAGCTTAAGAAGCTCTGAGGACCCATGCACTTTTGTTTCAGCCCAGACTATTGAAAAAGGCTTATTAATAGGGAAAGGGCTCCCTTCTGACCACCTCAACCTGCTCATGTAGTTGTTGTAGCTCTCCACGTCAACTTCACTTATGTGGGGACCGAGCATTGTGTAGAGGGACATACATACACACTGGGCTGGATGGTGCTCAGAACAGCAACATAGGTTAACAACTAGCCCCCACCTGCCATGACATCCTCTTAGGACTGGTGTTTGACCACAGTAATGCCATTTGTACACACAGAGCCAGTGGTGCGAAAGGAAAGACTACCTCTTATCATAACCCTCACTGTGCCTCTTCAGATGAGCAACACAGAGGGTCCGGACAAACAGCTCTGCAATGCTGCACTGCTCTGGGTCACTGACTACAGGTCAATCGCTCAGGTGCCTTGTGCTCTCAAAAAGCTGATTTGCTAATTCTTGGTATTGAGCAATTTCTAGCAAGATGTTCTAACTGGATAACAACGATCTGACTCACCCAGTCTCTCGTCTTGGTTTGATGATTTTTGTAACATCACTCTCTGAACTTCCTGAATGAAGATGTCTGGAAACATCGACTTCTTTGGACTTAACAGGTAACAGGCTCTTAGAGGTGGCTCGAGTTTGTGTGTCTGCAAAGGAAAACAGGGGGGTGAAACCTCAAGCGCTGTGACCTAACACCTGCAACTCTATAACAAAGAGAGCTCCATTCTAAGTTAGAAACCTGTATTTCATTCTGGCCAACTCAATTTGTGAAAATTAATTCCGAAGAATAAGACTTCTACACTAACTGGGGATAGAAACAAAAATTCTTTAAATGTGACAGTGCAGTGTGTTTATGTGTAGCCAAAACCAAATGGCCAGGGGGTATAAGTGTGAAAGTGAAGATTGAGGGCCGGCCCGGTGGCTCAGGCGGTTGGAGCTCCATGCTCCTAAAGCCTAAGGCTGCCGGTTCGATTCCCACATGGGCCAGTGCCAGATGGCTCAGTTGGTTGGAGCATGGGCTCTCAACCACAAGGTTGCTGGTTCAACTCCCGCAAAGGATGGTGGGCTGCGTCCCCTGCAACTAACAATGGCAACTGGACCTGGAGCTGAGCTGCGCCCTCCACAACTAAGACTGAAAGGACAACAACTTGAAGCTGAATGGCACCCTCCACAACTAAGATTGAAAGGACAACAACTTAACTTGGAAAAAGTCCTGAAAGTACACACTGTTCCCCAATGAAGTCCTGTTCCCCCACTCCCCCCCAAAAAAAGATTAGAAAGTGGAGGTTGATACAAGCAAAGAGCTAAATGAGGGGCAGTGTGGCAGTCAGCAGGACAAAATACAGCTGAATCCTTCATCAGACACCATTGGAATCGAACCATCTTACTAAGCTCTCCTAAGGCTACGCTCAAACTGCTGTGAGTTTCTTTTAACTATTGCATAGTTGTTTTGCATAGACTATTGCATAGACTGTCTCCCTAACTACTCTAAAATACGTCTTTGTGTCCCCAGTGCTTGGGAGTATCTGGCATACTAACAGGGGTTCGATACCTGCTTGTTGAATAAATCGAACTCTTTACAGTTTCATGGCCAACAGGTATATGAAAAGATGCTCAACATTACTAGTTATAAGGGAAATGCAAATCAAAACCACAGTGCGATACCACCTCATACCTGTTAGAATGGCTATAATTAATAAGACAAGAAATAACAAGTGTTGAAGAGGATGTGGAGAAAAGGGAACCCTTGTACACTGCTGGTGGGAATGTAAATTGGTGCAGCCACTATGGAAAACAGTATGGAGGTTCCTCAGAAAATTATGAATAGAGCTACCATACAACCAAGCAATCCCTCTTCTGGGTAACTACCTGAAAAATGTGAAAACACTTATTCATAAAGATATATGTATCCCTATGTTTATTGCAGCACAATTCATAGTAGGTAAGACATGGGAAAAAACCTAAGTGTCCTTCGACTGATGACTGGATAAACAACATGTGGAACAAATATACAATGGAGTACTATTCAGCCATTAAAAAGATGAAATATTGCCATTTGTGACAATATAGATGGATCTTGAGAGTATTATGCTAAGCGAAATAAATCAAATGGAAAAGGACAAGAACCAGAAAATTTCATTCATATGAGGGATATAAAACAAAAAGCAACAAACAAAAAAACTCATAGATACAGCCAACAGAATGGTAGTTACCAGAGAGAGAGGGGGAGGACGAAGAGGGTGAAGGGGGTCAAATATATGGTGACAGAAGAAGACTAGACTTTGGGTGTTGAGCACACAATAGCATATACGGATGTCATATTATAAAGCAATACACCTGAAATTTATATAATGTTATTAACTGATGTTACCACAATAAATATAATAAAAAACAAACAAACTAAAACAACAAACCCATGCCCAAAATCAAAACAAAAAACCTGGGAGACAGCCTAAAAATGTTAAACTATTGAGGTTACTTATGATCATAAAGCTGGGACATGCATAGAAAGCAAAGAGAACTTTCAACCTGGCTAGGGAGAGCCAGTCACTCCCCACTGACCGATGGGCACTGCACTCTAAGGGAAAGGCAGTGAGGACATGTGGCTCCAGTTCCCCCACCCACTGCTAGGCCCTGTTAATGCCAAGATTACTATTCAGGTGTTCTGCAGTAACATAAGACAAGCAATCAGGATAACCGTTCAAGCAGGACAACCGTTTAAACCTTCAGAGAAAAGCCTATTTATTTCACAGATCAATCTTGCTACTGCTGGTCAACTAGCTGCATGGAGTCACTGGGAAAGGATCTTAAACAGATGCTTCAAATTCTCCCACAACAGGTTCTGATGTTTGAAGCTTACTCTGTGCTATAATCTCTAGATTAGGCAGCTGGACACCTGCAGACCATAGGCAATGACTTTCAACCACAAGTCAAGTAACATAAAGCAAGATGGCAAAGCAATAAAAAAGTTCTAATCATGTCTCTTCTCCCGTTTCTCAAATGCTCTAGCTAGGCCTGACCCCTCTCTCTCATTTCTCTCAACAAATGTTTATTGAGAATGTGCTATATGAGAGACACTGTGCTGATACAAATGTGAACCAGACATGGCGGGGAACCCTACTACTTCCCCCTATGTATCTTGCTTCTCAAATGACTCTCCTTTTTCCTTCCTGACAACCAAACCAGTCCCTCCAGATAGCCCAAGTCTGGAAATAAAACGGGTAACTGTTTGTAAAGGGATTCCTAGCTTAATGGGAATATTGTAGAACAATCAGCAGCTTGCATCTAATTGGTGAAAGTGGTGAAAGTAGCACGGTTAGGTTTGAGGGAGCACGAGTTGCAGGGCAGGTCTAAAACACTACAGCATGGCCCTTCCCCTAACTCTCATCATAAACCTGGACAGCCCGATTCTGGGGGAGTTAGCGGGTTGTCAGAGCCGATAGAATGCCCTCCCTCCTGCCCGCGCCACCCACTCACGGCCACCGATTTGATCCTCTATACCCCCCTGAGGAGCGGCACGGGCACCCACCTGCGGGTGGGCCGCCGCTCAGCACAGAGGGAGGCTGCGGTGCGCACACTGTCTTAACCACGCTGGTCATCGTAACGAGGCGGCAAGGCTGGGCGCTGGAAGGCGAACGTTATCCCGTGGTGGGTCAGCCCCCTTCTCCCCCGCCATCCCTCATCTCCTCCCCCCCAAACCCGACCCCCACCCCCGCTGGTGAAAGGCCAGAAGAGTGACCCAGCCTGCTCCGGCTCGGGGGAGGAGTCGGGAGAGAAAAATTCCTCTATTTACAACCCATCCCGTCCGCCCCACACATGAGCCCAGTCCCCCGCCCCGGGAGAACCGAACCCAGGTGTCTGCTCCTCCTGCCCGCAGCTCTCGTCGCTCTGATTCAAAAGATGCTCCGATGCAACTGCCGTACTGGTGGCTGGGTCTGCCGCCTGGGTTTCAAATGGAAACTTCCGGTGATCGGGTGGGAGGGGCTGCAGTGCGCGCCCTGTAGGTGGCCATGTTGTACGGCAGGCACTAGTGAGAGCTACAGCTTCGGGGGCTGCCATGCTGTACGTAAGCGCGAGCTTGCGCTTCCGGGCGGTGGGTGTTGGAGCCCCCCCGGCTCTGGGCGCGGGAGGGGAGTGGTGCACTTTGCCGGCCTGAAGGGAGCTGTGAGCCACCGGGCTTGGGACGCAAACGCAGTCACGTTTAGAGTTCATGTCACAATCCTTTGTTTGGTTTGTGATTGTCAGGGATATTACATGATGCCTGATTGCCAAAATCAAAGGGTAGTTGGGTGGGCACAAACTACACAATACAGGTTTGAAGAGGATCTGTGGGCTGAAATATCTGGGGGACCTGCCCGTAGTCCTAACTTTAATAGCACTTATCCAGATTTTAAGCAGAAATTCAAAGCTACTCCTAGCGATCAGGGCAGAGTTCTCAAGCACTTAATTCACTCATTCATTTCAGTCAACAAATATTTATTGAGTTTCTGCCATGTGCCTGACCACTATTGTAAGTGGGCTGATGGGGGTGGTGCAGCAAATATCAAGACTGACCTTGGCTCTACCGTCCTGGGGTTTACAATCTAGAAAACAGTAAACAAATAGTCACACGAACTTGTCAATTATATCTCAATAAAACTGACAAACACCAAATAAATACATATTTACCAACTAGTAGAACTATGAAGGAAAAATACAATGTACTATTAGGGAGAAAAGCAGGGAGACCTAGTTTAAATTGGGGAGTCAGGGAAGACATCTGAGTAACGTTTGATTAACAAAGGATGAGTGGGAGTTAAACAGATGACCAATGGGAGAGGGGGAAGAAATGCAAAGTTCTAAGGCAGGAATGGGCTTTTCTCCTAGAAGGGACTGAAAGATGAAAGGAGAGTGGTACAGATAAAGCTGGAAGAATGGCAGCCTTTGTAGGCCAAAGATAAAGAAATGAGATTTTATCTTAAGAGTAATGGGAAGCCATTATAGTATTACAGCAGGAGAGTATTACTCAAGTTATGTTTTTAAAAGCTCATTTTGGCCACTCCTGGGGGGAATGGATTGAAGGAAACGAGTGGAACTAGGGAGACCACTGGGAGGCTCATCCTTCAAGCTAGAGATGATGGTGGCTTGGCCATGATGGTGGTGGTTTAGTGAAAATGGAGAGAAGCAGACACATTCAAGACTTGGCTTTTGTAGGTGAATCTCAGGACTCAGTGCTAGATTGGAAGTGGCGGGGGGAGGAGGGATAAGAGATAAGGCGATCTGAAGGATTACTCCCAGGCTTGAATAATTGTGTGGATACTCACTATTTTGTGTTGGGGGAGATTAAGAGTTTAGTTTTGAACATGGTAAATTTGAAATGCCTCTGAGACATTCAAGTGTTTAAACTGTCAGGCAGGCAGTTGGAAATACCAGCTTTGAGCCCAGAGGAGAGTCTAGATTGGAGATACACTCTTGGGAGTCATGTGTATATGGGTGCATTTAAATCCATGATATTGAATGAGATCACCGAGGGAAAAAGTACAGAGACACTTAGGGCCAACGACAGGGACAGCAGCATTTAAAGGTTACAATAAAAAGGTGACAGCCAAGAGACCTGATAAAGAGGTGCCAGAGAGGTGAGAAGAAAACAAATCAATGGTGGTATCTTAGTAGCTAAGAAGGAAGAAGTAAGGCACTATTGAAGGAGGGAGTGGTAAACTATTGAAAATAACGGAAAGGGCAGGCCAGATGGGAAATAAAAAGGAGCCTTTAATTTAGCAACAAATAAGTCATTGTATAGGAAGAGAAATTCTGGTGGAGGGGTTTGAGTGAAAGCCATGTTGGAACAGGTTGAAGAGTACATGAGAGCTGGGGGAGCAGATGGCAGGTATAGAGAGTTTGTGAATGGAGCAGAGCAATTGGGCAGTAACTGGAGGTGGGCTGGGGGGAATCTCGAAGATGCAGATCCTAACTGATACATGTGCCAATGGGAATGAGTCAGCTGAGAGGAAGAAAAGGTTGCTTCAGAGGACAGAGGGGATGATCAAAGGAGCAAAGCCATAGAGAAAGAGGAAAGGACGTTGGGGTCTACAGCAGCATCTTCAAATTCTTTTGTTCATGTACTCCCACAAATAATAAAATGAACAAACAAAAAAAACAATGTACCCTCTCACCCATTTGTAGTTAATGCCTAAATATTTTCATAATTGTAAATATTTGTAAAGGACACACTTTCTACCTACCGTGTTTCCCTGAAAATAAGACCTAGCTGGACAATCAGCTCTAATGCATCTTTTGGAGCAAAAATTAATATATGACTGGGTATATTATATTATATTATATTATATAAGACTGGGTCTTATATTAATTTTTGCTCCAAAATATCCATTAGAGCTGATTGTCCAGCTAGGTCTTATTTTTAGGGGAACACAATATTATATATTATGTATGCTCTTTATTCATTTCTAAAATTCTTTTCTCTTTTGGTATTTCATTCTGGATAATTTCTATTGCTATGTCTTCAAGTTCACCAATCTTTTTACTGCAATGTCTAAACTGTTTTTAATTTCATCCATTGCTTTTTCATCTCAGACATTTTAGTTTTCATCTCTACAAGTTCAATCTGGGTATTGAAAAAATATCTTCCAAGTTTCTACTTAGCTATTTGAATATATGGAATACAGTTATAATAATCGTTTGGATGTCCTTGTCAGGTGACTCATACAGGTATCAGTTCTCAGTTGGTGCCAATTGATTTTCCTCCTCACTCTGGGTCATATTTTCCTGCTTCTTTGCATAACTGGTAATTTTACTAGACCTCAAGCATTGTGAATTTTACATTTTTGAGTGCTGGTTTTGTGTTCCTGTAGATATTTTGGAGGTTTGTTCTGGGATGCAGTTACATTACTTAGAAAGAGTTTGATCCTGTCAGGTCTTGCTTTTAAGATTTGTTAGGTGGGAATGAACAATGTTTAAACTAGGGCTAATGAGTCCTCACTACTGAGGCAAGATCCTTCTGAGAACTCTAACCAATGCTCCATAAATTATGAGGTTTTCCAGTCTGGCTAATGGGAATAGGTAATGTTCCAGCCCTGTGCGACTAGTGGCTACTGTTCCCTCTAATCATTTTGATGGTTCTTTTTCCTTGGTCTTAAATAGTTTCCTCACACTTATATAATGAGCAGTGTTCTGCTGAATACTTGAGGGAAGCCCTTTGCAGATCTCCAGAATTCTCTCTTTCTCTCTCTGCGCACTTTTCTCTTCTCCAGTATTCTGTCCTGAGCACTCTAGCTACCTTGGTTGCCCCAAACTCTGAGCTATCTCCTCAGCTCAGGAAGTCTGCATGGCCCTGCCTGGGTTCTCCCTCCCTGCAATACATCCTGGAAACTCTCTCAAGCAGTAAGCCAGGCAATCATAGGGTCACCTCATTTGTTTCTTGTCCATCAGGATCACTGTCCTTTGTTGTCTTATGTCCAGAGTTGTGAAAACTGTTGTTTCTGTTTGGGGGGTTGTTTTAGAAAGGAGGGTAAATCTGGTTCCTGCTACTCGATCTTGGCTGCAAGGGGAAGTTGTATATGTACTTTAAATATATTTTTGTTCAAACCATGAAGCTTCAGATTTAAATGATTCCATTTCTGGAAAATGTCCACCATATATCCTATTTGCAAAGCCAGTCCTCTGTGTCAAACCCATCAGCCAAATGAGATTGACTTTCCATCAGAAAACGTCAGATTTTGTTTTATTAAAAAAACTTTTTTTAAATTTTGTTTTTCAATTAAAATAAAGAATTCAAATTAAATGGAGAAGGCACAGAATTGAGCTACAGGGCTGTCCCCTTCAAAATTTTTCAAAGCCAACTCTCTAGGCTTTGCTCTCTCAAGGACTTCTTCAAGCCGAGTACTCTCAAGTAGTCCTTTTGTTTTTTTATACTGCAGAGCAATGTGCCAGAGTAGGATTCAAAATGAAGGAGGGAGTCAGTTGGGAAAGTGGAGATCAAGCAGAACTGGCTGACCTAAGGCTCCTTCTTAGGCTGATCAATAAGAGGAGAGGGAACTTATGAAGGAAGAAGTTCTGGAAATCGATTCCCTTAAAAACTGTCTGTGTCTACCTACCTTTTGGAAAAACTTCATGTCGCTGTGGGAATGCAAGCCTTAGTTTGAAGGCCTCTGGTGCAGTGTGTGAAGCCATTGATAGAGCCATTAGTGCTTCCTTTGTTGTAACAGAAGGGATGGGGAGAGAAGCAGGCTGGCGCAGAGGGAGGTAAGTTGGGGACTTCTATCTGATACCTCCAGTTTTCTTTATGAAGGATGAGCTGTCTACTGAAAGTGGAGGTGTGGAAGGTGGAGGGCGTCAGATATCTGGGGAAGGTAGAGAAAGTATGAAATGGTCATTACAAACAATGGAAACTAGTAATTAGAATGGAAACTAGCTAGGCAGGGCTGAGGTTCCAGTTGAGGTTGAAGGTCATGAATTCAGATCTGCATCACTCTGCCCACCTGTGTGATTTTCTTTAGCAATACTGAAGCTCTTATTCAATGTTTGTGAATTTGGTAAAATGCTGATCTTTTTCCTACGCTGAGGAATAACATGAATAACCACACAGAGGCCTGATAATAATTATAAGTTTATCAAAGTCCTTCCAGGGCTCTTCAGCGAAGGTGGCCTGGGACAGCTAGCCGTTTACATAGCACATAATGGCTTTCTTTTGTTTCTCATCTTCCTGGTGAATTGTGTTACAATTTCTTCTCTTAAACATAAATACCTCCACTCCTTGAGTTACCGATGCCCCTATGAACAAGGGTAAGGGTAGAAAGGGTGAGGAATGTCTGCTTTTCCTATCCCCAAGCAAACGGGATCTTGATGCATGGCAGGGGTGCCAGAGGGCTTGGCATTGCCATGTGTATTATCCAAAGCCGAGATGAGGCCACCATGGAATAAAAGAACAGGAATTCTCCAGACAACGGCTGAAGGCTGTAAATCAATGTATCGTCTTTCTTGATACCCCTCCTCTGCCTCCCTGTCCGTCATTCACTGGGAGAAGAATGGAATGAGATGCAGGGGGCTGAGCAAGTTTGGCTTATAAATCTCTTATGAGATGTCGTTTTCAGAATCAGGCTCAAGCTGGGATGTTGCCTAAATACCATGGTATAGCATATGCCATGTGCCAGAATCTAAGATTCTGAGAGTCAAATCAATCTCTGTTTAACGTTGTCACAAAAGCGCCACAGCCATGGAAGGACAGGTTTTCCCACAGTAACAAACTATACCGAGTTACATGTTAAAAACACACCACACATAATCTGTGAGTTCAAGGATCTGTGACACGAATAGGAGAAACACTCTCAAGTCCCAAATGAGTGTCAATGTAGTTGTATTTTAAAGTGTCTCAGTGGTAAGAGACCATTTCTTGAATTTTCCAGACCAAATGTGAATGCTTTGACTGGTTTTCCCTGGCCTCACAGCATGCGTCTAAGCCTCTCCCCACAGGTCCTGGGCCACTGGCTGATTGTAACCACCTACAATAATAACAAAGTGACTAGATCCGCGGAAACTCAAAGGAAATAGAAAATGCTTTAAATCATGCTTTCCAAAATTGGGGCTAGGGAGGCAGGCTGGATTACCCGCTGAAGTGGGGTGTCTGCTGTTGGGTGTAGGCCATTCTTGGTACGAGGTGAAGTTTTTGATTGCCACTGGGTTCTTCCAGTCCTTTGGGCCCAGAGGCACACAGAACAAATCCAGTCAGTACATCAGCTTCTGTGGCTCCTCTGCCGTCCAGTAGGGTTGTATGGCCATGGCCTGGATGAATGGGACCCAGAAATCCCCGATAAGGTCCTCAGGTGTGCCCAAATCCCTGGTGCCCACCCCGTGCCCTGGCTCTCACATTTCAGTGGTTGTGTTCTGGCAAAGCTTTGGAAGCTCCAGTCCCAGACACCAATGTTGCCCCAGAAAGACACAAAAGAGGGTGTAGAGGAGCAGGTTCTTTCTGGTCCAGGTCCCGGGGGCCCTCCCACAGCACAGGGCAGAAGAACCTCAGTGAGTTGCTGAGAAGTATTGACAATGCTGGACTCTCTTTTGAGTCAAGGCCAGACTTTGCTCATGCTCAGGAGGAAGGGCTTACCTGTCCTCCCTCTGGCTGACTGTCCCAGGTGAGGCCAGGGCTCTCTCAGCCTGGCTGTGTGATAACAGAAGGACATGGTCTGTGGTGCCGAGAAGTCAGGACCCCGAGGAGCAGCCCGAAGCCAGAGAGGCTCAATTCCATTTGGACATGAGGAGAGAGGGGCCCAAGCAGACCCCCACGGGCACAGGTCCAAGTCAGGTCCGACTCACTCCCTCCACTTCCTGGTGTCGAGTCAAATGGGTGGGAGTTATTTATCTTGCAAAGTACCCTGTCCACAGTCTTCTGTCTCTCCCACAATGCCTGTCTCATTTGGGTTTCTGTCCCACTTTTCATGGGCTGCTTGGGGTGCGAGGCGGGTCTCCACAATATAGGATAAAAACAAAACAGCCCAATTTGTCTCCAGCTCTGCCACAGACTGTCCCTGGGAAACTCCCTCCCCCTCTGTAATACTCATCTGTAAAATGGCCTGAGTCAGGGGTTTTCACACCACATGCTGTGCAGGAGTCAGGAGGTTGAGGGGTTCTCCAGGGCCCTCTGAGAGGCACAGCAGAAAAGGAGGCTGAACTGGCTCTGTCCTCCCCCACCCAGCACTCACCAGAGTAGCTGTTTTTTATGTTTTATATACTGTGTTTCTACACAAAGATTCTTTGAAGAAAGGTCCTGAGGCTACAAAGTTTGAAAACTGCTGGAATAGATGATTGTTAAGGTTCCTTCCAGTCTGAGATACGTAAGACTTCTGAAGCCTAGCTCAAGTCATCCCTCTTCCAGGAAGCCTTCCTGGTTACCCAGTCCTGGGTACTTGAGCTCCAGCAATACTGATGGTGACAGGCAGATGCCCTCAGTGACCCACTGATGCTCGTGCAGACGTTTAAGCTGTTTCCCCAGCTACAGGCTGAGCTCTTTGAGGGTAGATGTTGATTTTCCTTCCATGACTCTGTCCCCTTGCAGTACCATATGCAGAGCAGGTATTCAGTAAACTTGCTGATGTTTCTGTCATGAGCTCTCACCTGGGATAAATCTTCCAGAGAGAGTCATTGCTTTGGGGGGGAGGAGTCAGCCTTTGGTCTGCTGAGGGCCACCAGAGAGACCTGTCTTTTGGAAGCTGGGAACCCTACCTGGGGAACAGCTTCAGACTCACACGCGCCCCTATGGGGTAGGCCTGAGTTATTGCTGTCCTCAGTGTCTGGGCGTGGGAGGGGAGCCTCTCTATCAGGCAGGACACATAGGGATGATGGGGGAATTCCAGGCTTGCGCAGAGTAGCTCTCTCTGGAGATGGAAGCCTAAAAGGGGGGGAGGGCAGTTTACTCAGAGACCCCAGAGGATGCCGGTAACAGCAGGGTGCTGGCGGTAAAAGATGAGGACAGCCACAGACCAATGTCCCTGGGGTAGGCAGCCAGGAGGAGAGTGGGAGTTGTAGTGGTGGAGTGGGTCTGGAAACCTGTTCTCCTTTACTAGCTTTGTAATTTGGGGTAAATTGCTTAACTTTACTTAGTCTCGATGTCTTTACCTATAAATTAGGGGCAAAAGAGCCTAGCCAACTGCAGGCTACCCCATAGTGAAGTGAGATTCCAAGGAGACAATGGGTATGGAAGTGTTCTGTAAACTGAAAGAGGCAGGGATGGAAAGGATTCTGACTGTTAACAAGGGGAGACCACTCTTCCCTGCCAGAACAGCTTCCCACGAGGTACAAGCCTTCAGTAGAACAGGGATGCTCCAAGGCTGGCCAGCGCTCCTCCTCCTGCCTCACTCCCAGCTGCCATCTCTGCCCGGCCTTGACGAATTTCTGGTCAGACTGGGGTGTGTGAGGGGGGCAGGGCAGTTCAGGATTGAAGCCCCAGCCCAATACTGGCCCAGAGAAGCTCCCCAAAGAAAAGAAAGTGTCCTATTAAAGAGCCCCTGAAAGGTGTGAGGCCCAGGAGGCTACTGACGTTCCTCAGGGCTCTTTTGCTCACTGAGGTACCCCCACAGGGTCCCAAGAGCTGGGCCCCTTAGTTCCACTGGACTTCTTGCTACTTGGCCTGGGGGCCAGGTCCACCTCCCCTAATACCTGGAGCTACATATTTGGCCTTCCCCCTTCCAGAGGGTGGGTCCTGGTTGGCACTGTGGGGCAGACGAGCCCTTAGCAGGTCACAAGGAGAGCTTGGCATTTCCCTCCAAAGACCTTCCCCACTGAATCCTCCAGATGTGGGAAGTAAGCGGCAGCCTGGATCAAGGCTGGAACATCTGGCAGTTTTTAAAATCCACAGCTAGAAGGTGAGACCTCTCCATGCTGACACGAGGAAACACCATGAGGCTCCAGCCGGGTTCTGCCCCTGCCTTGCCATCCCTGACAGGCTCTGTGCCCTGGTCCAGCCGTCCTGGGCCTCCCTCAACTGCTGTAGCCTGAAGTGTGGGTGCTGGGCCTGCGCAGCCAAACATCTGGCAGATCTGGCTGGCTGTTGGGCAGCACCACAGGGCTGCTATCCCCTGGCCCCCCATGGCCCTTCCAGGATGAGCTGCTCTGGTGGGAGGCAGGCAGTGACGGATTGTACACGGTCTCCTTCAGTGCCAGCCACAGGGTGTCCCGCTTCCCATTCAGCTGGCCCCGCTCAGGTACTGATTGCTCAGTTTCGTCCAGGTCCTCTGGGGAGGCACCCACAGAATCTGGTACACGGGCACTGGGCTCAGAGGTGCTTAGGCAGGTCTCGTCAGAGACACTGAGCCCCTCCAGGGTGCTGGCTGAGGAGCAGAGGCACTCAGGTGGCTCTGCAGCCTTGGGCTTGGGGGTGTGGGCTGGGGCTTCCGAGGGGGCCTGCACAGGTTCAGCCTTCTGCCCTTGGGAGTCCTGCCTGGCCCGGGTTTTGGGGCTGGGGCCAGCCTGCTTATAGGGGGAAGAGGTCTGCAGGGCCGGGCATTGGCTGAAAACTGCCTGGTGGTCCAGGAACAGCTCCCGTGGGGAGGCAGGGGCTGGTGGGGGCCGGGAGCAGCAGGGGCCGTCATGCAGTTGTAGATCCTCAGAGAGCACTGAGGGCCGGTGGGACAGTTTGCTGGTGGCTGTGCTGGTGTCAAAGCTGGGGCTCCGGCGCCGTGCCAGGGGCTGTAGCTCGTAGTGCTCTGAGCAGGACCCGGGAGGCCCTCCCATTGGCCCCGATCGTGGGTGGCCTGCTTTCTCCCCTCCAGGCTCCCCAGCTCCAGCGTCCCATGGCAGGTGGGCGCAGGGCCAGAGGATCTGCCCACAGTTCTTCTCTGGTCCAAAAAAACAGCAGAGAGATTGGAAGAAGAAGCTGGCAAAGCCACAGCTGACGCACTTGACCATCATGAGGACGATGCCCAGCTTGCGGTAGAGCAGCACCGTGGCAGGCAGCATGAGCACCCCCGCCACAAACAGGGCTGCTGCCCCCATGGCTGTGGCGCAGCTGGTCTGGCGCAGCGAGAAGGCCACGCGGCTCAGGCGGTCGGGGTGTGGGCACAGGTGATAGGAAATGCAGTAGTTAACAGTAAAGTCTACCGAGAGGCCCACAGAGGCAGAGAGAAAGAGCGCCTCGGCAGTGTTGAGCTGCCACTCGAGTAGAACCAGGAGCCCCACGGTGAGCAGTACGGTGCCTGCCACAGCTGCCACGGAGAACAGGCTAAGGGGAACATTCCAGGTGCCCAGAAGCAGGGTGGCAAAGGCCAGCGCCAGAGCCAGGCCCAGCACCACAGCAGGCTCCGTGCTCAGGCTGTGCTGCAGGCTGTACAGCTCCAGACGGCTGGTGAACCAACCCTGGCGGAGGCCAGGAGGCGCCCTGCCCAGCTCAGCGGCTAGCCAGTGGCTGACCTCAGTGTAGAAATGGTGGGCCTGGCTGTAGTCTGGACTATACTGGAAGTTGGTCTGAAATTGTAGGACCAGGGCTGCCAGGCCACCCTGGGTATTGAAGCGGGGTCCCAGATCACAGGAGCTATTGGGACCTTGTTCCAGAGCCATCATCTTGAGGCAGTGCAGGAAAACCTGGGGTGCCCAGGGGAAGTCTGAGTGGCCACAGCAGAGCCCAGGCCCCAGGCGGGCACAACCCGGACTCTCCATCCAGTGCCGGAGGGCCTCCACGAAGCACACTGTGGGCCAGCCCTGCGGCTGGGCACCAAAGAAGCTCTGATTCCGAGCTCCGTAGCAGAGTGCCAGCAGCCAGCGCTGGGCCTCAGGGCTGCTGGCGGAGAAGACAGGATCACTCACCAGTGAGCTGTTGCTGCGAGGGTCCAGGGGGTCCCCAGTGTCCACAGGCAGGATGCCCCACACCAAAATCACCGGCATGTGGCCGCCCTCGCCCTCAGGCAGCCGCTCGAAGAGGAACTGCTGGCGGTACTCTGCATCGAAGCGCTCGAAGGGGTGACTGGGCCGGAAGACCTGGCCGCGGGACGGCGGCAGGGTGGGCAGCCGCAGGCGGGGGCTAACACCGGCGATGTAGGCGCCCCCTGCCGCCAGCGCGGCGAACCAGCAGATCCAGATATAGCGGAACTTGATGACGCCGCAGGGCAGAAGACGCTGGAAGAGCAGGCGCGAAGTGCGGGTTGTGGCCCGCCGAAGGCTGCGGAGCCGCCGCTGCAGCGCCAGTGCCAGCCGCCCCGGGGCGCTGCCAGCCCAAGGGCCCTGTGCCGGGGCTGCACAGCCGCGCGCCAGGTAGCGCTCGTGGAGCACGGCGGAGGAGGGCAGCCAGGCCAGCGTGAGTGCCAGGTGCGCCAGCACAGCCGTGCCCATGTAGAGGGCGAAGCAGCGCACGGCCGGGAGGCGGCTCAGGTAGCTGGCGTAGAAGGCGGCGCCCGTGGTGAGGCCCGAGACCAGCAGTAGGTAGCCGAAGTGGTGCATGGTTCGGCCCACGCGCTGCACCATCCCCCCAGAGGGCAGCTGGCTCTTGCTGAGGTGCCAGAGATCGAAGAAGACGAGGGTGTGGTTGGTGCAGACGCTGCTGAGCAGGATGAGGGCCGCCAGATTGACGAAGGGGAAGTAGGCCATGCGGAAGGCCACTCGGT
Organism: Rhinolophus ferrumequinum; assembly: GCF_004115265.2. Classification (NCBI taxonomy): domain Eukaryota; kingdom Metazoa; phylum Chordata; class Mammalia; order Chiroptera; family Rhinolophidae; genus Rhinolophus; species Rhinolophus ferrumequinum. The sequence goes on from NC_046289.1 coordinate 64,674,074, forward strand.
AAAGAAAGAAGGCCACCAGCAGGGAGCCCAGCACCCCCAGCAGCACCATAAGTGTGAGGAAGAGAGAACGCAGGTAGATAGCAATGCTGATGAAGATGGCAGCCAGGGCCAGCAAGGGGTACACCGTATCCTGGGCCAGGTAGTGCCTCAGCAGCTCCTGCTTGAGGCCCAGGTCCATGCCAGTGATGGACGTGTAGTTGTCAGAGAGCCCCCAGGGGGTAGCGAGGCGGTCCAAGTAGATGCCCATCATGGGGGCACCCTTTGGGGTGGGCAGGAAGAGCAGGCTGTACTTCAGGGAGGGCACCTGGTAGTCAGCAGTCTGGGGACTCAGAAAGTCCCTGTCCAGCAGAAAGTGCAGGAGTTGGTAGATTACACTGCTCCCGGAGCACTTGGTGGGAACCTGGGCACAGCGTAGGGGCTTGTCCTGCCCAGGTCCCAGACAAGAGGGCACCAGGGCACCACGGTGGTAGTAGAGGGCACAGGCCCGCAGCAGGGCCAGTGTGCGGGCTACATCTGCTTGAGTAGTGTCCAGGCAGGAGGAGCGGTTGGAGAGCACGGCCACATAGTTGCCCAGGGACCAGCTGGGGCAGCACTCATTGGCTGCTGTGCGCTGGCACAGAGCCCCAAAGCGGGTATGGGAGCGGACCTGTAGGGCACAGACCGCAGGAGAGAGCTCAGGAGCAGGGCAAGGGCCCAGGTTTCCCCAGCCCTGTCCGAGGCCCTCTCACTTCCTTTCAGGCTGCAAGGCAGAGGCAGAGCCCAGTGAAAGAACGGCTTGTCTCTCAGCTCTGCCTTTGTCTCCTGGCCCAAGGTGTCAGCTTGACATCTTGACTCCATCAAAGAGGAGCCTCAGGGATGCTGCCTGAGGAGGCCTCAGCCTGAGAGGTCACACACCCTCCCTAAGGACCCCTGCCGGTCACACACTCCAACTTTGCATGTCCTGAGCCAGGAGCAGGCGTGGCAGTAGCAGCACCAGATGGAACAGGGCCAAAGGTCCCGGTAACTGGAAGCAAATGGTGAGAAACGTGGAGGCCAGAACATTCCAGGATCAGGGGCACTGCCACACCCTAGCCCCTCTCTCTGTCCACTGGTCTGCCTAAGCCCTCTTAGGCACAAGGCTGTTTCTTACTCAGACCTCATGCCTCCTTTTTTTCTCCCACTGGCTGTTGACGTCACTATAGCTGGTGTGGTTACAGAGCATACGTCTGGGAACTAGAGGCCCTGTTCTGCCACCAGCTGCTGTATGGCCTTGGATCTGAGGTCATGGTGACAATAGTAGCATTAACTGAGAGATTACTATTGCCAATCATTGTGCTATAGTTGTACAAATTCTATCTTAATCGTTACAACATCTTGATGACAAAGTACCATTATCCCCATTTTATAGGTACGAAGACTGAGGTGCTGAGAGGTTAAGAAACATGCCTGAAGTCACACAGCGAGGGAGTATTGGAGCTGGCCTTGAATCCAGGCATCGGACTCCAGAGCACATGTTCTTAACCAGTGTCTTTGGTACTTAGATGCCCTTGGGTAAAGTGCGCAGCTTGGGCTACTGAGTGGTGTTCACACTGTTTTTAGCAGCAAACCTTTCTGCAGATGTTACGGTTCTTTAGTTAGCACGATTGCATTGGCACTACTTGGATTGATGGGGGTTGGGGGCCTGGGGCCTCCCAACAGCTCTTGAGGCTCCTTTTCAGGACCGTTAGGAAATCCCCAGGCTCTGCATGGTCTGTCTTCTAGCACTTGTCTTGGCTCTTCTTTCCCCACCCCAACCTGGAGCCTCTCAGCAGGGTTGGAATACTTTTCTAAGCAGGAAATGCTCTTCCCCAGTCTACGCTGGCAGTCTTGGCTCAGCTGTATTTCCTTGGGACCAGGTCTCTGTTGTCCTTGATTCAGCCCCAGCCCCTGGCACCTCCCCAGTCAGCTCACCTGGTCCTGTTCCATGTGACACATGGAATGGATGGCGTGCAGGTTCCATAGGCTGCCCGCTGAGGTGGACATGAACACCAGCTGTGCATAGCTCTTCTCTGCAACACACACCCCCAGAGCTCAGCCCTGTGGCCCCAGGTCCTGGGCCCAGCAAAGGGAAGATGCTTACCCAGGGCCATATGAGGTTCAGATTCCGGGGAGCCTGAAACCTGTGCCTGGCTGCCTCATTCTGGGCCTGCATCCCAGCTCCTGTGCCCCACCCACACCCAGCTTGACCCTACCTGGTGGAGCACCTGAGACCTGGCTCATCTTCCCAAATGTAACCCAACTTCCTTGGCTTTAATGTAACCAGCTGGCCTCCTTCCCTTTCTGTCTGCCCACATTTGTTCTCCTGGGCTCTCCTGTTCTAGTAGGAGGGGTGGGGACCACCATTAAAGCCAGGAGCTGGCCAGGCGTTAGCTTACCAGGGGGGCCACAGAAGAAGCTCTCCTGCCCTCTGTCCTCCAGGGGCTCCACCATCCTCCGGGGCCGGGCTATGCCCTCTTGGGCACTGCTCCAGGGTGTGGGGCTCAGAGTGGTGTGGGGGTTTGAGCTGAGGTAGAGAGAAAACCGATGCCAGGCACCATCTAGAGGTGGGGGGTTCAGAGGAGGCCGGAAGCTACTCCCCAGGGGGTCCCAGCAAGCCCTTCTGACCCGCCTTTGAGGAGGTCACCTGCTGGCCCCTCCCTAGAGACCTCATTCTTTCCCCCATTCCCCCAACAGTGGAAAGATGAGAACTTATTACCTATTGAGCTCCAGGTCTGGGGAAAGGGAAAGCAGTTTCCTGGGGCCCGTGAGGGCCTGCAGTGCTCTCCAGACCACAAGCTTGCGTCCGATGTCTGTGTCCCGAGGCTCAAAGCCCTGCAGGGAGGAGGGCCCAGGAGATCAGGCAAGCAGCGGGAGGCCTTCTCCAGCTGGCCCTTCTTGGCATGGCCCCTTGGGTCCCTGGAGCAGGGAAAGCCAGCCTGCCTGCCTGGATGGTTGGATGAAAGTATCACCTCTGTGCCATCTCCCCAACTGTCTCTGGAGGTTGAGAGCCCACCACTGCCACCCCATCCCCAGCTGGGCCACTCCAACTGTCTGCCCTAGACTGAGCTGCGGTGGCCAAGCCTGGGGGCCCCCTCCCTCTCCTTGGCCCCTCACCAGCAAAGGCTTGGAGAAGTCGGGCAGCTGGCCCCCCAAGAGTCCAGCCAAGGTGCAGAGGAGGATGACAGCCAGACACAGCAGCAGCACGGCCAGTGGCCACTCAGCAATCAGCTGGGAGTAGCTGGGAACGAGGAAAAGAGCCCACAGGAGTTGGTGTTGAGTTGGGTGCGTGAGCTTAGGAACCACCAAGAAGGGGTGGTAAGGCTATACTGGGCATAGCCTGGTCACTATGGGGTCCAGACAAGCCCTAGGCCTACCTCTTTGGCATCCGGAAGGTCCGTTCCTGCCTGTAGAAGAGAAGAAAATAGACTTGCTTGCCAGAGTCCTCTTGTGGGTGGGGGGTGGGGACGGGGCACATAGAGGAAGATGGTATTAACACTTTCAGGCTTTCCCACTGCCCAGCTGCAACCCTTCCTTCCTCTTCCATCCAGGCTGCCTCCTCCATAAGAGGCAGGGGACATCTTGGGGTGCCTCTTGATAGACTCCAGAGCCTGGGCGGTTGGCCCCACTGTTAAGCCCTGCCCTACCTTCCAGTGGCAGCTGGCAGGCTGCTGGACCGCTCCTTACTTACCTGACGCTGACCACATGGTGCTGCACGGATGGTGGCTTCCAGGCCCCATCATGCTGTGAGCGGGCTGGAGAGGGACTGAGGCTGGAGCCACGGGAGCACAGAGCTGCCTGGTCCCCAAGCCCTGGCAGGGAACTGCCCCCCCGGTATTCCTGTGGTGCCCGGGTATAAGTGAAGTGGGCAGGGGCCAAGGGGCTGGATGGGCCCACAGACTGGAGGGTAGAGGTTGGTGGTGGAGGTCCTGAAGAACTGGAAGGGTCCTCAAGGGGGCAGCTGTGGAGGGAGCTGCTTCTCTCTGGGCTTGCCTCAGGGGCCACAGCCTTGCTCTGGGACCTGGGGAGAGAGAAGACAGGGAAGATTGGGTGGCGGATGATGGGGGGGCCACCCGGTGCCCCAGTTTTGTTCAGTAAGCCAGCCAAGACAAGGAGACGGGGCTTGGGGTTTCTCTATTACTCCTGGGGGAGAGATGAGGAAGGTAGGGGGCGCCTGGGTCTACATCCCCAACCTACCTCTTGGGGTTCATTGTCTCATTCACTCATCTGTCCATGCACTCAAAAAACATTATTGGCAGCTACACGACAGACACTGTTCTCGGCAATGAATGTGCTTTTACATGTGTGATCTTATTTACTCCTTACAAAAACCCACAAGGGAAGTATTTTCCATGTTTATAGATTTGAAAACTGAGGTTCAGTGAGATGTGACGAGCGGGGCCTTGAACCTGGTTCTGACTTGCTGTCCTGTGCTCTTTCTGCTATGGTCATCGGTTCATTGTCTTGTGAGATATTTAGTGAGTACCTGCTGTACTCTTGTTCCCACCCTCTCTTTATTCTAGTCTCAGTTCAACGATTACCTTCTTAGAGAAGCCTTCCCTGACTACCCTCTCTAAATAATCATCCACCAGCTTTGCATCCCCCTACTACCCACTACTTGCTTTATATTTCTTCAGAGCATTTGCTACAACCGAACATTATATTATATAGTTGTCATGTTTATTGCCTGTCTCTCATATGGAATGTGAGTTCTGGAAGAGCAGGGGCCTGGTGCATTTGTTCGTCTCTCTATCCCCAGGGCCTTGAGCAGTATCTTGCACACAGAAGGTGCCCAGGAAATGTTTGTTGAATGAATACTGAGTGCCATACAGGCTGCTGATAGTGGTTCTAGGATGAAGAGGGCCCAGCCCTTATCCTCCAGGCACTCATAGTAGGTGGGAGATGTGGACAATCCAGTATGTTCAGTGCTCTGAGAGAGGAAGTCACAGAGGGCTGAAGGGGCCCAGAGGAGAGCCTGACCTTCACAGGGATGGGGGTAGTGAGGGAAAGTCTGGTAGAGGCAGCTGCTGCCCTTCCACCAACCTTGGGCCATGGGGTAGAAGGTTTGCGTTGCAAGTGTGTGCACAGTTGGGAGAGGGGGTTGGCACCCCCAAGGAACTTGCCAGGGAGGAGTCAGAAATAGATTCCTCTTTCAAAATTACTCATGAGCACAGCACTCTGTGCAGGGACCCAGCCCCACTCCTTGGGTACAGGGGACATGGAGTCCTGCCTCAGTGACTGGATTACCAGACCTAGGTCAGGAGAAAATGGCTACAGAACAGAGTACCTGAGGGCAATGGCGGGGCTTCCTCAGGGGTTCTGGACTGGGCAGCCTTGGCAGAGCCCTGTCTCCTTCCCCCATCTTCCTGGATCAGCTGGCTTGCCGGAGCTTGCATACCTCCCGTGGGAGAGCCAGCTGTATGCCGAGCCACCCCTGGATTCCAGTCTTGCCTGCTGCACTGCTGGGCTGCGGGCCAGAATCCCGATGCAAGTAGACATTGCCCACAGAGGCTGGGTACTGACCAGAGGCTGAGTAGAGGAACTGGAAAGAACAGGTAAGCTCATCCTCTTTCTTCCAGAAGGCTGGCTGGCTGGCATAGCAGTCTGGGGAGAATGACCCTTATGCTGAGAGTACAATGGGGGAATGGAAGTGGGCTCCTGGCTCCATCGTCCTTTAGCTCTGGTGCCTTGGGAAAGACACAGTTCTTGGAGCACTGGCCTCCTTGTCTGTGAGTGAGGATATGACAACAACCCCTCCCAGGTTAGATATGGGAATTAACTGACACACCATGTGAGGTGCCCGACATGTGGAAGACACATTTGCTTTCCTGCTGCTTATCACACTCAGTGCTGCAGGGAGCATGTAGTTTAAGAAGTATATTTATATTTACAATTTGACCTCTTTATGCACCTCAGATAATGTATTTCTACTTGAGAACGTCTTACACCTTGAGATTCTCACTACATATGTAATTATAAATACTTTCCTTTTTGCTATCCAGAACTGCATCAGAATTTGATCTCAGGTTTAAATCACTGATACTTATTATTATTATTATTTTTTTTACTAACTCAACTTTTATAAAAACAGGAATTCTACCAGTTGTTCGAAAGCAAGACCTCAGATGACCCCATAAAGTTAATTACATAGCAACCAGTGTCCTGGCAGATAAAAGACCTTATGGGCCCATCTTCATGGCCCAAAAGGAAGCTGGATACATGGCCTGGGTTTATGTGTAACTACGGACATCTTCTTTAAGATTTTTATTCTGTAGATCTTTTTTGAGCACCTACCACATACTGGGTACTGAGCTTGGTCTGGGTTGGATCCTGAAGGCACAAAGATGACCCGTTAGTCCTGGTCTCCCTTTTTAGAGCAGGGCCTGCCTTCCAGGAGTCAGGAGGGTGGGGAAGCCAGGGTGCCTATTCCAACTGCCCATGGCCTTAGAGCACTCATTGAGCACTGGGCTTTTCCTAGGATCCAGGCCACCACTTGGAATGTCAGTTTCTTTTTCATTAAGGGAAGCCAGCACTCCAGGGGGTACTAGAAAATAATGGAAGCACTCTCCCTTAACCAGTCTGCCCAACCTCATAAGCCCAACCCCTTCCTTAGGTGGCTTCTGTTCAAGGGGAATTCCAGCACCTACCATTGATTTGCTTCTGTTGAGATCTTCCTGGCCCCAGGCCCTTCTTTCAACCCCTTCTATCTATCTCCGGGGTCCTAGGATCAGCTGTTCCCAAATTTCATCCTTCTTAACTGTGCCCATCATTGGCAATACAGCAGAATTTGAAACCCTCCACATTCTGATGGCTGTAGGACCAAGCCTTTGTCTCAACCCTCCCAAGGAGAACAGCCAAACTATTCTCAGAATAAAAGCTTTCTCCTGCCAGCTCCTGCTGCCCTCTATTCTCAGGAGACCTAGTAATAATACGAGTTAAGCACTCCAGGCCCTGCCTCCCCAGGGGGCTTTCATTCTTACCCTCTCAGTTCCATGGTTCTGACTGGGATGAACAACTTCCTGGGCTGCCTGCCTGGGCCCACTGGCTTGTAAGCCAAGTGACTGGGGCAGGCAGGCAGATGGAAAGTGGTGACACAGGCCTCCTTGAGAGGCCAGTCACAGCAGTCAGGGCCTAGCTGACAGGCCCCCAGACGCAGAGCCCCAACTTGGGAGCCCCGTAAGGGCAATGTACATGTGCATCAACCTTGCCCCCAAGTCCACAGACATATAGCCATGTGGACTTCCATGTGATCCCACACAGTGGCCAGGATAGATGGGGGAGCAGTTCATGCCACTAGGAAAATAAAAAGGTAATTTTTAAAACACAAAGAGTGAACTATTTCAAACTGTGCTTTAGTCAATGCATTAGTAAAGGACTCTGTGTGTGTGTGTGTGTATGTGTGTGTGCACGTGCACACACACGTGCACACATACCTGCTTGCTGTAACATTCACTGTGCATTTATCCCCAGAGTTCTACTTAGCTCAGCAGGAGAGTATTTGTGTTTCTTGAATTGAATGGAGTCCCTTTGCCTGATTAGTGCCCAGAATCTCTGGGGACGTGCCGAGAGGGGCCACAGGTCCCAGGGAGTGGCTGAAGGACAGCAAGTGGTTCCTGTGCCCAAGAACGACCCTCGTGTGCAGGGGAAGTGAGCAGACCAGACAGGGCTAATCCTTGGCAAAATATCCAAGACACCCAATGACTCTCCAGCCCCTTATAGAGATACTCCTGGTCCCAGGCCCCTGCTAACCCTGTCACTGTCCCTGCCCGGTCCCCCCACCCCCCTGGCTCTTTGGTCAGGCCATAGTCCCAGGCAACCCCCTGGGCCAGGGAACACATTCATTCTGTGTCTCACCCCCTTGAAGAAAGCTCTGTGCTTTTCAGATGGAAAGGTGGTTCAACTTGTCCAGGCTGATATGTTAACAATTGAAGGAAGAAACTATTTCTCTCTACTTGTGGGACCTCCTCTTGTTCTGAGGTACAGAATGTACATATTAACCGGGGCAGTCTGGAGACAATGTGTCCACCTCTGCTTCTTGCCCCAAAGAACGCCTCTTATTTCAGTCCAGGCAGGAGAGAAAGGCAATGTCACATCAGGGGAGGGATTCTGGAGGCAGCAGATCAGGCAGGGCACAGAAATTGCGCCATATTGCTACCTGGCTGGGCTGTTCCCTCACACATATGGTGGAGAAAGGGAGAGGAGAAGCACTGAGATCAGGGCCCTCAGTAGGAAAATATTCCTCCGGTCCTGTCCGCTTGGGGCTCTTTCAGGGACAGTTCTGACCACAGCCTGAGCCTCAGAGCCTGCCCACCTTAGTGCCTCCAGTAAGGGCAGGTAGCTGCCACAGGCAGAGACTCGAGCCCACACGTGTGCAGCCCGCCATGCGGGGCAGGGTGGAGACTGACGGTGATGGACAAAGACAGTCCCAGGCGTGACCGACGAGCGCCTGCCTTCCCCAGGACACACACCTTGGCGAGCCTCCCGTCTACAATACATGCGCACCCTCGAGCATACTGACATGCAGGAACCCAGACTGAGGTCGCTGCAGGCTTGGGGCTTATTGAGAAGACATGGGGACAGGGCCTAGAGGGAGGGGCTCGGGAGGCCGGAGGGGTGGGGTACCCCAGGCCTTAGAGGTAAGGTAGGAACAGGGGGTGGGGCAGGTACCAGGGTGGTGAGGGCGATGGGGGTGCTGACAGTAAGGGGTAGGTATCAGGGAGAGAGAAAATTGACCCGGCAGAATGAGGGCGTGGTCAGGGGACTGGGAACATTGAGGTGCCGGAAGGGGCCCTGGGAGAGGCTGGGGAATGAATGGGGCGACATATGGCGGCTACTGGGGATAACTGGGGCGGGGGTGCTGGGAAGGTCTGTGAGCTGGGTCTGCGGAGCCGTCCGCCCTACCTGTCCGGGGAGCTGCCGTCTGGGGCCAAGGGCTCCCCCTCCGGCCGCTGCTCCCCTTCCGGACCGGGGCCGGGAGCCGGAACGCTGCTGGTACTGCCTCTACCTCGGTCCATGCCCGTGGGCGGCGCCGCTGTCCGGGCTCTGGTGCTGAAGCGGTCGCGGGCGGCGGCGGGCTCCTGCGCATGCGTAAGGGCCGGGCGGGGCGATCGCTGGGCGGGGCTGACGGGGAGGCCAACCAATGGGCGCGGCATCGGGGGGCGGGGACAGAGGCTTCCCACGGCGCTGCTGCCCAGAGCTGCAGGCTCGCTGTCTTTGAGACCCCCGGGCTGGTGGCGTGGGCCCCCTGTACCCCGGCCAGGTCTGAGAGCTGCGGTTAGGAGTCCGGCCGTCTGGCTGTAGTCCGCACACCGGCCTTTCCTGGGGAGCATCGGTCTTCCCGTAAGGAACCAGAAGTGCAACCCCAAAGTATAGAGAGCCTCACAACTTGAAATGCAGACTTTTCCAGTAGGAAAGAGGGAGCCCCTCCACGCCCGCAGTACACTGCACAGGGCGCCAAGAGGTCGGGCGACTATAATCACACATATCTCTCCGCTCCGGTCAGCGTCTCCTGCTCTACCCCAGTGCGCTTGGCACCTGCTCAAGTTGGGTTTTTCTTCACGTTTGTCTGGACCGGGACCTCGGTCTGCACCCATCACACGTGGAGCTCCAATTCTGTTACTCAGGTGTGGAGTATGGGGCTGGGAGAGGGAGAAGAGAGACACTCAGAAAATCCCCAGCTCCTTTTCTTAGAATCACCCAGGCTTCAGCCTGGGAGATCCCAGTAGCCACTCACTCCAGGGCACTTGCTGCCTCCTAGGTCAAGGAATGGCCGAGAGTGAGGGGACGTGTGATGGGCTGTGGACCCGCCTGGCTAGAGGGATGTGGTAGCACTAGGATAGGCGCAGTGTAAGAAGCCTGGGATTCGGCAAGTGGAGAGGGTCTCAGATGTGGGATTTCACAGCAAACAAGCTGGGTGAATGTGCAGGGAGGTGCCTTGGCTGAAGAGTGGGGCTGGGGAGTGAGTCAGAACCCAGGGGTCTTTGGAGTATAGGTGTCCCTGAACTCTGTACAAATGCCACTCTATGCAAGGCACTGGGGTGGGACAATCTAGATGTGTAGAACTTGTGGGCCCTGCCCTGAGTAGCTTAGTTTCGTTGGAGAGATAAAAGGCCAGCCCATAAATTGGTGCCGACTGGGTAGAGTGTGGTCAGGCCCATGTGATAGTTGATATAAGCTGTAGAGAAGGAACAGTGTGCAAAGAGAGAGGACCTCTCTTTTCCTAATGGGCTTTAGGGAAGCTAATGGGCTTCATGTTAATGATGGAGCTTCAGCTGGCTTGGAAGAAAGGCATTCCCAACCTGGGGATGGGGCAAGGGGGAGTGGTGAGGGTGGGGAACTGAGCAAAGTTAAGGAGTCTGGAAAGTTCAATCTACATTTAGGGAATGGACCTACGTTAGAGAAATAAACCTGGACAGTAGGGATCCATCGAAGGCTTCTGATCTGTAGAGTGAGGCATGCAAGATGGAACTTTGGAAGGCTCACCAGGTCTGGGTATATATGACGGGGTAGAGGTGAGGAGGCCACACTTAAGGCCCTTTGATGGGCGGTAGCAGAAGTGAAAAGGAAAGGAGGGGTGGCTTTATATAACCACATGCTATTAGGACCACCAAGCCAAGCTTCTAAGAATGCCTGCCTGGGTGCCCCATTCTTACAACTAGGGATCTCAGAGACCACTGGGTCCCCTGAGTGCCAGGCTGGATATGAAGGAAGACAGGCCTTTAGGAGGCGGTTATTAAGAAGAGAAGATTCTAGTTCAGGCCCCATGTCAGGTCAGCATGGCAACCCTCTCAGGCTCCCCATTCTTGTGTCCTGTTTCTTCTACTTCCTCAGTGATGTGGACCAGGGGATGGCTCACGGGGCCCTGGAGTGTGGCTCCCCCTAGAAGAGTGCCCTGGAGAGTGGCTTCCCCCAGGCAGTGCCCAGGACCTTGGCCTTGCCCACTACCATATCAGTGCTCCTGTGGAAAGCCAAATGAACAATGTTCGAGTCAGAGATCAGTGCCAATCTTACCCCAAATCAACTCCCCCTTTTCTTCTCCCTTCCTCCTACCCCTACTGTAGAGGACTCGGGATTCCTGGGCACTAGTAGGGGATCGTGGGAGAGGGCTGGGAGGAGGGAAGAGCAGTGACAGCTCCTTGCTCTGGGCCTTCTGCTTTGATGCAGCCAGAGCACTGAGCGGACAAAATGGGAGGAATCTAGATTCACTGGTCTCCATTCCTTGAGCTGAGATATGACTCCCACTCCCCAGACCTCAGTTTATTTTATCTGTAACTAAGAAGCAGAATTATCTCATCTCCTCCCTTCCATCACCCAGAAACCCTTGCACAGTGACTAGAGGTTTGCCGTGCTAGGAACTGCAGGCCGACTGTACTTAGAAGTGAGGGTGAGGCTGGGAAGACTACAGAGGAGCTCACTGAAGGCCAGACTCAAGGAAGACAGACAGGAGGCAGGGTCAGGGAAGACGTAGGAGCCAAGAAGGAGTAGTGGGGAGGAAGAAGAATGAGGAGACCAAAGGTAGGAGGTGGCAAGGCGAGGGTGTGCGTGTTCTCTATGTAGGTAGTGCATGCATGTGTGTAGGTACAAGGGTGTGTGCTAATTTATATACAAATCGCTGTGTCTTTGTACATGTGCATGGGTAGGTGCATATACATGCCTGTTGTACACACAGATACACGCATATGTGTGCTTGTGCGTGGTTGTGTGTACAGGATAATGGGAGCATGTGTGAGCCCCTGCCTGTTCCTAAATAGGTGCCAGACTCAAGAAACCAGGAAGAACAGAAAGTAAAATCAAGGCTTTACTGCCTCAGACAGAAGAGGCCTAGAAAGAGTGTGGTTTAACCTTCCATTTTGGCTGGAACCAATCCTGAGGCCCCAAGGCCAAAGGAGTTTCTTTGCCTCTTGCCACAGGCCTGGGGAAGAGGAGAGAGGCATCACCTTGCCTGGGGCTCTGAGCGAGCAGGTAGGGGCTGTGCCCTTACTGTAGTGGTGGGATAACTGCCTAGTCTGCTTCTGCCTCCTAGGGCCTGGTAAAGGCTTGGAGGGGGCTGCGGTGGGCTCCAGGGCTAGGGCTGCTCTCAAGACCATGTTAGAGCAGCCCCGGCCCCATCCAGGCTCAGTAATGCCTGGAAACAGCCACTTCCCACCCTCCTTGCTTCTCCTTCTGTGATTCTTTTTGTGGTGGGGCCACTTCCAGACCTAGAACCTGGGTCTGCCGGTGGTAGCCAATGGAGGGAGTGGGGAACAGGGAGGAGAACAGGCAGCCTCCCTTCTCTGGCAGAGGCAGGTCACTGGGGCCCTGTAGTGTGGTTGGGTTTTGGGAGCAAGCCAGCCATCCAGGGAGGCTGTGTGGGTAGCCAGGAAGGCAGAGAAGATGGAACAGGCGGGGAAGCAGCAGGAGAGAGGATGGGCTGCTGAGGCAGGGAGGGATGTGTGGAAAGGAGAGAGACAGATGGGAAAACAGGAGAGGAGTACAGGAGAAGGCTAAAGCCGGCAGGGGGCGGATGAGTACTTTGGGCTGATGCCTGAGCCTGCTCCCTACTCTTCCTTTGGGGGAAGTTGTGGCTGCTCCCTGAGGGTCTAGGAAGACAGCTAAAGGTCTGGAGGACATGGCAGTGGGGAGGAAAAAGGGACATGTCTTTCCTAACTTCTGACCTGTGGGAGAGAAAGGGAAAAAAAGCAGCAGCTTTGGTCATTTGGTTCTACAGGGAGAAAACAATTTCCCTGTGCTGATTTTGTGCCCACCCCCACCTCCAACAAGGGTCCTCAGACTTGGTCACTTGCCGGACCATCATTCCTTCCTTCACTCACTCAGCAATAGATAGATGTATATTGAAAGTTAAGGCAAAGTTCAGATGCGCATTGCTGTTTGCTCAAGAGCTTGCTGAGTCCCCCAGGGTGGGGTGGGGCCAGTTAGGAAGTGTGGGTTCTTGTCCCCAGCCTGTCAGCTGTCTGACCTCCCAACTTCAGCCAAACTCCATGACACTGAGGGAGTCACTTTGCAGGGGCAAACCATGGTTCGGACAGGCCCCCTCCATTCAGCCCTCCCCCCAATCCCACTTTTCTCGGCCCAGTCTCTGCCTGAACCCTCAGCTGTTTGTTGTCTCCTGCTTATGATCATTTGGTCCCTTCTCTTAGTCTTTGCTCATCTATCCTCCCACTAGGAAATCTCTCTCGCTTGACTCTGTGTTCCCTTCCTGAAGGAAGCCTGCGTGGATTGGGCAGGCCTGCCTGCTCTGCCGGCCCCGCTGCAGATCCGGTGGGCTCATTCTGCAGTAACCAGCCAGTCTGAGTGGTCCTGGGTGTCCTGAGGAGCCTTGCCTATTTAATGAGACTTATATTTCTTGAAGTTCAGGATGGTTTTTTGATCCTTTTGAAGGGAGCCAATGGCACAGCTACAAAGAGCTGAGTTCTGAGCTCCAGACCCCGCCATGCCTCCCTGGCCTCCCCCTGAGAGCATGACCCCTAATTTCCCTGGGCCTCATGTGCACAATGGGAGAAGCACCTGCCCGTTTTACTTAAACTGTAAAGTGTTGTACAAAATATAAGGGATTGTTTTCATTTTGGAGCCCTACCACAACCTTCACACAAACACACATGCTTGGCCTGCAGCAGATATGGCTGGCTGACTGCCCCTGACTTCACCACTCTCCTTCCCTCTTTCTTCCTTCTTCCATCCCACAGACGTCCCCACACATATACAAACACACACACAATGGAATATTACTCAGCCATAAAAAAGAAGGAAGTCTTGTCATTCGCAACAACATGGATGGACCCTGAGGACATTATACTAAGTGAAATAAGTCAGAGAAAGATAAATACTGTTTGATCTCAGTTGTATGTGGAATTAAAAAAAAAAAAAACCCAAACCCTGAGCTCACAGACACAGAACAGATCACTGGTTGCCAGAGGTGGTCGTAGGGGGACAGGGGGAGGACAAAATGGGTGAAGGGGATCAGAAGATATAAACTGTTGTACATCTAAAACTAATACGTTACACGAGTAGGTGAATGAAACCTCAATTTAACAAAAAAAGGCAGGCCTTGCAGTGTCTCCCCAATTCCAGCCAAGGTGTGTGAGGGGCAGGAGTTGGCGGCTCTGAAAGGGAACTAGTCATTCAATCCCTTCGACCCTCAGGGAAACCCCTCTGTCTGGCGTGGCAGAGGCTGTCAATTCAATTATAAGTCGAGCAGATATGCAGGGGCACGGCTAGGAGTAGGGACAGGGCAGGTGAGCAGACACAGGTGCAGATCCACAGACACACAGCACACAGACCCACACTGCACTCGTGAGAGAGACAGACCAACACGCACAGAGGCATAAACCCACACAAAGAGACCCGGGGCGGGTACCAATTCAGTGCACATACACATATACCCAGAGAGACCGTGACCACACAGACCTATCACACGCTCACACAGACAGCCAGCCTCTTCTGCCCCCTGCCCACAGCCAGCAGAGCCAGATCCTTACCTGAGAGTGCAGAGCAGGGGGCAGAAGACTGACGCATATTTATATATAGGCCTCAGGTGTCTTTATATAGGGTGGGAGGGGCTGGGATGGGTCAGGTGAGCTGGGAGGATGATGGGCAGACTGTATGGGGGAATGAGGGCAGGGATGGACTAATCTTTGAGCAAAGAACAGCTGGAAGCAGTGTGTGTGTAGCAGGCGGAGAGAGAGTGGGGAACAACCCATTACATGATTGGTAACACGATGCCACAGAACCAAGGCAGGGGTCCCAAACCCTGGCAACGCTGTTCAGCCAGGGCTGCCTCTAGATATTTGTGGAACTGCTACTGAATGCCCGGCCACGAGCTGCTTCACACTTTAGTTAACCCGCTGACGCCTACAAAATAGATAGGATTCTCACCTGCTTCCATGGGTGGAGTTGGAAATAAAGACCCTAGTGGAGGGACCTGGTGGAATCTTTGCCCTGGGCGCCAAGCCCCAGGCCTGAATTCTCAAATACGCTGCCTCAGCCCAGGAGCCAGCCTGTCAGTGGAGATCAAACAAGTCTAAAAAGGGGACTTTCAGTATGGAATGCAGACAATGGGAAGGGAGCCTGGGGTTTTGAAGTCCAGATTGCCAACTGGCTTTGCACTCTGCAAGTCCCTGTGGCCCGGTCTCCACTAAGCCCTTTGACCTCGGCTGTGGGCCACAAGCCTTTGCTCTGTGTGCTCTGGCCACGCTGGCCTCCACTTGTCCCCTGCAGGCAGACCAGGTGCCCCTGTTATAAGCTCTCCTGTCTCCCTTGTTCCTTTCTTCCAATGTCTCTTGCCCCCACTAGACTGTATGCTCACCCTTGTATTCTCAGGGACTGGCCCGTAGCAGTTCTCCTGGCACTTTGCAGGTCCCCGGTAAATATCTGGTGAATGAATGAAAGGTTGGAGTGTAGTTATTGCTGGGTGATAATAGAAATATAATATTATTATACATAATACATTTAATATTGTTATAAACATAAAATGGCCTTCATTTCTGTGGTTTATGTTTTATGTTTTTTTCTCTTACAAATTTTTTAAAATTGTTATTTTTTTTTTTTTTTTCTGGAAAAGGAAGAAAGAGGAGGATCTCTTCCAATATCGCAGCTCTCTGGCTGACCTGAGCTCATGCTGCCTGCCCTTGGGCTCACAATGCTGGGTAAAACTGAGGCCAGCTGAACCTCCTACCCTCAGCCAGGCAAAAGGCTCGGTAGGCCACCGTTTCAATCAAAGGGAAAAAGAACCATGTGAAATTGAAAGCATGCAAGAGAAAACAAAGACGTTAAAACAGCTGCTGTTCCAGGTTTTCCTGGAAAGAGCCCGGATGAACTATCTGCACCTGAACAACATTAAATTCATTCTTAAAAAGTAACATACCTGTTGCCAGATGGGTACTAGACTTATCAGGGTGATCAATCTGTAAGGTATATAAATGTCTCACTACTATGTTGTACACCTGAAACTAATATAATATTGTAGGTCAACTGTAATTGAAAAATAATTTAATAAAAAGAGAAAAAAAGTAACGTATCTGAGAGAACTGGAAACAGATCCTTACAAAGTTTATACCTGAATGTTCAGAGTAGCTTTGTTTGGAAAAGCTAAAACTTGGGAGCTTTTCGAATGTCTGCCAATAGCCTATTGAATAAGCAAATTGTGATATATGCATTTGATGGACTACTATTTAACAGGAAAAAGGAAGAACAATTGATATACGCTAAAACACGATTGAATCTCAAAATAACTGCCAAATGAAAGAAGCAATACATAAAGAATACATAGTATAATTATACATAGTATAATTCTGTCTATATGATTCTAGAATTTTGTAAAATTCTAGAAAATGTGAACCAATTGATAGCATGATGGGTAGGGGGAGGGGTGAAAAGAGATGCTAGAAAAGGAGACCACGACACTTTTGGGTTCGATGGATTTTTCATTATCATGATTGTGGTGATGGTTTCATGGAGTATACATACTGCAAAACTTATCAAATATGCACAATTTGTGCAGTCTATCATATGTCAATTTGGTCTTAATTAGGACTCTAAAAACAGAAGTAACATAACCACGTCTGAAAATGATTTGAGAAAAGGAAAAAGAATGATTCTCCTTTATTTCCATGGTGGGCAGAAAAATATTTTTGTGTGTCAAGTTCTTTTATAGTATCAATTACCTCATATTACCTCTTGGAGATAGGTGTTATCGTTTCTTCTTTTGTAAATAAAAAAAGGCCAGGATTCAGAGAAGTTAAGAAACTTGCCTGACGTCACCCAGACAGTGTATAGTTAGTCCCAGAGGAGTCTCGAGCCTGGGCCCCTTCTCCTCCTTACCAATCTTCTCTCCTTTCAGGAATGCTCTCCTGAAAAATTCCCGCCTGCCTTGGTAACATTATGGGGAAAGAATTTTGATCCACGCCTAGGTGGGGAGTGATTACTGCCTCAGGCACACATTTGCTGTGAGCCTTCTGGGAGCCAGGGCCAGGCGGACGGAGGTCCACAGGGAGTGTACCCAGGCACTGCTCCCACTCCTCAGCCTACACTGCGTGGATGGCATGACCTGTATCCACCCAAGTCCTGTCCTTGCTAGCCCTCCACACCCCACCTCCCTTCCAGGAATCCTCCATTTCGCCTTCAGGAACCCTGAAGGCCGACATGACCTCCCCACCCCCACCCCTTGCTGTGGCAGGAAGCTGAAAGGAGATAAGCCCATGTCACATGGACCCCCACGTGGGAAAGCAGGGCTGAAGGGCTGAGGAGGGTGGTGGGGGCTCACTGCTCTGAGCTCGAGGTTTAGGATCTCAGTTTTCACCGGCTCTGGGGTCAGGGTCTGAGCTCAGGGGTCCCTGCCTTACAGGTGGTACATGCTTACCAAGTGCTTGGATTTACTGCCTGGCTGAGAGAGGTGGTGCTTACCTGCCAGAAATGCACCGAGTGGAAAATAAAAGGAGCTGTGGGGAGTAAAGAAGACATTGCTGGGGGGAGGGGCTGGGCTCAGGGAGAGGAAGGCTGACAGGTGTCTCTTGTAGCAGAACAGGCTGTGGGTGGCGGTCTCAGGAGGGTAGAGTGACAGTGAAGGCCAGAAGGTAGGATGTCCTTCTCTGTGACCCCCAATCCCTGTCAGCAGAGCCAGCAAGGGCCCCCGGCTCCTGGGCTGCCCTGTGGGGTTGGCAGGGAGGCAGGACAGCCAAGCTGCTTTACTGGGTTTGGTGGACAGGTTTCTCACAGCAGGAGGGTGAAGGTGGCTGGCCCTGGGCAAGGGCTGGAGAGCACGCTGCAGGACTGGAGATTCGGGGCAGGTGCACTGGGGAGCCTCCGCCCTCCACCCAGGTTCCTGGGCAGATCACTGACCCTGATCGCCCAAGAGAAGCTAATAATACCTTCCCTGGCTAGTTCACAGATTTCAAAGCTTGACGAGATCAAATGGCATCACATGTGTGAGAGCTTTGGCAATGTCAGATTAGGTGCAAGGTGTTATTGCTGGTATGACCAGGATTAGCACTGAGGACCTATGTGACTTCCTGGCCTTCTCATTCCTTCACTTGCTCACACTGAGATATTCCTACTGGCTTCTGGTATCACTCAGAGTGGCTCCTGAGAGGTTCCCTCCCTGTCCAGTCTCTTGCAACACCTTTCTTACCTTTAAGGTGACCAGATGTCCAGGTTTGCCTCGGGCTAAGGGGCTTCTGGATTAAGGACTTGCAGTGCTGAAACAGGCTCAGTTCCAGGCAAACCAGGACCAGTGGTCATCCTACCGCTCTCCCCACCCCCAGGTTACTTCCTCTTCCCTGCGGGGACTATGGTGTCCCAGGCATGTCAGTGTGCTGTCTCTCACCCTGGTTGCCCTCTCCTTCGTTGAAGCTTCTAGTCTGGGGCACGCCACCCAGAGAGTGGACATACCACTCCCGGCCATTCCAAAGGCCCTTCCCTCTTCTCAGAGGGACTGGTTAGCTCTTACCAATCCCTTCGCCTTTGTCCTTCTCTCTACCCCTCAAAAGTGGGCCGGACCTTTCCCTACTCCTCAAGGGTGCAACCCCACCCACACCTCAGCCCCTTGAGAGGCCCCAGCAATGAGCTTCAAGGGAGGAGAGATCCTGTCTCGCCTCTCTGCCTGCCCAGAGGAAGGAGCACCCTGGGCAGCTGCAGGCAAGCCTGGCCTGCTCCCCACATCTGTGAGCACACCCAGGCCTGAGTCCTTGGTGCTCTCTTGGCCTCTTCCCTCTCCACTCTGTCCACCCCCAGCCATGCTCTGAGGCCTCCTGCTCACTCTTTCCTGCCCCCGCCCACACACACTACTCTGTCTGGTCCAGACCCCTCCCTCCAGGTTATGGACACTGTCTCCTACTTGCGGGCTGTTCCCCCCACCCCCATGTCTCCCCTGGCTGAACCAGTCTGGCTTCGGCTTCCTAAAACACTGTGGAATCCTTTGCCCCTGCTGCAAAACCTCCAGCAAACCCCTCTGGACCACCTTACACACCCCCACCCCTGGTCTGCCCTTCAGTGGCCTCCTCGGTCTGGTCTGTACCTTCCTAACGTTCTCCTGCTGGTAAGAGCCAACGCCACTTCCCATGCTGCATTCATGGAATGCTCCATTACTACCATCCCCTCCTTGAGTCTTGCTCATCCCTTGAAGCTAATCTCCTAGAAAACTCCTTCTCCGTTGGCCTAAACCCTATGCTGCCCCGGCCTCTCTCAGCTAACTTGACCTGGTTATTGACAAGTGCCTCTGAAGTGGAGCCTGGATCTTCACTTCTTTGTTCCTTCATTGCCTCAGCCAGGAGAAGCACACAGTAGGTGCTGCTGCTGTCATGGGCAAACCCTAAAAGGGGCAGCACTTGGCCTCTGGTATAGGCAGCTCTGGGCTGGGGGTCAGGAGCAGGTGGCGGCGGGTCCTGAGTCACTTTTTTGGCCACCAGGGAGAAGAGAGCCCCCAATGAGGGAGACCTCAGGGGTTCAGTTCCACACCAGGGTTCACCTCCCACTGTTGGGCCTGGAGCTGAAAAGCTTGAGTGTGCCCTGGAAAGCAGAATGGAGGGGTAGTGGATCCTCAGACCAGCCTTCCTTCTGCCTCCTGATGCCTCACAGGGCTTCAGCCCTACCCTGCTCTGGCATGTGTGTTCTTGGGAGAGGCGGGGCCCAGACTTTGTCCCTGGCAACTGGAGCCTGGTGTTTCTGGCCTTGGGCTCTACCTCATGTACTCTGAGTCCTTCCCACCCAGGGCCAGGCCTGGCCTGACCTGAGAGGCCTATACATATTCTTGGAGGTAGGAGTTAGGACAGCAGTTTCTAGATCCAGGAATGGCCGTGGGGAGAGGGGGAAGAGTCGGGGAGTGGGTTCGCAGGAAAGGAACACCGGCTTTAAGCCAACCTCTTGCCCCTTCCCATTTGGAGAGCCACCTCCCTAGTAGTAGCTGGGCTCTCATGGAATCCAGCCTTGCCCACCCTCTTCCTCAGTACTCGTCCAGCCACCCAGAGCTGGAGACTGGCACCAGACAGTCTAAGGGCTAAGCCCGAGCCAACAAGAATGGTTCCCGGGCACCGTAAGCCTGGAACTAGGCCCGGTGCGATACAGAGGCAGGTGAAGCACAGGGGCTGCTTCCAGGAGCACCAGGGCTGGCTGGAGAGAGATGGGAGCCAGAGCTGGGCCTTCAGAGGGGGCAGGGAGACGGGGGAAGGGAGCAGGCAGGGAAGACTCTTTGGAGTGAGTGGGGCAGAAGCCTGGCCTTGCAAGATTTGCTGGGCAGGGGACAATATGAAGGAAGGCAAAGAGAGGATGCTGAGGGGGTGCCCCAGGATCTCTCCCACCAGTGCACAAAAGCTCCCCATACCCTAGAAATCTTCAATGTGTTCAGGCCCCAGCAGGCTGGGAGGAGGCAGCTTTTGGGGTGCCTCAGGATGCTGCGGCGGTAGCACTCAGAGGGTGGCTATCACGGTTACCTGAGGTGAGCTTTATTCTGGGTCACATGTTGTTCTGGATGTTACCGTGTTATTTCCTTTCATGTGCCAATGAGTCCGTGAAGTAGATATACCTCATTTTACAGATGAGGACCAGAGACATAAGGATTTACCTAAAGTCACACAGTTAATTTGGAATCCACCATCCTACTCTGTCTCATCTTATGACAAGGTTGAGGAAGGACAAAGGCTGGAATGCTTACACTGAATGATCAGCCATCCACAGGGACAGCCATTCTGGAAACGGTGAAGGGGTCTGAGTAGTGCAGGCCGCCTGGGTGGCGCCTCTGCCAGGTCTGTGCTCCCAGTCTCAGCATGTGGTCCAGAGGGTCTTTCCTCCCTTGCAGGCCGCCCTTCTCTTCCCTCCTCAGTGAGAATCCCTAGACTTGCAGCTATTTTGCTCTCAGAGTTGGCTCCAGGTCTGTGCGCCACAGACCAAGAATACGTTCTAAAAGAGATGCGACCTGGACCGGTGAAGTATGGGGGCAGCTGGTATGGGGGTTTGGTGCGGGGGCAGAGTACTGGGCAGGCAGGCATCTATGGGGTCGCATCTGTGCTGTAAACAGGCTGTGTGCAGCCTTGGCAGGTGATGGTGCTACCCTCCTGGGCCTCTTCAATAAAATAAGTCTTCTACAACTGCGTAGCTTCTCTAGTCTGATGGGGATGGGAGGTGGACATTACGGAGACTTGAAGGAGGGGAGCTGGGGGAGGAGGAAGGGAGAAAGGGACTGCCCCCCCACCTCCCCCCGCCCCGCCCCGCACAACCAGGCTTGTAACTCTGCTGCCCCCTCGTGGTTGCATAGAGTGAACATCACGCTACTTACCTCCCCGCCTCCCCTAGACAGGGAAGGGGGTTCACTCTTAGGGGCCTTTAACAGCCACCACCCCTCTCAGGGCTGCGTGCTTGTGAGTGAGAGAAAGGCAGTTACAGCCTATACGCAGGATACTCGCAGCTATGCCTAGGATTCATTACCTGGGTTATTCGATCACGTATTCCTTCTGCAAGCGCTGTGGGAGGGTCTGCAGTTTGCAAGGGCATTGTGCCAGGCGCTGGAGGTCTGGAGGCACTTGGCACACCATTTCTGCCCTCAGAGAGCCTCTCTCCAGGGGGAGAACAGACCAGCAAACCACAGACGCTGGAGAAAATAGGAGAATGTGGGGGCTGCTCCAAGGTGTGACATATTGTGTGAGTAACACTTGGGAAGCACATGGACGGCAACTGTGGGGGCCTGTTTGTTGGTTTTTCCTGGGCACATGGGCCTCCAGCATGATAGGTTGGGAGGCCCTTTCTGCTAGGTTAATGGGTTCTCTCCTGGCAGGCCTTCCAGAAGAGCTGGGTCACCTTCCTCGTGTAATGGCTGGATTTCTACCTGTGCCTCCTGCTCCCCTGTTGCTGTCCAGCCCTCACTTTGGCTATGAATGGAGGTAGGGGGATGGCAGACCTCGCCTCACCCCTGCAGCCTCTTCCGTCTACACCGCTCCTCCTCAGACCTGATCTAGGAGCCTGGGCTCCAAAGATGACAGAGAACATTAGGTCTTAGATGCATCTCTCCCTCCTAGGCTCGTGCTCTGCTCTGGCCTCCCAGCTTTAACAACACGGGGTGGGCAGGTGATGGGAAGCCTGACTGCCACCCCCAAGGCTCTGCCCCTAGCCTTCAGAGGCTTTGCTGGAACTCAGTAGAGTGTGTGCGGCAGCACAAGAAGAAGGTGAAAGATGGAGTAAGTATGTGTGTGAGGGAGAAGCCCAGGGCAAGGAGCCTGGGTGTGTCACGTTGCTGGGAAAGTAGATGCATCTGACTCAGTGGGAACATCCGGCAGGAAAGGAAGAGAGAGCGCAGAGACCTTTCCAAGCAGGATGGGAACTCTGGGGCTGCGGAGATTGGGTGTGGGGTCAGGAGTGAAGGCCTGGCCAAGAAAGAGGCTAAATGTGGTGGCGAGGAGAGCACAGGCAGGAAGGGGTAGCTCAAGGGGCGCAGAGGTTGTACTTCTGGGGCTGGTCTGGGAGGACAGAGAGGGCGATGGGGCTTTTTGCTCTGGAGACAGAAGGGGACAATTTATGGCATGGAATTAGGGAAACTGAGGCCTGATCAATCAGGGATGTGGGGAATGCAGGGAACTCTGACCCTCCCTTCAGGTTCCAGAGATTGGGGCCCTGTAACTACTGAAACAGGTCCCAGGCACGCCTAATACAGACACCACCTTTCTTCCCAGCATCCCAAACCCCAGGTCCCAGAGGTTCTCAGGGTGGGACTGCCAGGCAAGCTGTTCCCCTGGGCAGAGAAACCAGCCTTAGCTGTACAGGGAAGATTTGGGGAGAGACTTTCCCAAGAATACCTGCTTCCTTTCTCTGCGTCAGAGAGGCTGAAAAGGCCAGCCCTAGAGAGCAGGGTCAGGAAGGGCCCAGAGTTAGGAGCCCAGGGGGGAAGGCTGGTGGTTAGCTGTGAGCGGTGGTGGCAAGGGCACTGCAGGAAGGCCCAGCACCCCACACCAAGGGGAGATCCGAACAGCTAAACCTTGCAGGAGTGGCTATACTTTAAAATACAGGGAAGACAAAGTCCAACCCAAAGGAATGAATGACTAATGGTGTTATTTTAGGTATGTGGTAGTATTTGGTGGCCTAGGGCAGGTGACCTTCTTGATTCCTTCAAATTATTTAGACCAGCGCTGGTGAGGAGAGGGAGGGACGGCTCGTTTGAGGTGGTGGCCCACAGACCAGGGAGCCTGCAGTGTCCTGTAGGCCTTTGTGTCCTGTAGGCCTTTCTCTACTAATGCGAGGGACGCAGGCGTAGGTTGTCTGCCCATCTGCCGGCACGCAGACCCAGGCTGAGGCACAGGGCCTTGGGGTAAGCAGGGCCTGGGGCAGCCAGGTCCTCCGCCAGGGAGAGGTCTGTCAGTCTGTCTGGGTACGCTGGGGCAGGGCAGGGAGAGGTGTTGGGCAGGGCCAGCTGGCTGCCGGTGCCTTGGTCCTCGCCCTCTGAGAGTGGACGGGTGGGGGCAGTGGCCGCAGCGTTCCTGGCTAGAAGCCCAGAGGAGTCTTTTGTAATCACAACATGATCTCGTGTGCTGAGCAGCGAACCGGCAGGGAGAGGCCGACAGAGGCCCGGCTCCGGCGGCTCCAGCGTCCCTCCTGCTCTGGCTCCCCGGGGCTGCTCTGGAATTCTCTCTGTGCTCGCTGTTGCCATGCACTCAGCTGTGAGTGGCACCTTGCCCTTGGTCAAGGGCTTCTTGGGGCTAGGAGAGGGTTGGGACACCAGGAAGCATACTCTGGGGGCATCTGGGGACAGCTGGGCCCGGGAGGAAGAGGGCTGTGCATAGGCGGGTGGGCGGAGGGGGTGGGCAGGGGCATTGATCACAGTAGAGACCCTGCAGCCAGATAGGGAGCTGGGCCTGCCTGCCGAGCTGGCTCTCTTCTGTCACCACCGCCAGCAGCTTATGGCCCGGAGACGCTGGGCCCCTGGGAGCAGCTCTTTCCCACAAGCTGGGCACAGGCCTGAGGAGTGGGGTCCAGGACCTGGGAGCTCAGGACCCGGGGCCTCTCTTTTTACTGTGCTTCTGGGCCTGGGAGCCAAACAGCTCCCTCCTCGACCTCCTGAATCCCCTGGCAACTTCCCAGTCACAGCAGGTTCTGCTGCCAGAGCCATTTATAACTCCCATTCCAGGCTCTGCTCGTAGAGGAGCTCCCTGGAGAGCCGGGGGATGGGCAGCTCACTGCTGGGAGCTTTGGGCCTGGGTATGAGGCCCTGACCTGAGCCCTTGGGGAGGCAGAGAGATAGGCAGACAGGCCTAGTGGAGTGGGAGCTTGGGGCCTTCTATGTGCCATCTTCTCTTGTGACTGTTGCTTTCGGTCTGGGGTTTGTTCCTTGGGTGATAAGAATCTGGTTGGGTGGGAAAGTTGGGGCACTGGTACAGGATGGGCCCAGCAGTCAGGGTCTTAGGCCCCCTGCCCTCTGCAGGGGCCTCACGGGGCCCAGTCCCCGAGGAGCAAGCAGGAAGATAAGGATGCTGAGCTGGACCGGAGGATAGTTGCCCTTCGCAAGAAGAACCAGGCCTTACTACGCAGGTACCAGGTGAGTAGGCTGTGCCAGGGGCCAGGACGACCCACTGGGTGGGCACTACCTGTCTGACCCTCAGACCCTGTGTGGTGGCCTCTCCCTGCAGGCTCAGCCTGGGTACAGGGTGAGGGTGGGTGTGGTCCACCTCAGAGGCTCTGTGAGGGTCTTGGGGACTCTGTGATGGGGTGCCTTTGTCCCCTGGTGTCCCACTGGTGTCTCTCTGTGTAGGCCTGTTGGCGTCTGTGTCTCTGTGCCTCTGGGGGGCCGTGGCCTGTGCTGACCCAGGGCCCTCCCACAGGAGATCCAGGAAGACCGTCGGCAGGCAGAGCAGGGGGGCATGGCTGTGACCCCGCCAGAGCTCCTCAGACCTGATGGCCTCACAGTCACCATCAGCCAGGCTCCCGGGGTGAGCGCCCCTGGAGACAGGGTGGGGTGACAAGGAGGTGGACGTCCTGCCTGTGTCGGGGGAAGACAACTGCCCCTGCCCTGCTTCTCCCACTTACATACCCTCCAGCTCTCAACCTCATGCAGCCCAGGCCATTGGTGTCCCCCAGTTCCCAAAGGGCCACAGCTGAAAGGCTACAAAATAGAAGTCTCCTCATACCCTTTTCTAGTCCCACAGCCCTGTACGTATACCCCAAAGCACTGGTTACTCCTAAACCCCAAGCTGCAGGGGGACAGAGAAGTGGGGCTGAATGCCAGGCACAGTGGCTGAGGGACAAAGCCCCACTGTCCAAAGTGCTCTGGATTTCCCAGCTCAGAGATGACGAGTCACTGTGGCATCTTGGGCCCGAGTGGCCCCAGACCCTGGATAACCTAATGCCACTGGCATGTGAATGCCCTGTGTAGTCAGCTCCTCTGTGGGCATACCAGGGAGGGCCAGGGCTGGAACCCGGCCTGGGGAAGCATGCAAAGGACCCAGCCCCCAGCTCCTGCCCAGGACTGCCCACATGGCCTGAGGGCACAGCACCTCATTCTGCAGGGGAAGCGGGTGGTCAGCCAGAACTGGGTAAGGAGCACCCTTGGACCTGGAGCAGCCAATGAGATACTGGAGAATGAGGAGGTAGAGGACCTCACTGGTACTTTCTGCCTGGAGGAGCGGGTGGAGCTGGCGGTGACCATGGAAAACAAAGCCGAGGTAAGCAGGGTGGGCGGCGGAAGCCCAGGTACCAGACAGGTAGTCTCTTCTTCCCCACGCAGTTCCTCTGCGTACTGCCCATGTTCACCTCGCCTAGGCCAAGCGGATTGTAAGTGAGAAGCCCACAAAAGCAAGGAACCAGGGGGCAGAAGGGTCATCTGGAGAGGGCTTGGGCCGGAGCCCCTCCAGGCAGAAGGTCATCAACATGGATTCTGCACGGAAGGTACATCTTCAAGATGGGATGGGACATGAATGTGGTGGTCCCCATTTGGTAGAGGCTGAGAAGCTGAGTCACATATGTCCCCTATCTGTGGGGACATGCCCAGGCAGCACCAGCAAGAATTCACACCCCTTCTTCTTTTATTGGGGCACTCTTCATTTTAGGTGGGGCTTGCAGTGAGAGAGTGTGATCCAGCCCCTTACTCTACCTGGACCTCTAATGGCCAGTGGGTGGGGCCCCTTGGGTGTGGCCAGGAGGGTGCAGGGGACTGGCCATGGGCCAGGTATGACCTCTAGGTGGCAGCAGCCCCTAGTCCTGGCTCTTGCTCACAGCCACTGGGTGTCACTGTATTCTGGGTCTGGCCACACACCCCTGCATCAACCTTGTGGACAAGTGCTATTATTATCCCCATTTTACAGATGAGGAAATGATATACTGAGAGGTTAAGTAACTTGCCCCAAAGACACAGCTAGCAGGTGGCTGAAAACCGTGCTTATGGCAAACAGCACATTAGAGATGGAACGTATCTAATTTCTAGATGGGAACATCGAAACCTTGAGAGAGGAAGGGGTTAGTAGACTCTGGATTTCCATTCCAAGCTCATGGCTCTTTCTGGTTCTACCCTGTAGTCTGAGTGTCTTCTTCTGGCAGGGTGCTTGGGAAGCGCGGAGTGCAGGCCTGGTCCCAGGCCCAGCTCCCCACCGGCCAGTGTGTGGGCCCCTGGACGCGGGCTGGGACTATGCCCAGTGGAAGCAGGAGCGGGAACAGATAGACCTGGCCCGCCTCGCCCGGCACAGAGACGCACAGGGTGACTGGCGCCGCCCGTGGGACCTGGACAAGGCCAAGCCCACGTGGGTGGCAGGGATGGGTGTCTTGTTGGGCTGACATGCTTGTGGGCTTGGGGAGGGCTCACTGTGGGTGCTTATTGGAGGGCTAGTGGGACCCTCGCCACCCTGCGGCTTTTGGGTCCGGGCTCTGTGTGGGCATTGGGTCTCCTGTCTATCTTGGGCCCACCATCTCCCTGCTGCCCTCAGTTCTGGAGCTGGGTTTGGGAGAGGGGGTGTCGGGATGAGTCTTGCTGCAGCCTCTGTCCTCCCTGCACCAGCAGCCTGACCCCCCCGTCTCTGTCTCCACAGGCTACAGGACCTCGGCAAGCCTCGGGAAGAGGGCCAGGGCAGGGCGGGTAGCACCAGGGGTGAGCCAACACCTGCCCCAGCCTGTTCCCCTCCATGGCTTTTTACACCCTTTGTCCCCCTCTTCCTCCTTTCTCTGTTGCTTGGTTTACGATGTATTTTCAGAGCTGGAAGGAAGCATGGAAGAACATCTTCCTTCCTCTCCCTTGCCCATGTCCTCCCTACAAACCCACAGCTCCTGCCTGGGGTTCTGACCCCAGGTCTGGGGAGATGGCTCATGAGGAAGACTATGGTTGCTTACGGGTGAAAGTCCCATTTTCTCTGCCCCTGGACTGTGATAGGAACAGCTCTGTGAATTAATGGCCCCCAGAATTCACAGAGCTGCGCTCCTGTAACAGTTTTTACACATGGGAAGCTGGGGCTGCAGAGGCTGGCTAGACACTTAGCGAGGAGCGGCAAAGCAAGCACAGGGACCCAGCTCTCCAGGTCAGGGCTCTTTCTGGGAGCCAGAAAACCTGCACCTGGAACAAGGGAAGGACCAACAGCGAGCGTCCTGGTCCTGGAAGCACTGGTGTTCCTGCTTTGGATCCTCCGTCACCCCATCCTTTCCCCATTTCCTTTGTCCCACTTAGGTCCCAGGAGCCCCCGGAAGCCACAGCCCCCACCATTGCCGCCTGATGGCAAAGGTGAGTTAGGAGAGGAGGAGCCCCATGAGTTGGCGCAGGAGCAGGGCTGCTAAGGCCATCTTCTCTCCTTGATTTGTGGACCATTTCTTGCAGGTGGTACTATTCGGGGTGGGCAACCTAGCCGACCCTTGGTGACACCAGCCACACGCAGCAAAGCCCGGGGGACAGAACGGCTGACTGGCAGAGCCCGCAGGTAATAGGTGGCAGGGGGCAAAATCAAGGGAGGCACCTGGGTTCCTGATTTCCTGGTCTGCCTTGCCCCTGGGAGGTCAGGTGCCTGCTCTGCCTCCCCCACCCCCAGCCCCACCCCCTGGGGGACTGGGGAGCCTCTGCCTCCTGGCTGATGGCTGCCTAGTGGCAAGTTAATGAGATCTGGGGAGAGGCCATCAGCAAAAGCAGCAGCAGCAAGAGCCTGGTGCCCAGGGAGCTGGCAATAATTACAGCAGTTACGTCCCCGGGGAAGTCAGGCGCCTTTCCCAGGCAGCACAGGCAGGGACATGCCTGGAGTCCCCACAGAACTCACGGTGGGACAGGCAGGGCCATAGACAGCAGCCGGGGACCTGGGATGGGGCTGAGGAGGGTGGTGTTTAGAGGAGACGGTTGGATTTGGGGAGCAAGGTGGGCTGGAAGGGAAGCATCCTGGAGCCTCACTCTGGCTCTGAGGCTCCCGAGACCTGGGGCTCTTGCTTCTCCCGGGGGAACATGGGCCACTGGCTGTGGTGCAGGGGATATGAAGTGGGGAGGGCCCGCCCTGTGCTGTGTTTCTGCAGGTGGGAAGACAGCTGCAGGACAAAGGAAGACAAGCAGGAGGTAGAGAACCAGGAGGTGGGTGCCTGGACAGAGGGTGGGCCTTGCGAGGGACATGAGCCCTGGATTTGCCGGCCAGCAGGGCCAATGTCTTGTTTCAGGGACGTCAAAGCACCAGCAAGACTCTGAATGGGAAGGAACATGCACAGACGCAGAGCAGGATGGAGCAGGGCAGACCCCCGAGTGCCCCGGCAACCCCAGAGGGGCCACAAGCGGGTTCAGGAGCTTCAACAGCCAGTTCGGTCCCTGGCTCTCTGCAAAACATGGACTTGGTTCCCCTTGACCTCTCTCTAGGAGGCCCCAGCGGCCCTGGGCCTGAGAAGAGCGTGTGTGTTCTCAGTCCAGGGCCTGGGGCCCAGGACAGCCCTGTGTCCTGGCCGGATGGCTCGGAGCAGCCCTTGGGGTGGAACAATCCCCAGGCTGAGCCAGAAGTCCAGACTTGCTCTGAGCCACTAAGAGGAGCAGGGCCCCTAGAGCCCAGAGAAGACAGGTCTGGCAAGGCTGGGCCCCAGCAAGGCCTGGCACCGCGAAGCAGGCCCCCCAGAGGAACCGGCCACAGGGCAAGGGGCACAGGAGGTGTGAGGAGCAGGACAGGGTGCCCTGGCCCCACAGGGAGACGCTGAGCAGGGGGAGCAGGCTGGGGACAGGTGGAGGGAGGACACAGTCAAGAGCCTTCTTTATGGTGGGCGTCTGCTTGCTGGTAGCAAACAGTCTGGCTGAGCAGTTTGGCAAACTCTGGCACAGTGACACTTGAGGGCAGAGAGCTGTCCTTCCCTGCACCTCCCGTGCATATCCCTGTGCACGTGTGTTTTCACCAGCGGGTACAGCCCCTGGTGTATTCCTGTGCCACAACTGGTCTCTGAGGCTGGTGAGCCCTGTCCTGGGCCCATGGCTGCCTAGGTCACAAACTTCCCCTCAGGGGGAAAGAGCAAGGCTAGAAGCACTTAGCACTTGGATGGCCTGGCCTCCCTCTCCAGGGGCCAGCTGCCAGCATCTCAGGTGCAGGCGGCCTCAGCAGCTGGCACAGCCAGCCCAGGCCCGGGCCCTTTCCCACGCCTCTGCCTTGCACCCAGGTGGCTCAAAGGGTGGCCAGAGCAGGGCAATCTCACCAATTAGTTAGAAGCCTCCTGCCTTTCTAGAAGAGGAGGCTGAGGCCCAGAGAAAGGCAGCTCACAGCCGGCAGGGGCTGCACTGGGGATGGAAGAGCAGAGCTCAAGTCTCCTTTGCAAAAGGGAGGATTCCCGGAAAGTCTTCCTCTCTGTAATGGGGTGAGGTTGGGCGGGAAGTGGACAGTCTCCTCTCCTCACAGCATGGGGGGTGGCGGGGAGCTTACCACCAGGAACCCCCTCCCCTACACTCAGATCAGACATGCGTGTACCCTGAATAGGGGTCAGGGCGCAGCCCTGCAGCCCAGGGTCATTTCCTGCCATCTCCTACTTCCTGCCCCCACCACCTCCTACACCATGGTCAGGCAAAAGCAAGGACTCAGAGAGGACAAACGGCGACTCCAGCTAAGTATGACATTAGGACTTGTCTTTCCTACTTAAGTCTCCATTACTGCCCCTCCCCTGAGGCCCACGTCTGGTGAATTATCCAGACTCTGCACAAGCTGTGGCTTCCTCTCAATTCAACAAACATTTCCTGAGCACACAACACCAGCAACGTAGCCAGTGGGCGATGGAGACTTTGCCAGCAAGAGGGAGGGAAGAAACCTAATCATCCGGCAGATCCAGGCTGCACAGCAAACTGTTTTTGGCTGTAGGTGCCCGACAGAGGCTGGCGATGGTGGTAGGAGCCCAAAGGGAGCCATCCCGCCTCTGCTCGCAAAGGCAGGACCCCTCCCTTTCTCATCATGTGTACCCTTTGCCCCCAACCTCTTGCCTGGATCTCCTCTTGCTTGGTCCCCTCTGCTCCCCTCCTCTCTGGTCCTGTCACGGTTGTTCCTCTCTGCTGCAGGTCCCAGATCTCACCAGCACCCCTAGGTTCTCTAGGGATCGTCCAGATCATCCCCAGGATTTCTCCACTGGCAAAGTGAGGCCGTCACCATGGGGCTGCAGCCTGGCCTTCCTCACTGGCTCTTGTTCATTCTCTGCCCTTCTATTCAGGAAGCATGAGGAGGGAATCAGATTATTTAGAGCAATGCTTCTCACATATGAAGGTGCAGAGTAATGCAGATTTGAATGTAGTAGGTCTTGGGTGGGCCTGGGAGTTTGCATGTCTAATGCATCTCCCGGTGCCGCCTATGCTGCTGATAACCACACTTTGAGTAATAAGGGTGTGGACTGGCAAGTAGGGAGGACGGGGGGTGGGGGGGGTGGGGGGGTCGGGGGGGTGGAGGGGAGGGCAAAGATAGTCTCTAGACTCCTCAGCCGGTTGCTGGCATGTGGGGGAGGGGGCTGTGCTGCCCCTGTGCGTGGGAATTTCCTGGCTTCAGAGCTGGCTGGGAAGCTGAGGCACCTGGGAAGATGCTTGATAGGCCAGTGAGTGGTGGCACCAACTTCCTGTAGAAGAGACTGAGAAAGCTGGGTGGGAATGGGATGAGGTGGAAACAGGTGAAAGGTGTGGGAGTGGGGTTGCTAAGAGGGATTTTGGGAAGGCTTGAGAACATTCCTATGTGCATGGGAGGAAGCCCCTGTGAGACACGAATAGGCAAAGGGTGAAAGAGTCCCAGCTCAAGCTTTCCTTTTGCCTTCTAGCCACACTCCTACGGCTTTGGAGCTTGGCTCTGGCCCTGGAACCCAAGGCTCCCAAAGGATGGAGCTGGGGTAGAGCAGGTTCAGGCAGAGCCCTTGAATGCATATGTCTCAGAAATAACTGTGATCAAGAATTGAATTCTAGGATTCACAAACTGCTTCCAACCCCCAATACTGCCAACGGTGTAGCTGTACCTTCGCTCAAGGTCATGTGCCCAGGCACGTGTGACTATGGGACGGGGATGTAGAATTCGGGCAGCGCTCTGTTTCAGCCTCACGATAGGACCTAAGCAGGAGAGAAAGTTGTGCAGCAGGGCTATGGAGACAGAGGGCTTCTGTCCTTCTTGATGTTCAGAGAAAGGATGACATGGGACTCACGAGGGGCTCAGAGGATGGAGATTGGCACAGGATGTCGTCACTAGAGGAAGAGCGCAGGGCAAGGCAAGTATCACTGGGCTTTTCTCAAAAAAGGGGAGCCCCTCAGGATCAAGGGAACCAGCAGTTATGGCGGCCACCCCTTCTGCTCTGGGATGGAACCAGCTATGGAGCAGGAGGGAAACATGGTTCGACACCCCTCCACAAGCCTTGGGGTCATGGAAAGCCACCTCTCTCTTCCCTGTTCCTTTGTTTGAAGGCCTGGCAGCCTTCCTCTTGGATGCCCTTCTCCTCTCCAACCAACAGACCAGATTACTCTTTAAAGGTGGGGACTTCTTCATGGGACACAGCTGTCAGGAATCCAGGCACAGAGCTAGAGGAGCTGAGAAGGGAGGGCAAACAAGACTGCTGCGAGCCAGTGGGGAGATGACAGCTTTACCTCAGGCCTCAAAACAAGGAGGGCAGAAGAGGCGGAACCCCGTCCTGGGCCCAGACCACCTTGCAGAGAGGAGCAGCAGGCCACATTGCAAGGGAGGGATTGTTTTTGATGACAGGCAGCGCGGCAGAATGAAACAAACATGGGCCTTCGAACCCGACAGACTGACTCTCAATCCTAGGTCTGCTCTCTGCTGGCTGGGTGAACTCGGTCCACTTTAACCTCTAAAAGCCACAGTTTTCTTTTCTGCAACGTGGGTCTAGTAAAACCTACCATAAAGGGTCATTCAAAAAATTAAAGACAAGAGTATGCAAAATATACCTAACACACAGTAGGCACTCTATTAACAGTAGCCTGGCACCCAGAAGGCACTTAGTAAATATTTGTTAAATAAATGAAGTAGCTGTTTGGTGTGATCTCTGTCTATTTGGTTTCCTGTTTTTTCCTTACGTTCTCCTCTAGTCTCTTCTTCACTGGGGTCAGTATACTCTCGGGGAAACAAAGGATGAGTTGTAAAGTTTAGCAGCCTTCTAGGTCAGTGAGCGGCTTTAATCCAAGGGAGTCTCGTGGAGTCAAAGCGTCAGGAAGTGACCCTGTTCTTACAGGGAGCGCCCTGTCCCCACCCCCTAGTGGGACCCCAGGGATGTCCTGCGCTTGCCCCTAACTTCACACACTGGCTCCCACAGCTCAGAACGGTGCCTCGTTTCCTCTGTTCATGTCAGCAGCAATCTCATCAACTCCCACCAGTTTTTGCTTCTTTACTATTTCTCCCCCAAACGAACTCCTTGATGGAGTTTTCTTCATGCCGCCTCGTGTTAAGTTTTGTCACCCAAATGAACAGCATGACAGTATTTTCTTATGGTCAAGGGATGGGTAAGTGGAGATCTCTGGAAGCAGGGGCTCCCCAGCTACCTAACAAGGCACAGTTCCAACCCCGGCCTCAGGGACAGGAGTAACAAGAAAAGACAGTACTCCCCCCACCACCAATAAAAAAGAGGGGCAAAATCCCGGTATCTTATTTTTGGGTCTAAACTGAGGTGGGGGTGGGAGTGGGGGCCAAGGGGATAGGAGACACAGAAGACACCAACCACTTTCTTTCTGACTGTCGCCATGTATCAGTGTGCACACAGCCCGGCAAGCTCGTCTCTCTGAGTGAAGGTCATCGGGGCCGACAAGGGCTGACACTGGGGGACACAACCTCACTGAGGGGGTGCTCAAGGCTGGGAAAGGCAATGAGAGGAGACAGCATAAGGTCCAGACTGGGGCTGCTTTCTCTCAACGAGTCTGCTGGCCCACGTCACAGCCTCTCATTAAGCCTCCACTTGACGCCGGGGAAGTGAAACAGCCCAGACCTGGCACCAGAAAGAACAAATGTGGCGCCCACTGTTCCTTTTAAGGACTGGCTGGAGGAGCAGAAGGCCCCTGGGTAGGAGGTGAGGCAAACACATCGGTACCTTTGTGGGAAACGGAGGGAGGACTGGCAGGCCTGCGGCTTCACAAGCGCTCCGGGGCAAGTTCTCCTGCAGCCCTCAAAAACAACCAACAGTGGAGGCTTTCCCCCCTTTTCTCACAACCTCTGAGGACACAGTGTTTCCTCTCTCCTCAGTAGGGCAGCTGGCTTCAACCAAGAAAGAGGATCAAAAGGCCTTTCGATAACTGTCAAAACAAATTCCCTAAACCTAAGTTACAGGATCAGAGGGAAAGTCTCAGCCAGTGCTTCCCAAGTTTTCGTGTGCATCAGAAGGACCCTAAAGACTAGTTCAAACACAGCGCCGAGCTCCATTTCTCATTCAGCAGGTCTGGGATGGGGCCTACGACATGGCATTTCCACAAGTTCCCAGGGAAGCTGCTGGTCTGCGTGCCGGCATGATGCTTACCGCCTGCCCCTGCACATTTCTTTCCGGGCATCAATTTTGCCCAAAGGGACAGACGTCCCCTCGAAAATATATTACCTCATGTGTGTACTTTTATTCCCAAGATCTCCAAGCCCCGTCATGTCTATTACCTCCATGTGCTCTCATGAATTCCCATTTGGTTAGGAGGAAAGAGAGGGGTCAAAGGCCATAACCAGTGCCATTACTGAGTCCTCAGATTTATTTCCTATTTCCAGTTCAGGAGTCCCTCCCAAGAATGCGCTGCTTCCCACACAGGCCCTCACGATGGTGTGAGCCGTCTATGGATCAGAGACAGGCGGCTGTGACACAGCACTGCCCAGACTGACCCGCAAGGAGCTCAGAGGGCAGCGGGCCTCCAGGACACAATCGAGGGGGAGACCTCCACTCGTGACCCAGAACCCTGAGGTAGCAGAGACGTATATTTAAAAGGAAATGTTTGGTAATCAACGTAATTGCTTTTTTAGACAAGCTGGGTTGGGGACTTCTGAGGCTGACGTGACCCACTGAAGGCACTAAATAAATAGTTCTTGAGTTAATGGTGGTAGCTTATGGAAAATATTCTAAGGAAAGTCAGAATCGTATTGCTATTTAACTAAGGAAAGTTGGAATCTTATTGCTGTTAAGCTATTGCAAAAACAGATTACTGAAGAAAAAGGGGCAGTAACAAGAGTGGATTCTTGTTGGCACGACTATAAATTCCTTGAGGGTAAGAACTGTGTGGTAATTTTCTGATCCCTTACTGGTACCTTGACAAACGTTTATAGAGTAGAACAGAACAACTGGTGTGGTCCAGGTGCCCCTTACTGACCACGTGGCTCACGTGTACCATGGAAGCCATGGCTGTTTCCACACGTAGAGGATGGAGAGCTTGGTAGAGTGCGTGTGTGGTAAAAAAAAGTTTTTTGTTTTTATATTGTTAAAATTAGCTACTGGAGGGAACAAAGAGCATAACGTAGGTTTTCTGGCAGTAGAAACCCATGGGCTATGTCAGCAAGTAAAACAGATGTGACCAAAAAACTGCTGATGGAGCAGGTATATTTATAGCTCAACATTAGGCCAGGGCAGAGGAGACAACGAATGGGTCACATATTCTATGCTGCCTCCATCAAGCACCACATGGAATACAGCTGTGGACTTCTGGTGCCTGGAAAGAACAGGCAGGCCAAGCCCAAGTCCCTCAACTTGGAAATAAAAAGACTGCGGCCAGAATGACCAGGGCAGTTGTGATTTGCAGGGCTTCTCTTTAGCAAGCCACTCCCTTCAGCCAGATTATGGGCCATGGACGTGGGTTCACAAGGGGATTATGACAGTGATACCACAATGACACGAGAGAGAATCCTATCCAACACAGTGATCAATCAGGTGATCAACAAACACAGAGCACCTACTACTGTGCCAGGTATTGTGAAATGAGCAAAGCCACTGTGGTCCCTCCCTCCACGGAGGGAGACCAAAAAGAAAAGAAAAGTTCGGCTGTAGCCCTTTTGTTACTGCGTTGCAGTTCCAGAAATACCTCCATTCTCTGCAGACAGGAAGGGGAGGGCAATTATTACTCCGTTTAAATAGCTGTGGCAGACCTAAAGCTCCAGAGCTGACCTTTCAGTTCTCCTTAAAGAAACATGTAGAAACAAGTAGATGCTCTCTACTCAACATTTTAAAACAGGATATAAATACTCAACTAAAGAACACACTATCTTAGAATTCCCAAGTGAAAACTGAAAACAAGGTAGACAGAAAATGGGCTCAGACGAAGTGGGAAATCTAGAGCTCTTCGAAAGAAAAATATTTTTTATGCATAAAACTTCAGAGAAACACTTCCTTGCACCTCCACACCCACAGGGGAGAGAAATGATACATATTCGGTGAGGCTCTCATCTTTCAAACTCAGGCTGTGAAGGAATAGCTGCACACAGTAACTTCTAGTATAAGCAAATGCCTATAAATGGTTCTGGTGGTGCAGGTGCAAAGCAGGGGCAGGAAAGGAACCCCCTTTGCACACACTTCTTCGTGGCTCGAAATGTGATGGACAATTTTGCAGTTAATTTCTAACCCCTGAAAGTAAAGCCATTCTGACCACTGTTCCCCACCAACTGGGCCTTGTTCTGGTGGAACAATGCCCTTTGCATCAGCCAACGGGCTCCTGCTGTACATACTGCTGTATGTGCCCACCATGCAAAGCTGCAAAAGCCACATGTCACCATCTACAGAAAGGAGGGGCTGACTAG
The DNA here is from genome assembly GCF_004115265.2 of Rhinolophus ferrumequinum. NCBI lineage: Eukaryota > Metazoa > Chordata > Mammalia > Chiroptera > Rhinolophidae > Rhinolophus > Rhinolophus ferrumequinum. The sequence continues at coordinate 64,710,163 of NC_046289.1, forward strand.
AAGAGCCTCGAAACTCTTCCCCTCCCCTCCTGCTCTGCCTTACCAAGCCCTCTCATAGAAAGCCATTGTGTAGGCTGCAGACGAAAATAAAAGAAGGGCGGACTTTTTCCATGCTCCCCTGCAGACTACAAGGTGATGTAAAAGCGCAGCAGCCACCCCCCCAACAGCTCTGGAGAAGTGCAGGCCTCAGGGGGCCCCACCAACACTGGCTTCTCCCTTGGTGAGTACTGGGCAGCATTGTCTAATAATGAGCTGAGCTCAATTGCTTGCCATGTATTTTGCAGCATAACTAATCCCTTATATTTGTGCTTTTCACCCACGTCTTTTATTGTTTGCTTTAGGGGTAGAAAAAGCCTCACCTTTGAAGCAATCTACAGCTTCTCTCAGCCCTTTGGCTCGCTCGCCTCCTCCACTGTAGACAAAGCTCTGACCAACCACTGCAGACTCCTCGGTGTGTCTTCCCCAGTGTTAGCACTTCTTGAGCAATCTAGGGGCCAATGGTTTAAAGGTGAGAACAGCTATGCTATCAGGCGGCTTATCCTCACCTCAGCACTTCGCCAGCTCAATGTTTGTAATAATTCTTAACACGCATGCTGACTGATCTCTTAGCTTCCTCAGCTGGGCATCTGTTTAGAGCCCTGTAAAAGCAGAACTTCTTTCAACCTAAAGCTAGATATCACTGTTCTTCCAGAACGTCTTTCAACCTAAAGCTAGATATCACTGTTCTTCCGATCCCATCATTGCTTCCTGACTAAGATGGATTCCTGCCACCCCTTACTAATCAATTCGGTCAAGCCATCCGGCACAGAAAACACCAGGGCAATTACTTTTTCCTCTGACACTAATTCATCACCCCCCATCTACCACATCTCAGACCATTTCCTCTTCCAACCTCTACACTCCTTCCCCAAGAAGTTCAAAAAGAGAAATGATCAACTTACACAGAGTTCTTAGAATGTATTTTTGTTCACCTGAAAAATAAAACTTTTAAAAAATATACAAGACTTTTTGAGTACAGGTATATCTTAAATGGCTGAATTATAAATAATGTCTCTGGTCATGTTCACAGCTACAGCTGGAGCTAATGTCCCAATTCCAGTGAAGGCTTTAGAGAGTCAGGAGGCCAGCAGCTGGACCTACAAGTGGTCTCTCTAGACTCTTTGATCCATCCCAAAGTGGATTCAACAGTCCAGAATACAGGGGTCAGGATGGGGACAGGGGATTGGACTCCCAGATGGTCTCCTGCAAGTTCAAAGGATTCTTGGAATAAGATCAATTTACAAATATTAAAATATAGGACTAAAAATTCACACAATAAATATAAATCACAGGCTATTATTGGAGTTATAAAGTGGCATTTTATGTTTCTTCCCTCCAGACCCCCACCAAAAATTTAAAAAGGCCTCAGAGGCTTTCTAATGACAAAAGTCAAGTAAGCTGCTCAGAAGTCTTCTCCAGCCAAAGACACCTTGGGGGTGCTACCAGCCTGCCCCTAGGCTATGACAGCTCAGCTGCTATCTTGCCCAAGACAGGACATGGCTTAAAGCAAGGCTGTTTGTCCTATAAACTTGGATCAAAGCTAACTAGAGTGCAGGCCAGAAAACTGGAGAGACAAACTGTTTCAGGACTCAGGTGGATAAATTTTTGTCTTTTTCTAAAAAAGTGCCTCATTTCCCAAAAAGGAAACACTAAGGGGTTTGATATCTTGTCACGACCTACACTCAATTGCCTAAAAGCAAGTGGCAGAAGAAAATGGAATCTGAATTGAGGGCGTATAATTCTTGCTGCCCCAGAGCTATACACATGTCATTTCCCTTGATGTTACTCATCTCAATAAAAATACAGGCTGCATATAAGTAGGGTTTACCGGGAGAGGTAAAGACAAGCCAATTTAATGTTCCCAAGACTGGTCTACTAACTGGCTATCAAAGCACAATCCTGAGTTTGAACCTTTTAGCCTTTACTGCTCTATAATACAACTCAAACCCAGAGAACATGCTCAAAGCTCTGGTTTTATCCTAATCACAGGGCTACATTGTCACTGCAGGTTCAGGAAAGAGGGAAGGCTAGGGTGATTACTGGAACAAGACAAGATCTTGAGCAGGAAAAAAAAAAGATAAAACAATTGTGAGTCACTCTACTTACAAAAGCTTGCTCTTTCTAAAAAACTGTGAGGAGAAGGTCAAGGATTGAAGCAGAGGCATTGCTCTTTCCCTTCCTTCTTCCCTGGCCCATATCCAGACACTTAGGGCTGCAACAGGAAACCTCTTGGGTGGGGGCACTAGGGTGGGAAGAGGAGGGGATCAGTACACCCTGCACCCTCTCTAAACTGCTTCTACTTCTCTCCTAAGGGTTTCCATTGTCCTTTCAATAAGTCTAAGAATGATTATACTCTTTTGTGTCGTAAACCTATCTTTCTGAAATAGGAAGGGGAATAGGGGAAAGAGTGGGTGATGGAAAAAAGTGTTTGTGCCCTCTGGCTAGCTGCACTTTGGGGACCAGCAAATAGCCCTTGCTTGACCCCATCAGTCAGTAGCTACCTGGGGTGTGGGAGGATATATATATAGTTCTATGTAATTATAGCGTCTAGTGCATATGTCAACAACTATATACAGGGATCTATAAATTAAATGCATTTGTGGCCACTGCAACTAGGTTGACGTACCTGAGCTCCACTACTTTTGGTGCCCTCATCCTTGCGAGAGCTTCAGCTTATTTCAAAGCCCCTACAGCTCCCTCCTTCCCCTGAGTCTTGGGGGTTAAGCCGGAGTAACCCCTGCACGTAGAATACACAAGAGTGAACGGAGCCGCGCGGAAGGGTTCGGTGCTGGGACCTCCCCACCCCTCCCCCCACCCCCCTTATGGCTCAGGGCCCTGGCGCCGCAGCACGATCCTGGGAAGACCAAACCCCGAGTCCCTGGCGAATCGTGGTCCCTTGGCTGAAGATCGGGCTTCAGGTCACTCGCCCCCGGGGCGAGCCGCCGATCGTCGGGGGAAAGGGGGCGTTCACTTCCTGAGGGTCACTCCCGCGGGCTCCCCGCCGCGTCCTGCTGCAAAGTCCAGTCTCCGGGCTCGGGGAGGATGGTTCCCGGCCTCCTCTGGGGTGGTGGGGTTCAACGACTCCATGGCGCCGCCGCCGCTTCCTCCTCGTCCTCCTCGGGACCCCGCGGCCGCTCCAGAGGCCCAGCCAGGGGGTTGTCGGCAGAGGGGTCGGGAGGCATGGGCCGCGCCGCCTGCAGCGGGGGCGCGTCGCGCGGCGCCTCGCGGCTGGACGACCCGGTGGCATTGGGCCCCGCTGCAGTCGCCCCCGAAGTCCCGGACGGGCCAGTGGCGTTGGAGCCGCCGGGGGGCGGGCCGGCGGCTCCCCCCGAGGTCCCGGCGCCCACCGGCTGCCAGATGAGGCTGTAGTAGACGGCGAGCACGATGGCGGCCAGCGACACTGAGAGCACGTAGGCGAACACGGTGGCGAGCCGGACCCACTTCTTGTTGGTCTTGGCCGCCATCTTCGCCTTCTTGTCCCCGGTGTAGGTGGCCGGCTTGCCCCGCTCGGCCGGAGCCGCGTCGCGCTCCTTCATTGGGGGGCCCCGGCCTTTGCCCCGGTGCTCCACGGCCCCGGCTGGAGGGGGCCTGACGGCCAGCGAGGACTGAGCAAGGGGCAGCCCGGCGCCCTCGGTTCCCGGCCGCTTCGCGCTCCGCCGCCGCTCCTCACGCCGCCCGCTCGCAGCCCGCCACCGCGTCGCTGCAGCTGCCGCCCGGGCCTGGACCAGTCACCGCCGCCAGCGCCGCCGCCGCCGCCGGCCCGTCAGCTGCTTCCCGGCCGCCGCCACATCCACAGCCGCCACAGCCGCCCGGCTCCGCGTCCCCATCCGCCGCCGCCGCCTGCCCGGCCGCCGGCCGCCCGGTCTCCAGTGGCCGCGCGGACAGCGCGCTGCGCTCCAGCCGGGCTCCCCCGCCTAGCGCGCCGGCAACAAGGGGCGGGGGAGAGCGCTGCTGGGGGCTGCCTCTTAAAAGGGCGACGCCGGGGTCCGGAAGTGCCGCGCTGGGAGGCGGGCTTCAGTCCCGCGCCGCGAGCCCCGCCGGGACGCCCCGTTACGAGAGAGTTAAAGGAGGCTGGCCCTTAAAAGGGCAACGTCGCCGCCGCACCGCGCGGGCTGGCTCGGTGAGGGTGGGAGCTTGGGCGCTTCTTTAAAAGGGGAACCGTGTCGTTCGGGGCGGAGTGCGGGACTGGAAGCGGGGCGTGGAGGGGCGGTCCGAGCGCGGAGCTGTCAACTCGGGCACCTCTCCTTTCCAGGACTGTCTGAAGTGACAGGTGAAACAGCAGCAGCGGCTTCGGCCCCCAGCCCTTACTTTACCCCCCCAAGTGGTGGTGATACCACGCTCGTGCTGTCGGCTAGCGCCCCGCTCCACATACGCTTCGGGTGGGTCTTCCAGACCCTTTTATACCTAGTGAGCCTGGGGCGTAGGCAGATAAGCACCAGGAGCTGGGATGCCACTGTGGTCACAGCTGGTCGCGCCCCTTCCCCGCCAGCCCCACCCCCTTCCGGGTCCCGCCTGGGCTTCGCGGTTCTGAGGAAATCTTCCCGATTCCTGTTCTCTTCGAGCCCCCAGTCAGGCTGCCCAGAGCTTACAGAGCTTCCGGGACAGCACCACGTGCTCCACTGTTTTTCCAGGCTCGCCTCCCACCCTAGTGCCAAAGTTTGCAACAGGTCTCAGGTCCCGCTTTTTGGGACTTCCGACTCCCACGTCAAGGGGCTGCCCTGAACCCTTGGAGCCGCTCCCAGAGCTTTTTCCCTCTCTGATCCTCACCGGGCCTCAGAGCCAAGGCGGTTCTTCCCTCGTCCCTTCCGTGGGAGGTTTGTCCTCCCTCAGGTCGGTTCTGACGACCCCCCTCCAAGCTCCACCTCTCAGTAGCCGATTTCCCCTGTGCCTTCCTGCTCCTTCCGCCCTCTTCTCTCCTGCCTTCTCTTCTCATTCCCTCTCTACAAGGCTTTGCAGAATTTCTGACTCCCTTCTCCTTGAATCCTACTTCCTGTGTTTCCAGAGCTGGGTGTGTGGACGCCTGGGTGTCTCGATGGGTGTAGGAGCTGTGCCTGTGTGTGTGTGTGTGGTGAAAGGACTGTGGTCTTGATGGGCTTCAGTGGGTGAACCCAGCTCCCCAGTCCTGCCCCCGCAGATGTGAGCCTGACTCCTGGCTTCTGACCCTGTGGGGCAGGACCCTCTCTGCCTTTCCCATTTCCCCTCCTCCTCCACAGGAACCTTTGGCTTCCGGACACTGTGCCCCTTTATGAGGAAGTCCCTCCCCAACACTGCTGCCCTGCCGCCTCAGCCACCCAGCAGTCAAGTGGCCGTCAGAGCCGACTGTGCTGATGGCCCAGGGAACCAAAGGCCTCCCAGCCAGCCCCTCACTCTCAGGCCTGAGTCCCAGGTGTGAGGGAGCCGCCAGCAGTGGCTGACTGGATGCTATTTCCAGGAGCAGCCTGACTTTTTACTTCCTGAGAAATTTCAAGGACATTGGAAAATCGGAATGTATATTGTCTTCTGCGGGCTGATGGAGGAGAAAAGACAATCACTCCTTCCATGTCCTCCTCCCAGGTCAGTCAGAGCCCATCGAGCAGGGTGGCTTGTTAAGTGAAACTTCCTGAATGGCCTCTGTATGTTGCCTTCTCTTCTCTCCCCTGCTCTCTGGCTTTCCCGGCAGGACTGATCATACCAACTATCCCATGGTGAATTATTCTGCAAGATCCCAGGGAGGACCGACCCAAAGCCTCCTGATACCCTCTTTCTTGAATGCACTCTATATTTCTTCTGTTGCAAATTAAACTTTCCTCTTGCTTGGTTCTCAGTACTTGCAGAAAACAGCATGTCACTTTTCTATACTAAAGAATAAATATACTTGAAACCGTTATTCAATTTCTCCTACCCTAGTTTTCCCCAAACTAAACAGTGCCAGATTCTTTAACCTATCATCAATAAACCCTATTTATTATGTGGATTTACATAGTGTCTTTTACCCTAGGAACTCAAATTGCTTTCAGATATAATTGAGCCTAATCTCCCTGGTGCCTGAGCCATTAAGAAACCATTAGTATGTTCCTATTGCAGGCAACTAAGTGGCCCCCTAGTGGCCCGAAAGTGAATATGCTTCTCTAAGTGCCTCTCCCCCTCCAAGGGTAGACAGAGTCAGAGAAATCAGAGAATCAAGTCGCTGTGGGGACAGCACAGGCCCCAAAGGTCATCTTTTGTAAATGCCTCCACAACCCTAGAATGTCCTCCACAACACCCCTATGGAGCACTCTCCAGTGTCAGCTAAAAGACCCTCCATGGTGGTATACCTGTCTGCTCCCTATGGCAGCTTTCTCAGGCTTTGGAAAGTTCTGACCAATTGTAACAGCAGCGACACCCACACCCTTATTATGTGCCGGGCACTTACATTCCTTGTCTCATTTGTCTCACAACAACCTATCAGGTAGTTGCTCTGGAACAATTAGTGATTCGTCTTGACTTGAACGGGCACATATTCTAGATACGGATTTCTCTTTCCTGCTAAAGCCCTCAACCAGCACCACTTTCTGAGGGCTTAGAGGGTTTGATTCACTGACATGGGACCTCACATAACTTTGCATCAGACCAAGCGTCCCACGTCATAGCAAAAGAGTGGGCACATGGTCGTGGAATCTTCTTGGTACATCTCATACTTTGCTGCCCACTGGTGAATAGAGTTGATAGAGTAAAAGAACAGCTTTTCAAAGATGACGCTGAAGCACTGTTTTAGAGATGATAGGACTCCGTGCTCCGGCATGAAGTATGCACCCTATTCAATAACTATAATATGGTGCTATGGCTCAACAGCTAAAACACAGAGGTCTAGGAAATGAGGGGTGGAGGGAGGAATAACCTCACCATCACTCCCAGTGACCCTTGGGGGAGGGCAATTTGTGGTTCCTATTCATACAGTTCCAGGCTCTCTGGGTTTAGAGAATCTGGGTCCCAGAGGCAGAACACTTCCACCAGGGGACAGAACAAGAATCCCATAAACATTCAGTGTGGCTGCTGTCTGTCCTTCAGAGTCCTTGTGCCAAGAGACCAGCAGGCAAAGAAAGGAGTCACTTCCTGGCAGGGGTGCTTGACTCTGATCCTTTAGAAGAGATAGAGCTGCTACTACATAGTGGGATTAGGGAAGAATATGTTTGGCACCCAGGTGATCCACTGGGGTGTCTCTTCGTATTCCCTTGCCCAATTTTGATAGTAAGTGGACAAATTCAGAAGCTTGGTTTGAGAAGGGCATGGTAATTGGGGCTTAGACCCCTCAGGAATGCCAAGTAAGCCATCTAGACCAGCACAGGTACAAGCTGAAGGTAGAATCTAGAACAGGTAACTGGGTGGGGAGAATGCTGAATATCAGTTGTGACACCAAGACAAGCTTCAGTAGTGGGGGCTCTATTTCCTCCTACGTACCTTCCTGTAAATTTCCCAGAGAAAGTGGTCACCAGAATTGTGCAGAGTGAGCTTACCAAATGAAGCCAGTAAGTCAGAGCTGTGCCAAGGGGGGTATGTCATTGGTGCTATGGTGCATCACCTAGAGCCTGCCTTTGGGACCAAGAAACTTATCTCCAAGTTGCCAGGAATGTAGGCTGCTAGTGGCTTATAGCTGAGTCTCTCCCTGGGCATTTCCAAAGGGAACTGCCTTACCAGGCTTCATGAGCCCTTCCTAGGGTTAATCTGCCTGGTCAATGTGAGGATTCAAAGGTCCAGCCCTCTTGCTTCAGTTGGGGCCAGCTATGAAGGGTCATCTCAACCCCAGACGTCCCTGTGGGGGCCTCCTTTGTTGTGACTGCATCACTCATCAATTTCTTCTTCCGTTCAATCCCGACTCCTCCACTTCCTCAAATGTGTTGGGTTGTTTTTGCGAGCAGCTCCCAATAAACTTCTTGCAAGCAAATCTCTGTCTCAAAATGTTTCATGAGAAACCTGATATAAGACAGTCACCTAAGTCACCTAAGATTCTAATCTTGGGACCTCAGAGAACAAGTCTCATCCATCCGAAGGTAGACCTCCTGGCCACCTGTGTCTTCTATGCCATGGCTCCCTTCAGCAGTCCTCACAGAGCATTGCGTGAATCCTAAATCCCACCTGTCCTCCACTAAATGTCCTCTAGCTGTGTGTTTCCCCACAATAAAGCAACAAAATCAAAGTCCCAGAGTACATCAGATGTGGTCTGACATGTCAAGAATGAGAATGGGACTGTCTTTGTTGATTCTAGAGCCCTGGCTACACATTGGAACCAAGAGTGAAACTCTGTAGAAATCCACACTTCTCACTTTCCTTCCCCTCTACCCACACACCCATCCCAGGTCCTGATTCAGAGGGTCTCTGAACAACAAGGAATACACAGTGTTACCAGACAATTCTGATTGATACCAAGATGGAGAATCACCGGGTTTAGTACTCAACTTCAACTCAGCAGGTTAAGAGTCCATCAGCTTTTCTGGCAACCTTTTTATTTGACTCATGGAACTGGCTGTCAGCAAAAACCCTCAGTTTTATTCACACATGCTCTGCTAAGCCACCACTTCCCCACCCTGTGTTTGTACAGTCGGTGCCTTGGAGCCAAGCCCAGATCTCTCTGTTAAGCCCTGTTCATTTCACCTTTGAGGTTCAGGCTGTTACTCCAGCAGGTTAGGATGTTTGGGGATCCTGAACGTGTCTCACAACATATTTCCTGTTCTCACTGGCTTCATGCTATTCACAAAGTTGAGGGGCTTGTTCACTGTGGCTTTGCCCAGGTCCTGATAAAAAGGTGGATGAACAGGAGTAAGGATAGAAACAATCAGTCTGTTCTGGGGGCATTCCACATGTGCAATGCACCATGCCCACCTGGAGAAGGACATCGTCTAATGGGCCCATTTCACAGATAAACAGAGGCAGAGAAGATGATTCTTGGACTGCTGCTGGCATAGGGGTCAATCCTTTCCTGCCATCTATACCTCTCATCTTTAGATTTGCCATCTCTCAGAGGAACGGCGGGAAATAAAAGTGACAAGATTGGCCCTTCGGATTGGAAAGAGAGAGATTTTTAGAGCTGGAAGGAATCTTAGAAATGATCCAAAGCTTAACAGATCGGAGAGTTCAGGTAACCTGCTGAGATCACACAGCAAACCTTTGCTCTGGTTGAGACTAAAATCTGGGTTTCCTAAAGATGGATCCAGTGTTCACTCAGTTACACCTCCAGGTGAGTTTGATCCAAAATGGCACTTCAAAGGGAAATACACATGGGACTGATTCTTTTCTGCTTCAAAGTCTCAGATGGTTCCTTCTGTGATTGTAGAAGGGCTGGGCATGGGAGATAGGCAACATCTTCCTCCTGGGCTTTTGCAGAGAACTCTTGATTGTCTCTCCTGTCCTACCTAAGGGGTTAGAATCTCAGCACCTGCTACCAGCCTTGTCTCTGCCTCCATCCACACTCAGCTCTCAGCATGCAGAGGATGGCTTGACCTGAGGCCACAGCTGGACGTACAGCCAGACTGATGGACAGCTTCTGGTCCTCATCCTCATGCCTGCTTTATCACCTGTGGGGGTTGTGGTGGTGAAAAGGTGGCGAGAGGTTGGCACTTCATGAATTTTGGACACTTGGGGGACAGCCTGCTTTAGGTCTACAACCAGGAGCACCCCTAACTCAGCCTGCCCGGGGAAGGTGGGTTCAGCCTCTGATTCACACAAAGTGCTGGACAAACAAAACAAAAACAGCCAATCTCCAAAGAGCAAGTCAGTGAAGATATTTGTTATGTAAAGAGTAGCAAATATACTGAGGAGGAAGTACTGAAAAACTACATATCTCCTGTCAGGATCTGCTAAAAAAAAAAATACTACTATTGAGCTCATGTGCAGGCACTGTATTAAGTATTTTACATCCATTATATTATTTATTCCTTACAACATCCCTTGAGACATTATTATCCTGATTTTATAGGCGAGAGTTGAGGCACAGGAAGGTTAAGTATGATGAGATAAACCAGCTAGTAAGTGGCTGGGTTCACAGAGTCGTGAGTGTGGCTCCCTGGGTCAGACTGAGAAACAGACTCCAGAGGATGCAACAAATGAGCCCTCTTCATTCCAAAAGTAAGCTAGCCATTAGCCCAAGACCTACAACAGGCTTCCAGGCTTCTGAACCCCACTGCTTTGTCAGGTAAATCATGGCATCAGGTAAGAAAGCCACCTAATCTGACTCTTGTTTGGCTGGTAACTGGGTCACCTGAAGATCTGAGTTCAATTCCTACCACGAAACTTCTCTGATGAACAGAATGGGAAACCAAAGCACAAGGTCTCCACACAAAGCTGCCAAGTGAGCAAATGAATTCTGGATCGTCTCCAAGGCTCCAGGCCACCAGCATCTCCCTAGGAGACAACCGCGAGTTGCCTGTAAGTTCTTAGTGCTTCTATGGCCCAACACTCACACATGCCAAACTCTCCAGCATATGCATCTCTGCAGATCACAACTGACACACACCCTCCAGCGACTTCCCTAAGGGTCTGCTTTCCCTGGATCCCAGCCTTTCCCCAGGAGGCACAGTGCTTTCCAATGCACCCAGCAGGGGGCATCCTCGCCCTTCCAAGTTCTGCCCTGGGAGTGAGATTTGCAGACTGTTTCCACACCCCGCCTGCCCCCCACCCACCCCAACCTAAGAGGCACATTTCCCAAACTAGTTATTCGTGTGACCTCCTGATTTTCTCCATATCCATTCTACCATTATTTATACAATACTTTTTGTGTCAACCCACATTTAAAAAAACCTAACTGTACTTTTAAAAGGAAAAAAAAGCCCTTTTAAGAAGGTTTTCTCAGCTTCCCTAATGTGTGGATTTCCTGCATTCTGAGGGCTGCTTTGTAGGATATGAGCAGGAGAGTACAGGCCCTATGGAAGCTACTGCTGTGTGTGTGTGTGTGTGGGGGGGGGGTCCTCAAGAACTGGGTCCAAGCAGTGCTATCCATGGGTAAAAATGGGTGAGCATTTATTCTGTGGATTTAGAGCCTCAACCTTCAGAGAGTGAAAGGATCAGAGTAAAGAAATCGAACTCCTTGCTTTCCTGTGGCACCCCAATCCTATAAAATGAGAGGAGCCCGTCCTTTCCCCTCTCCAGGCCAAGGGGGGTGGTTTGTCTTTCCAGGCCCAAAGAGGAGAGAAGGCTGGTGGCTGCTGGGCAGATAAGAGGGAGGGGAATTTGGGTGCAGGATCAGGGCTGGCTGCAGGTGACAGGTGCAGGGGCTTTGGGAGGGGGCAGGGATTTCCCTTGCAAAATCCATTCAAACAGAGGGAACCTGATCCCAGGGAGGGGACTGGAACTGCTAAGGGCCCCCAGAGGGGCCCCCAGCTGAAGGGATGGGGAAAGAGAGATGGGAGACAGCAGGGGGTGGAGGGAGGGGAGAGAAGAGTCCTGAGGGCAAAGAGCAAGGAAGCTGAAGGATTTCCAAGCTGCTTCCACAGGCTCAGTCAGGCCTCGCTCCATGCTCCACCCCAATGGTCCTAAAATTGTTTTTCTAAGTCATTATTTTTGTGCTAGGAATCCCCTTAGTTTCAGTCCCCACTGGCCCTTATCACCCTACCCTGGCCCAGACTGGCCAGTACAGACAGTTCTAGGGCCTGAGCGAGGGTCCCATAGTTGTCAGGGGATGGCACAAAGGCTTGTGGCAGAACCTGGGACAGAAAGCCAGGCCCTGAGAGGGGAAGGAAGTCCTGGGCAGAGCTCCTTGCTCCCTCAGCTGAATTAACAAGGGTGATAAGCAGATCAGGTTAAGCAAGAGGAAGTGGGTTAGCTGAGCTGGGCTGGGACTGAGCTCCCTGGGCCGAGCCCACGTTAGGGCCATACACCCTGAGCAGGTAAGCAGAGCTGGGGCCTCTCCAAGCAGCCTCTGCCTCAAGTGTTCTCACCGCAGGCCTGTGCACAGAGCGGAGGAGGGAGCCTGGCGAGAGCCCAGTGGAAGCTGGTGGCCAAGGTTGCTCAAACTCCTGTGTGTTGAGGGGTCAGTGGAGGTTCTAGGTGTCAGCCTGGCCCAGAGGGCCAAGACGAGAGAGTCTCACGCAGTGGATAAGGGCCTGATTGCCTCACTTGCACCTCATTTTCATGGGGAGGAAGCATTGAGAAAGAAGAGCTGGGTGTTCAGCAAACTTTGCTTATTCAAAACACTCGATCCTACCTGGGCCCTGCCCCACCCTCAGCTCCCACCTCCAGCTTGGTCCCAGCCCCCTCAGGCTCTGGGAAAGACCCCTGTGTTTTGGACCCAACCTCTGTGGAGTCCCTTCGCCTGTGACCTTGCTTCCTCCCCTCAGTCCCACCTGGGCAACAGTATCCCTGTTGGCTCCATGTTGTTCCTTCTCCAGTCCCCTGGCAGCTTCTGACCAGGGACCACCCCGGGGGCTGGGGGGCCCCTGCTGCAAGCTGACCAGGCCTCATGACCCACCTCGCAGTCCTGAACAGCAGAGAGAAGGAAGCCCTGAGCAGGAAGTGCTGAGGCGCAGGGTGAGGGCAGGGGGGGCGGGGGGGGGGGGGTATGAGGAGGGGAGCCCAGCCTCCCGGGGCAGGAGCAGTGACCACAGGCCCCCACTGTAGGCAGGTGGGAGGAGGCTGATTTAAAAGGCAGTTGGGCCTCTGGCCGAAGCACTCCGCTCTGCACCCAGCCCCGGCCACCCATAGGCTGTAGGAAAACCCAGACTTCCGGACCAGCTTAGGGCGGGTGCCATGTGAGCCCAGCTTGGCTGTCTTTCTGCCAGCCCTCCTTCTCTCCCTCCTGCCCACCTCTGCCTATCCAGCTTCTCCAAAGAGGGAAACTTAGCACCATGTCTCTGCTCAGTCCTGTCCTGCTGCCCCCCAAGGTGAAGGCCTATCTGAGCCAAGGGGAGCGCTTCATCAAATGGGATGATGTGAGTGGGGCAGGGACTGTGGGCTGCTGGGGCACTGCGGTGACGGGCTGGGCTGCCAGGGGCTTTGCTAGGGCGGATGGGTTGGTTTATGTCTGCCAGGACCCAGGCGCCTATGTGACTTGGCCAGGCAGCTGACACAACTGCCTGGATAAACAAACCTGGGGGTGGAGTGGGTGCCTCAAGCATACGTCCTTGGGCTGCTGGGGCTAAGGCTCTGTCTGAATGTGAGAAGAGGGTGGGCTGCCTGGAGGGGGTGTCACAAGAACAAGTTTCTTTGGGTTTGTCCTCCCCCAATGCCCCCAAGAAGAGCAGGGTTTGTTGCTCCTGGTCCTGCCCTTAGTGGGAAGAAAGTGTGCCCCCGAGTTGAGGCAAGGCCAGAAACAGAGATGAGCCAGGCCCCTCCTCCCAGCACAAACATCCCTCTCCTGCCCCATTAGGACACCCAGACTAGAATCCTTCACCCCTCCCCACCTGGCCCTATCCCTGTCCCAGTAAAGCCTTGCTCTCCCCTGAGCCGCTGTGGGGCAGCCACAAAAGGCCCCTGGACCCAAATGAAAACTGGAGGCTTCTGCTCCCAGGGGCCTGGGAGGAAACGGATTGACTTCTGCTTCTGCTGGCTGCTCTCGGCCCAGCTCCCTGCTGCCTGCCTGTGTGCAGGGGAACGGGGAAGGCACTCTGCCTTGCGCTTCTGTCTCCACTGTGTCCGCTCCTTCCCAGACTGGGGCCTGCTTCCCAGTGTTGGTCTTCCCAGATACCAGAGGCCAGGGCTTTTCTTGGGCAGGTGAGGAGAACAATATGGCACCCGTTCTTCAGGGAGGGGAAGCTGAGGGCTGGCCCAGTGTGAGAGTCAGAGGGACTGGTCCCAGGAAGGGAACATGAAGGCCCTGGGGGTGGTCGGTGGGGCGTGGAGAAGGTCCTTAGTGGGCGAGTGGGCTCTGGGTCTGTGAGTTAAGGCAGTCTGGGGCTCTCAGCCCTTCAGCACTGGGCTAGGCTGAGTAATCTAGTTGCCATGACTATGGGAAGAGGGCTGTGGCGAGCCGCTTTCTGCTTCCCTAGGAGTGTGTGGTCACTATGGCATGATGGTGGCATGTCCCAGGAGCCCATGGAATGAGGGAAGTGTCTCAGAATGAAAAGTGAAGTGGCCTCTCTCAGTTCCTCTGTGAAGTGTGTGTAACCTGACTGGGCAGAGGGTCATTAAGGGTGGGGACATCTTTATGGCCTTCTCTGCAGGCCGGCACCTGGGTACCTGGCTGCCCCCCTCCCCTCTCCAAGGCAGGGAGGGCACTGCATGATCCTCCATCCTGACTTCCGAGTGCAGGAACCTAGTCACGGGGCACATGCCGCTGTAAGCCAGGCCTCTGCTCTCAGACTGCTTTCAGCGCAGTTGGCAGATGACTTGCGAATGTCGTGCCATGTTGAATAAGCACAATGCACAGGATGTAATCGCCTCCCAACTTAATTTTGTCTCCTGCTCCCCTTTACAATGGATTTGGTGGGAGAAGCTCTACTCTTGCCCATGGAAGGAAACTCAGCCAACAGATGTTCATTCCATTTGCTCTTGGGGAATAGATAATTCTATGGTCACTTTTCCTCACAAAACCCAGTCTTATGTCAGAAACTAGTTATAATTCAAACCTCCAACCTTTACTTAGAATGACATTTTCTGCCCTCCTGGCTCTAGGAATGGCTTCAGGTGGGCTGCAGTTCCTCTGGAAAGGCCTCTGGTGGGATTCCCTGCTCCTCCTCCAAGCTCCTACAGGAATGGGGTGCAGGGAGGGAGGTGGGAAAGGGGTACCAAAGTGCTTAATTGAACAGCTGCCATTGTCACATCAACTGGTTCCTACTCTCTTAGGCTTATTCATTTTCTGATGCACATTTTTGAGCAGACCCTCCCCCCTTGAGCTGGGGTTCTCTTGTTTAGGGTCCTCCTGCCATCTCTATCTCAGGAGGTCAGTTACAATGACTTCTTCGGCCCCTCCATATCCAGTTACCACCTTCAGCTTCCTGCAGCTTTGGACTCATTGCCTATCTCTCAGACAGGCCCACTCTGATCCCAGCAAATAATCACATGTTCCTTCTGTGGTTTGGGCTCATGGAGCACTTCAGCATCTCCTGCCTCTCACAGTTAGCCCACCTGTCACCGACTTGGTTTCCTGGGCAGGACTCAGACCTCAGTCTGTTATGTTCCACAACTGCAGGGGTGACAGAAGTTCTCCACGTGCAGTTGAAACCCCTCACTAGGCTTAAAGTGAGGGGTCAGGCACCCCCAATCTTCCTTTGGGGAGGAAAGGGAATGGAGCTCACAACGCAGCTTTCTCCGAAATTAACTCCTCACCAAATGTTCTCTTTCCTCTATACTTGAACCATCCCTGATCTGAGAACCTCTTTTTGGATCATTTTCTGTGTAAATTCTGCATTTGGTCTGGTTTGGTATGCAGGAACTATCGTACCTTGTTGGAAACTTCAATTTTAATATCTTGTATATCTTTATCTGTGCATATAAAGACCATTACAATCAAAGGTAGCCGGTGTGCCCTGCGAATGGAACAGGAATTTAGAAGTGAGTTCATTCATCATTCATGTGGTCCTTCAGCAAACCTGGGGCACCCGCTTATGGTCTAGTACACGCTTGTTTCTTGGGAGTCCACGAGCCACTGGGGATTTCCCAGATGGGCTTCTAGGTCTGAGAAACAGCCCTCACCCAGCATGTTTCAGAAAAGGCTTTTCAGAAGAGGTGAGACTTGGGCTGGTCCTTGGTATTTCAGGCAGGGGATGGATGGTTGGGTGCTCAGGCTTGAAGGTGGGAACATACTTGGTGGCTATGGGACAGGTGAATGGATGGGGCCCATGGAAGGGAGGACTGGGCATGTGGGAATCTAAGTTGTGACTAGATTGTGCAGGGACTTGGATGCAGGCACAGGAGTTGGGCTGTCTCACTGTTTGAGCAATCCTGGAGGTAGTATGGAGACTTGGGGAGAGACAGTCTACCCCTGTGACTGTGCTGTGTTCCTTGAAAACAGGGTGAGGTGGGGGCCAAGACTCTGGTAGGGGTCTAGAGGGAGAACCTCTCTTTGGGGTTTAGAGGGGAAACCCTCTCCTCTTCCAGAAATACCATCTCCAATCCTCTACCCCTCCTAGCCCGTGGTCCAAAGCTTTTAAGGCTTATGCCCAGCCCTTAGTTCTGGAGAACAAAGGGAAATGGCTATAGATTCCTGGGACAGCCACAGCCTAGGGAGATGGTGAGCTCTGAAACCACTGGTGTGGGCCAGGGAAGCTTGGCCTGAAGGCTCAGAACAGGGTGCTCATTCCTTCTCTCCACAGGAGACAACCACGGCCTCCCCCGTTATCCTCCGTGTGGATCCCAAGGGCTATTACTTATACTGGACATATCAGAGTAAGGTGCGGCGCCTCCCACTATGGCCCTGAGATCCTGCTGCATCACTGAGTCAAAGCAGCCCCTTGGCATGCGGGGGTGGAGGTGTGGATGCTGGGGAGTGTAGAACAATCTGGAAGGGTGGTTCTGGGGTATATCTCCTGTGGGCAGGGGCTATTTGCTCTGGCAGGCAGGATGCAGTCACTCCAACCATGGCTGCCTCAGGCCCGGATGCTCCAGCCTTAGCATCCTGTGGAGATGAAAGAAAAAGGAAAAAGAGCTGCTGCTGAAGGCTGATTCTCTGCCTATGATTCTGGGTGAACTTGAGGGCTCAGAGAGATCAGAGAATGGCCTCGGCACCTGGGCAGAAGGAAGGGAGGGGGAGCCCGGGGAGAGTTTAGGATGCTGGAGAGACGGTAGGCTACAGCTCCCTGAGTTACTCGAGTGGCCAGGAAAGGAGCCGATAGAGACGAAGGGTGAAGGGTCACCATGAGTAGGGAGAACCTGATTGTTGGGGAGGGAAGGCTGGGGTCTAGGTGCCCCCCCAGTTTTGGCATCAAGGGAAGGCAGCTGATGGAGACGTGAAGGGGTGTGGAAGCTCCCTCCTCCCAGCTGTTGGTCCACATCTCTTCTTTGCTCCCACCGGGCCCCTTCCAGGAGATGGAGTTTCTGGATATCACCAGTATCCGGGACACCCGCTTTGGGAAGTTTGCCAAGATTCCCAAGGTAGGTGGGCCCAGGCTCAGCATGGCCACCAGCGCTGTGGGGCTGGGGCAGGAGTCCCTGAGGGGTGGGAAGCCTGATCTCTGGAGCAAAGGGAAAGGTTCCTGGGCAGCAGGGCCTCCCTGAGTCGAAAAAGGGACGTGGCTGCTCCTGGGCTTGCTGGGGCTCCGGTGCCAGGCCACCATCCATAGAGACGCTGTGAAGCCAGCTCCTACCCCTGGAGCACCCCACGCTGTCTGGGAGGTGTTACTCACGCCCCCTGATCCCCTGACTAGTTTTTCTATATTTGCCCAATGCTGGTAGGAAGATTGGAGAAAGGGACTGGTGGGAGCAGGATTCCCTGAGACTGAGAGCTAAGAATCTATCTTCGAATGAAAAATGGCAACCAAAACACACAGGACTCCCAAGCCCCACAGCTTTGGTTAATCTCTTCCTGTGGGTCTCTCCCTCCCAGCCCCAGTCCCTGGAGTCAGGGAAAGGAAGATGCTGAGGCCTGTGGCTGCTAACATGGGGGTGGGATTCCACCCCCACAGGCCATAGTTCACGTGGCTGAGGGCGAGGGGAGGGAGCGCCGCAGTGGGCAGGGATGGCCCTCACCATGTCACCATTGCTGCAGAGTCAGAAGCTCCGGGATGTCTTCAACATGGACTTCCCTGACAACAACTTCCTGATGAAGACACTCACCGTGGTATCTGGTCCCGACATGGTGGACCTTACCTTCCACAACTTTGTCTCCTACAAGGAGAATGTGGGCAAGGTGCACGGGGAGACCTGGCTTGGGGCTTGGCACCTGGGATAGCCTGGCCCTGGAGGTGGGGGGTGCGGGCACCTGTAAGGTCAGCGGGCCTGACAGCTGTGCTCTGGGGTCCTGCAGGACTGGGCTGAAGATGTTTTGGCTCTGGTCAAGCACCCGCTGACGACTAACGCTTCCCGCAGCACCTTTCTGGACAAAATGTGAGTGCCTGCCTGCCTGGCCTTAGCCTGCGGGGCTGAGTGTGCCACGCCAGGGCCTGATACGCTGCCTTCTGTCCCACCAGCCTGGTGAAGCTCAAGATGCAGCTGAACCCTGAAGGGAAGATTCCTGTGAAGAAGTGAGTCTCCCCTAATCCTCCCCACACTTCCTCCCAACTCCCCAAAGCCTTCCCTCTCCAGTCCTGTCCCCTCTCTTTGCCTGGTGCCTTTCTCTGCTCCTTTAGTTTTTTCCAGATATTTCCTGCTGACCGCAAGCGGGTAGAAGCTGCCCTCAGCGCCTGCCACCTCCCCAAAAGCAAGGTGAGTGGTTCCCCCTTCCCCAGCCCACCCCACTATTCTCCTTCTCACCTGAGCTGGCTCTGACCAGAGGGAAACTTGGCCAGGTCTGGTGGGGGGTGGGGAGGGCAGGACTGACAGCACAGTCCCAGCCAACAGACAGCCCCAAAGCCAGTAACCTTAAGTGACTGGTTTCTGATACACAGAGACAGAACCAGGGTGAAGGAGGTGCGGTGCCTGGGTTCAAGCAGGTTGGTCTGCAGGACGGGGGTGGGGGTGTGGGGGGTGGAGGGGTGGGGAGTGGGGGGTGGGGTGGTTGTCAGGGCAAGCAGCAGGGGTGCCTGCATTCCCATTCTAGCCTTGGAATGGAAGTGGAGATGAATGTTTTCAGCCTGGAGGAGCAAGATAAGGTCGCAGGGGACAGGAGGCAGTCTGCAGGGATCTGAAAGCAGCAGGAAGGGACTAGTTCTGCAGGGTGTGGGGTAAGGAATAGAACCAAGGGTGGAAGCTGCCAGGACACAGACTTCAGCTCAACACAGGAAAATGCTTTTCCCTTTCCTTTCTGTTATGTAATTACTTTGTCATTACAAGTTGTATGCAGGGTTACCCCATGAGGTGCATTATGTGAATCACAAAAAGGAGCCCTCTGGGCAGATTCAGGCCTGAGCCAGGGTTCAAGCCTGGACAGGCGGGCAGGTGCATCTCAGCTCCCTGTCCCCCCTTGGCCATGCCTTTATACAGAGCAGCACCTGAACCCCATGGAGTCTTTCCTCCTGGTAAGAATATGGAACATTATAATTAAACTAAGACCTCAATGATCACCTGTCCCCATGAATCCCACGAGGAATACTTCCCCCACAGTCACAGCTCTGTGGAGCTGGTGACCCCTGGGTGCAATCAGCCACAGGTGACATAAGCATGGGGTGGGAGTGGGCTCCTGCTAAGGGCCCTACAGTAAGCACTTAGAGCTGCTGTCAGTACACATCCACCCTCCTTTTCTCCTGCCTCCTGAGCTCCCATCTTGGCTAAGCGCTCCTGATTTGTCAGCTCTCCTTGTGTCCCATCTTTGCTTGGAGCTGATAGATCCAAGATCTAGTTTTTGGGAGATCCGGTCTAGGTCTCCTGCTCTAAACTAAGACTGATGTTGGCCTTCCAGTATGATCCTGGAGGACATTTGATGGGTTTTTCTGGAATGGAATACAAAGGCATAGAATGACAGTACTTTCTGTTTCTATTTCTTTTGACTTGCCTATTCTGGACATTTCACGTGATTGGAATCATACCATGTGTGATCTTGGATGTCAGGCTTCAGTCACTTAGCATAATGTTTTCAACGTTCATTCATGTTATACCTTGTATCAGTACTTCATTCCTTTTTATGGCCAAATAATAGTCATTTTTGTATGGATAGTACATAATAGTATGGATATATCACATTTTGCTTACCTATGCATCAGTTGATGTACACTTAGCGTCATGAGTAATGTTGCCAGGAACACCATATACACAATTTTGTCTGGACATATGTTTTAAATTCTCTTGGATACATACCTAGAGGTGGAATTGTTCGATCATATGGTCACTCTATATTTAACATTCTGAGGAACTGCCAAACTGTTTTCCAAAGTGACTACACCATTCTACAATCCCACCAGCATTGTATGAGGGTTGCAATTTCTCCACATCCTCACCAACACTTGTTACTGTCTCTTTAAAATTGATTTCAGTCATTTTAGGGGGAGTAAAGCGGTATCCCATTGTGGTTTAGATTTGTGTTTGCCTAGTGACTAATGATATTGAGCATCCCGCATTTGAAAATCTTCTTTGGACAAATATCTGTTCAAATCTATTGCCCGTCTTTCAATTGGTTTATTTGTCTTTTTACTGCTGAGTTGTCCCCTCTTGGATGTCTGATTTGCCAATATTTTCTCCCATTCTGTGGGTGGTCTTTTCACCTTTTTGATGGTGTACATTGAAGCACAAAAGTTTTGAATTTTGATGAAGTCCAATTTTTCTCCTTTTTTGTTGTTGTTCTTGTGCTTTTTTGGTGTGTCCAACTATTATTGTTGACTTTCTATTTCTTTCTTCAATTCTGTCAGTTTGTGCTTTATGCATCTTGGGGCGCTGTTGTTAGCTGTATTATTTACATTCAAATTGCTTCTTTTTGAAAATATGTCCTCCACATAAAAAACAAAACAAAACAAAACAAAACACAAAACGCTAGCCCGCTGCTCTGGCAAGCAGCAAAGCAGCACCACTTACTTCTGACCTCTTTTCCTCCCTGTTCTGGTCATTCTTAGTTCCAATCCTGCCCCAGCCAAGAGACTAACCAGTGTCCAAACCAGCTAAGCACGCTCTCTGCTCAGCAACCAGGACCTTGAAAAGTGGGTGCTCGACCTGTTCTTGATGGTCCTGTGTCTGCCCTGAGCCCTCCCTCTTACCAGGCCCCCTTGTACAAGGCTGGGCCTAGCTGGTGGTTCTTAGCACAGAGAAGGTGTGGCAGGAAGGATCAGGTGAGTCTCTGTCCCCCCAGAATGACTCCATCAATCCTGAGGACTTCCCAGAATCTGTCTACAAGAGTTTCCTCATGAACCTTTGTCCTCGGCCAGAAATTGATGAGATCTTCACTACCTAGTAAGCTTCTTGGGCTGGGCTGGGCATGGGGAAGGGGCGGTAGCTACAATTCCCACTTGCCATGCTGCCAATTAGGTGGCTTTGCTGGAGAAGGGGGTTTCCGAGCTCCCCAGCCTAGGGGATGTAGACCTGTGCTCTTTTCTCTGACCTGCAGCCATGCCAAGGCCAAACCCTACATGACAAAGGAGCACTTGACCAAATTCATCAACGAGAAACAGAGGGACCCCCGCCTCAACTCCTTACTGTTCCCGCCCGCGCGGCCTGACCAGGTGCAGGGCCTCATCGAGAAGTATGAACCCAGTGGCATCAACGTGCAGAGGGGTGAGGACCAAGGGGGACCCCTCACCCCTTGTGGGCCTGCCCTGCTCTGGCAGCTGGGCAGTGCCCTGACAGTTGTCCCCTGCCCCCAGGCCAGCTGTCACCCGAGGGCATGGTGTGGTTTCTCTGTGGGCCAGAGAACAGCGTCCTGGCCCAGGACAAGCTGCTGCTGCACCACGATATGACTCAGCCACTCAATCATTACTTCATCAACTCCTCACACAACACCTACCTGACAGGTGGGCCCTGGCCACGTCCGTGCTTTTTCCTTTTATGGGGGCTGCTCCTGTCCCTTGCATTCCTCATGGGGTTGCCTGTGGGCTTCCAGCAGGATAGACCATGCTGGAGTGGGGTCGGGGAGAGCAGAACAGCCCGAGTGAAGTCTCTGCCCCTCCCCCTTGCTCTGGCTCAGCGGGCCAGTTCTCAGGCCTTTCCTCGGCTGAGATGTACCGCCAGGTGCTGCTGGCTGGCTGCCGCTGTGTGGAGCTCGACTGCTGGAAGGGGAAGCCCCCAGATGAGGAGCCTATTATCACCCACGGCTTCACCATGACCACAGACATCTACTTCAAGGCAAGACTCAGAGTGTGGGGGCTGGTGGTAATGGCACTGGGGAAGGGCCCTGGTTCCCAAGATTTCTGGGGGGTGGGGCACGTGAAGCAGAGAGGAGGAACAGCTGGGAGGCCTCAGACCAGTGTGGGGACTAGAGGGGACCAGAGGAGACAGAAGGCCAACAGTGTCTGTCCAGCTCTATGTGTGTGTTGAAACTGGGGAGTGGGGATGGGTGCCATTGGGGGAGGGGAAGCCTGGAGCCCTGATATCCTCTCCTGTTCTCCTCCAGGAAGCAATTGAAGCGATTGCAGAAAGTGCCTTTAAGACCTCCCCCTATCCTGTCATCCTGTCGTTTGAAAATCATGTGGACTCGTGAGTATCCAGGTCCAGTCAGCCTCCTTCTCTACATTCAGCCTCGTTCTCTTCCCTGCCCCGTCTCCTCCCATGATGCCCGACTCTCAGCTGTCCCTGGCCTCTAGCCACGCCCTCCAGCTCTCTCCCAGATGTCAACAAAATCACCTCGGGACCCCAGTTCTCCGGTTTGTATCCCAGCTTCCTTGACCTCTGGTGTCCCTGATGGCTCAGGCCAGGGGCCCAGAAAGACGGCCAAGAGTGGGGCAAAGCTGCTGAACGCCACCCTATTTCTGCTTCCTGTAGACCCCGCCAACAAGCCAAGATGGCTGAGTACTGCCGGATGATGTTTGGTGACATGCTGCTCACAGAGCCCCTGGAAAACTTCCCAGTGAGTGGACTTCACTGCGGGGCATCTGGGCCTGGGGGTGGGGACCTGAGTCTCGGTAGAGGCCAGGTTAACCACTTGCCAGGCACTTTGCTGAACTTTGGGGGTACATTAGCAACAAAGAGGCAGTCCCAGCTCTGAGACTGCTTACCCTCTAGTGGGGAGACAGATAAGGAACCTAGTCATGACAACCAGTGGCTGCTGTGGGAGTACGTGGGGAGTCCTGATCTGGTCTTGGGGATCAGGGAAGGCTTCCTGGAGGAAGTGATGGCTAAGCTGAAACCTGAGGGAGATACCGGATTTATGTTGGTGAGATTGGGGAGAGGGGGTTCTAGACAGATGGAATAGGTGAGAGAGAACATCACTGAGGAACTAGGGGTAAGTGGGGTCAGGCAGGGGTGGAGCACCTGTGGGGGAGAGAGGAGAGGTGAGGCTGGAGAAGTGGGCAGGGGCAGATGGAGAACGGCTTGGTATGAAAGAACTTAGGCTACGCCCTGACCGTGAGAAGATGCTGCTGACCCTCTCTCCTCTCCCACAGCTGAAAGCAGGCACTCCCCTGCCCAGCCCCGAGGAGCTCCGTGGCAAGATCCTCATCAAGAACAAGAAGAACCAGTTTTCTGGGTCAGCATCCCCCAGCACAGAGCCGGATTTGGGGGCTGAGGGCAGCTGCCCATCCAATGCCCCTGTGGGTGGGGACACAGGTGAGTCAGTCTGAGAGGACTGGGGGCGGGGTGAGGGAACCTGTGCAATGGGAGAGAGGCCCTGGGCCTGGAGGGGATGTGCTGGGGACCACAGTGCTGATGGAACTGTGTATGGCAGTGTGGGCTGATGAGGAAGGGGCTCAGCTGGAGGAGGAACAGGAAGAGGAGGAGGAGGAGGAGTCAGGAAATCTGGATGAAGAAGGGATGAAGAAGATGCAGTCAGATGAGGTATGTGCAGACAGCCCTGAGGTCCTTCTGCCACCTCCACTCCAGAGCCCTCAGGAGGGGGTGTGGGACCATGTGTGTAGGCTCTGGACTCTCTCTTTCTCCAGCCTCCTCTCTCCTTCCTAGGGCACAGCGGGCCTGGAGGTGACAGCTTATGAAGAGATGTCCAGCCTAGTCAACTACATCCAGCCCACCAAGTTCATCTCCTTCGAGTTTTCTGCCCGTAAGTTAGCATGGGGTGGTGGTAAGCTGGAGGTTCAGCTAAATTCAGGAGAAGGTCCTTAGGAAATATGTCCTGATACCAGGCAGCTTGATAGGTGGGGGTAAGAGGAAGGAGGGCCTCCCCCTTTCTTGGACTGGGGGCTCTGTCTATAAATATTCAGCAGAGGAGTCAGGCAAAGGGCTTGTTTAAGTGGCAGTGGCTCCCATTTCCCAGCACAGGACTGAGGAACTTGGCACCAACCAGAATGTTCTGGAGTGTGTCGGTGACAGGCAGGTCGTTTATGACAGGCCACCTTAGCCAGGCTGGCCTGGGACTCCTGCAGCCGCCTGCAGGTTCTGTGGTTCCCAAGCCCAGAAGCCCAGGCCCCGTGGCCTGAGAACCCCTGGGAGGGGGTGGAACGCAGAGAAACTGGTCAGTGCTCATCTGCTCCTGCACTACGCTGTTTATTTTCTCCGGACATACTCAGTGTCTTCCTTTTACTCTCTGTGAGTGTTCCAACATGAACACCTCTTTCTGTATACACTTGTGCACAGTGTATATCTCTGCAACCTTGACAACTCATCCCTGAGCCCACAGCCTGCACCCCTACCTGTGCCACCCATGGCGTGTACCACTCTGTGTGTGTGCCTCTCATCACTACCCCCACCCCTCTTGTTCAGCAGAGCTGGCAGGCTTCAGACCCTGCCCACCACAGCATGTCCCTGACCCCCTGGGCTTATCCTAGCATGTTTCCCATATCCTCCGCACCCATCCAGGGCAAGCACCCCTCACCTTCCAGACTGTGAAACACACCCCATCCCTGTGCATATTCACTGCACATGCCCTTTACCCCCAGCACACACTGTTACCCACACAGATCTGCACATCACCCCACCCCCCGGGGTTGGCTCCTGAACCCTCAGGCCTCAGTGGAAATGCTAGGTTGGAGGCATTTCTGTGCTGGAGGGAGCTGCACCAAAGGGGAGGGCAGGTCTGAGGGAGGGCACAGCCTGACATGGACTCCTGCTCCTCTTTCTCCCCTACACAGAGAAGAACCGAAGTTATGTCATCTCCTCCTTCACAGAGCTCAAGGCTTATGACCTGCTCTCCAAGGCTGCAGTGCAGTTTGTGGAGTATCCTTGAGGCCTCAGTAGCCAGGGTCCCTGGTTGGAGTGGAGGGATGGGGACAGGGCTCACGGGGGAGGGGGTGTTGGGTCTTCCTGGTACAGGCAGCTCGGCCTCCGATACTCTGGGACAGCTACAACAAGCGCCAGATGAGCCGCATTTACCCCAAGGGCACCCGCATGGACTCCTCCAACTACATGCCCCAGATGTTCTGGAATGCTGGTTGCCAGATGGTCGCCCTCAACTTCCAGACGATGGGTGAGGGCATTCCCAGGCCCTTAAGAACCCTCCCCTGCCCCTCCTACCATCATCCCATGCCTGGGATGGGGTTAGGACAGACAGGGGCTTCCGGATGATTGTTGAGGCTCGGGGGGAGCACTACAGGTGTGTGAGTGTTTAGGGATAGAAATGCACTAGCTCATGCCGCTATGACTGCATGTATGAGTATGGATGTGAAGATGCCAGGGTGCTTGCATGATCTCTGGCTGCTCTCTGAGTGGGTCTGTGGGAACGCCTGCTCCACGGGCCTCAGCCCCCACTGTGAGCCTGCTTTGGTCCTGCTGCCTTCAGGTTGTGGGCTCTTTCTGAGAGATGAGACACCCTAGGAAACCAGACTGGGACATGAGAAACCCTCATGCCCAAAGTCTGCCCAACCTCCCCGTTCACAAGACAGGAGGAAGGTTGGGAAATGTGAAAACAGAGCGTGGGTGCAGATATAGGCCTCCTCACCCAGTGCCCTTGTCCCCCCAGACCTGCCCATGCAGCAGAACATGGCGCTGTTTGAGTTCAATGGGCAGAGCGGCTACCTCCTCAAGCATGAGTTCATGCGACGACCAGATAAGCAGTTCAACCCGTTCTCAGTGGACCGCATCGACGTGGTGGTAGCCACCACCCTCTCCATTCAGGCAAGGCCCTCAGGCAGACAAGTGGCCGGGAGGGCTGGGGCCTTGAGGAGAAAGACACAGGAGCCCTACTCCTGCGCTCCCAACCCCCTCCCATGATATCCTGAAAACTTCAGCCCCAGCCAGTTCGTGCAGTAGCAAGTTGCCTTGGAAACTACCTCCTCCTCAGCACTGGAGGCTGCCTCTTCGTCCCTATGGAAACCAAGGGGAAGGGCTGAGGCTAGGGTGGGGGAGGGGAGAAGAGTGGGCAGAGTAGGGCAGCAGGAGCCCCAGGCTCTGGGGGAGGGTTCAGTTCCTTTCTTGCCTGGGGAGGGAGGTGGTGAGGCCCACACCTCTTCCCTGAATGCTGGAAGCACCTGGTTGCCAGAGCTTAGCTGTCACCCTGGAGCCACACAGTCTGTCTGGGGTGGCCCGAGCTGAGTGGGGCTCTTCACAGTACCCAGGAGTGGATGCTTCAGCTAGAGGAACTAGAGGCCCCAGGTGCTGGGGAATGGCCTGGGTGGGGCAGCTGATGCTGGTCTCCCCCGCACCCCCACCTCCAGGTAATCTCTGGGCAGTTCCTGTCAGAACGCAGTGTACGTACCTACGTGGAAGTGGAGTTGTTTGGCCTTCCTGGGGACCCCAAGAGGCGCTATCGCACCAAGCTGTCACCCACGACCAACTCTATCAATCCAATGTGGAAGGAGGAGCCCTTCGTCTTTGAGAAGGTGGGGGCCAGGGCAGGGCAAGGGCTGAGGTCCAGCCCCACTTCCTGGCCTCTACTTATAGAAAAGAGGAAACACATAAAGGGAGTTCCTTCATCCTACTCCCCTTTACACCCCTCACTCTGTGCCCCCCTGAGTTTTAAGAGTCCACAACGCAAGTTTACAGAAATGTACTTAGTGGGAAAGTTCTATGTGTGCGTGCGTGCATGCGTGTATGTATGTATGTATGTGTGTGTGTGTATGTATGTATGTGTGTGCGTGTGCATACATATGCGTATGTGTGTGTGTGTGCGTGTGTGTGTGCGTGTTCATGTTAAGATCAGAGGCAGAAATGTGAATTCCCAGACCAGGGTGCAGCATCCCACGGGATCACGGAGTCTTTTGCCCCCACTGGATACTTGTTGGCAAAGCTGCCACAGGCTGTCTGCACCAGGCCCTCCAGAGCCCTGAGCTGCATATCCAGCCCTTCTGCTCTGTGTGGCCTGGCCATGGCAGGAGGGGACAAGATGCCTATATGTGTGACCTAGAGTGTGCCCTCTGTCCTCACCGAATTTGGTCATACGTGCCATGTTCTCACAGTGACCCTAGACTTCTGGAACCCGGGAGAGGAGCACCTTGGCCACCCTCTCCCCTCCCCAGCTTGTCCTTTCCTGAACTCTCCTCAGATCTTGATGCCTGAGCTGGCCTCTCTCAGGGTGGCTGTGATGGAGGAAGGCAACAAATTTCTTGGACAGCGTATCATCCCCATCAATGCCCTGAATGCTGGTAAGGTTACGGGTCCTTCTTTGCTGTTCCCAGCAGGTCTGAGACCAAAGCCACCATCAGGAGCCTGTGTGGAGGGTGGGGCAGTTTCAGGGAGGTGCTCCTGAGACCTTACCTAACCCTCTCCTGTCATCAGCCTTAAGGAGTGGGGCAGGAATAGTGCCTCTGCAGGAAACTGACAGAGGTGAGAACTCAGCCTAACAGAATGTCTGTTATTTTCTGGAACTACTGGGCAGTTTCCTAAGTAGCTGACACTTGTTGGGTACTTCAAATGCTTCAAAGGCTTATAACACATTCTCACTTAAACCTAATAACAACCATATGGGGTAGGAACTATTCTCCCTATTTCACAGATGAGGAAAGTCTCAGATATTGAAAACAACCTGCCCAAGGTCACAAGCCAGACTCGGACGCTGGCCTCTGACTCTAAAGCCAAAAGCCTTGCGTACTGGGCTGCTCACGTGCAGCTGGGTGCAGTGGGCGCTGCTCATCACCTACCCCGCCATTCCCAACAGGATACCACCATCTGTGCCTGCACAGTGAGAGCAATATGCCCCTCACCATGCCTTCGCTCTTTGTCCTCCTGGAGATGAAGGACTATGTACCTGACACCTGGGCAGGTAGGAGACCTGTGGAATGCTGGGAGCCAGGGCTGTCCACTTTCCCTCCCCCTCCTCAAGCCAGCTTCTAGAGTGGGGCAGGACAGGGTCTCCCGGGCTAGGTGAGGACGGGGGAGGTTTCCAGGTATGTCTCCGTACCAGGCCCATGATCCCCTGTGCACCCAGATCTCACCGTGGCCCTCGCCAATCCCATCAAGTTCTTCAATGCCCACGATAAGAAGTCTGTGAAGCTCGAGGAAGCCCTGGGAGGCCTGCCTGAGGTCTGTGTTGCTGGGTCCATTGCCAGGGCCCCCCAGGAACTTGCCCTCTGCGGGAAGATGAGGGAGGGGGCAGAGTCCCAGGCTCAGGGAGAGAGGGGCACTGGAGCCCTCTTCCTAACTCGCTTTCCCTACGCAGAAGCCCTTCTCTCCTGAGAGTCCAGTTGCTAGCCAGGTCAATGGGACAACTGCCCCAACAAGCAACGGGTCCGCAGGTATGCACGCAGGGTCCTCCCACCTACTGGAAGGGTCTAGACTTCTCTGGGGGCACCCACAGGCACATTCCCCCCTGGTGGCAGATTTTTTAAAAAAGACTTTTACCTGGGGAGGGAATACTGTGTCTGAAGCCTCCTCGACTGAGAAAACGTACTGCAGGGGGTCCATACTGCCACCCCCAGCGGGCAGGGAGGAACAGAGCTGAGCCAGGGTACCCCAGGGCACCTGTCAGCCGTCCTGTGGCTCTTGCAGCAGCTTGGGCCGGGGCCAGGGAGGAGGCCACGAAAAAAGCTGCGGGTACTGCCGGCTGAGTATGAGTGGTTTTGGGGACGAGCCTGGGGAGGGTCCGGGACCCGCAGCGGGGCTCCTGGGCAGCGGGGCACCTCACCCGGGTCCCCGCAGAGCCGCGAACCACCAGCTTGGAGAAGCTGCGGGAGCTGAAGGGCATCGTGAAGCTGCAGCGGCGGCACGAGAAGGAGCTGCGAGAGCTGGAGCGGCGCGGGGCGCGGCGCTGGGAGGAGCTGCTGCAGCGGGGCGCGGCACAGCTGGCTACGCTTGGGCCACCGGGCACCGGGGGCGGCGCCGGGGCTCGCAAGCTCGGCCCGGGCAAGGGCTCCCGCAAGAAAAGGTAAGGGTGGCGGCAGCATCCTGCCCTCCGAGGTTCGGACGCCGTCATCGGAGGGCTCAGGGCCTGTCCCCACGTGGCCTCCGCAGGACCCTGCCCTTCGAGGAGACCGCCAGAGCCACGCCCGGCGAGGGCCCCGAGGGCGCAGACACGCGCGTGCGCGAGCTGAGGGACAAGCTGGAGCTGGAGCTGCTGCAGCAGGGCGAGGAGCATTATGAGTGCCTTCTGAAGCGCAAGGAGCAGCACGTGGCCGAGGTGCCAGGGTGAGGGAGGGGTGGGGGTGACAACCCAACCAACCGCACGCCCTGCTCACAACAAAGGGCTTCACGCTAAGCCCATCCGCTAAGCCATCCTTACTCTCCCCTTAGCAAATCGCCAAGATGATGGAGCTGGCCAGAGAGAAACAGACTGCGGAGCTTAAGACCCTGAGGGAGACCTCAGAGAAGTACGACCGCCTCCTTTCCACTCCGACTCTCGCCTCCCAAGAGGGCTCAGGCCTACAAAACATCTTCCCGATGACTGTCTCTCTGCAGTGACACTAAAGAAATGAAGAAAAAGCTGGAGGCCAAGAGGTTGGAGCGGATCCAGGCCATGATCAAGGTCACCGCGGACAAAATGGCCCAAGAGAGGTGAGTCCTGGAGGAGAGGCCCAGGGCTCCAACTCCAGGCCCAGTGCTGAGCGGGAACCACTCCAGGTGCCAAGAGGCCTATCTGCAAGTGGGTCCTGACTTGATTCCCAGAGATATACCTGTCCCTTGGCCCTTTAACGTTAATCTAACTTCTTTCGCCTCTGATCAGAGTGTCCTCCTTAGACAAAACACAGATGCCAACACTGTTTGAGCAGAGAAGAGAATTTAAGGGAAAATCAAGCATGCAAAGAGGGCGGTGAAACCTTGGGACAGTAGCTTCCCACCTGTGCTTCCGCATGCATGCCTTGAAGCACAGTGAGAATTAGTAAGGAAGCCCTTCCTTCACAGGCCCCCCTGCCCCGGGGCTTCCAATAGCCCCTCAAATCTTCCTTGGGTCTCCATGATCACCCCTCTGCCTGGTTCCTGCCCCTTTGGCGTATTTCTCATTTTGCCTACACCCTGAGCAATCTTTGTCTCACCCAACTCTTCCCAGGGGCCTCCTGCCCTCTCTGAAACTCTGATCACCCCAACAGGTTGAAGAGAGAGATTAACAACTCCCACATCCAGGAGGTGGTACAGGTCATCAAACAGGTGTGTAGGGCTGTGTCCTTCCCCAACACACACACACATATGCTCTCCATAGGAATGAAAGCGTGGCCCCTGGCATTTACGTTGCCCTTAGGAAATATACTGTCCAGAGCAGCCCATGCAGCGAGGGGCGGGAGGAGGCAGAGCCACAGAAGGGGGGCCCCTAGGCCAGCCTGAGCTTCTGGCCTTTCTGTGGAGCTTAGTGCACCAGCCTAAAGGGGTCTGTGTCTGGCCAACTGTCCTGGGTAGAACAATATGGGCTAGCTGGCTAGGGAAGGAAGGGATTGGAGTGAGTGCGTGAGAGGGAATGAGAGGGGCTTCCTGAGGCTCCAAGGAGCTGAAAGAGGAAGGAAAGTCCTGCTGAGAATGGACCTAAAGCTCCCCTGGGGCTTATTCGCAACAGTACAGAGCTACCAGCTCCTGAGTCCTGACCTTGTCCCAGACACTAGGCCCAGGGCTTCACATGAACTGTCTTTTACAATCCTTAACAATCCAGTGAAACAGGTGCTATTGTCCTCATTTTACAAATTAAAAAACGACAACAACAAAAAAACGTGTAAAGGTTAAGGAATTTGTCGAAAGCCTTAGAGCTGGTTAACTGGGATTGTAGCTGGACGCCAACCCAGATTGTGTCGTCCTGATTCTCTGCCTCTCACTCCCACCCAGATGACAGACAGCCTGGAGAGGCATCAGGAGAAGCTGGAGGAGAAGCAGGCAGCTTGCCTGGAACAGATCCGGGAGATGGAAAAGCAGGTGACAGGGACCCCCAACAGTTAGCCTGGCTCCTGGGTGCAAAGGGAGCCCTGTTCCAAGGAGCTTCCAGTAAGGAGTTCAGGGGAGGGGAGACTCACCCCTCACCAGTGGGTCATAGGCTCGAGTTCCCACGGGGTCCTGGGACCCTTTCAAATGAGGCAGCTCTGCAGATCTCTGCTTGGTTGGCACCCCCTCTCCTGAGAGGCTCCCTGATGGGCTCCGCTATGCCCTACCTCCCATTCCCATCTCTGAAGAGCTCTGAAAAGACCAGGCATCTCCTTGTTCTACTGCCCAGGGGAGGGAGTGTGGGTAGGTGGCCCCTCCTGAGCCAGGCGGTGGTCCTTGCTGTCCCCACAGTTCCATCAGGAGGCACTGGCAGAGTATGAGGTCAGGATGAAGGGCCTGGAGGCTGAGGTGAAAGAGTCGGTGAGGACCTGCCTCAGGACCTGCTTCCCCTCTGAGGCAGAGGACAAGCCTGAGAGGCCCTGTGAAGCCTCTGGGGAGCGGTGTGAGCTGGACCCACTTACAGCAAAGGCAGACATCCAGGAGAGCCACCTCTGATACCCCCAGCCAACTGAGACATTCTACAAGGAGTTTCGCCCTTCTCTGGGACAAGGCTCCATCCACTTAAGAGGAATGGCCCCAGCAGTCTCAGCACTCGGAGGCTGTGGAAAGCTGGGGCTCCCTTGGACCCTAGAGACCGCTCCTCAATAACCAGGCTAAAGGAGGAGGCAGAGACCAGATACCATCAGGGCAGGGGCCCATCAGGGCCACTGAGGTCCTCTCCAAGCTGACTTCCTTCTCCTCATCCTTCTCTTCCACCTTGAATAAGTCGTATGTGTGTTGAGGGCAAAAGAATATGGACTGGGAGGCAGGAAATTGGGTCCTAGCCCCACTCTGCCTTTCTTAATATGCAACTAGTGGTGCCTTATTCTGGACTCAGTTTCTTCACCTGGAGGGTTAGGCCTGGCCACCTGAAACCTCCACTCTAGCACCTGTAGATTACGCAGGACCAAATTCCAAACCCTTCTGCCATAGGGCAGGCAGCTCACCCAGGCTCCTGGGCCCCACCTCAGGCCTGCCCTGAGATGGCCTCAGTGTCAGCTTCCTGATACAGAGCCTGGCACTTCCTCCAAGCAACCTGGGGTCGGGACAGGCTGCCCCTAGGATCCCAGGCTGAGGTCCTGTCATGCAGGGTCTCAGCTCCCGCTCCCCACATAAGAACTCAGGACATGGTGAGGCCAAAAAGAAACACGGAGCCATAGATAGGGGAGTCATACCACTATATTCTTGCTGGCGGCTGGGCTGGAGACACAGGAAGCAGGAGCCGCTTGATCTGCAACCTGCCTTCTGCTTCTCTGCCAACCAACCCCCCTCTAGCGTAGCCACAGCAGTCATATTAGTGGCTAATGGCGAACTGGTTACAGCTGATGGCCAACTAGTCACAGCTGATGGCCATCTACTACCCGAGCCAGCACCTTTCCACGTGAGGCCGAGAGCCTGGAAACTGCACTCCTGGCTCTGTCCCCGCACTCCACCCTTACAGTGTCTTGCCTCACAATCTACACAACAAGTGCCTTCCGCGAGGGGACCTATGTCAGGAACCCAGCACAAGAGAAAAAATTTCAGTCTAGTTCAAGTAATGTCCCAGGAGGTGTCCCTCGATGTCCACCTATTTTCCTACTAAATGGTTTGTTCCTAAACAGTCAAGCGGTCCATCAAATCAGGGATGGAAGGCAATTCCCCATAGTCCATAGTCATTCGCCAGGGCTGTGCACCGACCCCACAACGTGTGCCCTCTCCGCAGGGCGCGGGCTCCAAGTCCTCCCCAACGAGGGGGTGAGGGACGACCTTGACCTCACCCGCATCTTCCATGGAGGACTCAGCAAGTGTTTCCTCCTGGGACTACAAGTCCCGCATCCGGGCTGCCTCAGCAAGCACTTCCCAGCCCACAGGGCCATAACGACCTTTGCTTTCTCCAGCCTATGCTGGTCGGAGAGCCATCCACGTCTTCCCACCCCTCCACGGGGGTCCAGCTCCTGAGAACAGTGGTCACCGGGCACCACACACTGTCTGGAGGCCACTTGTCCTCCTGCCCCGAGTCAGACACCATTCCTACTTGGCCGGAATCCTGCTCGCTGTGCCAGGTGTCCGAGTGGGTGGTGCTCTCGGCGTAAGATGTCCACAATTCGAGAAGCCCAGGGCAGCAGCGGACCACCAAAAAGCAGGTGACGCCTGCTATGGTCAGTAGGGCGGCGTGCCATCTGGAGGTTCGAGAAGACCACCAATTCACTGAGGGGTCACGTTTCTCCCAGGCCGATCGCGCCTCCCGCTCCCGGTTCCCGGCGCCCGCCTGGCACCGCTCCTCCTGGTCTTCCTGAGACTGAGTGTCCATACACACAGACTGCTCCACCGCCTTTCGGAGAGCTTTGGCCGGCACCGTACCTGCTTGCTGAGCCATGTGTCATGCAGGGTCTCAGTTCCCGCTCCCCACATAAGAACGCAGGATATGGTGAGGCCAAAAAGGAACACCCACGGAGCCATAGATAGGGGAGTCATACCACTATATTCTCCCTGGCGGCTGGGTTGGAGACACAGGAAGCAGGAGCTGCTTGATCCGCAACCTGCTGTCCGCTTCTCTGCCAACCAACCCCCCTCTACCATAGCCACGGCAGTTGTATTAGTGGCTAATGACTAACTGGTTATAGCTGATGGCCAACTAGTCACAGCTGATGGCCATCTACTACCCGAGCCAGCACCTTTCCACGTGAGGCCAAGAGCCTGGAAACTGGTCTCTGGGACTCTGTCCCTATAGGTCCCTTCCCTGGCTTCCTGCCTATGGAGGATGGGAGGCTGACATGGAAAAGCTGCCAAAGCTGTCTGGTCCTCAGGCGGCTGAGACAACTGGGGCTGTGGCTGGTGATGAGGGGAGAAGGACAGCTCTGGGCCCTCTGCCACCCAAAGCCTGGCTTGTCCCTTTTCCTAGGCCTGGGGGGAGGTACTTCATAGCACATACCCCCAACCAGGCTGCCTGACAAGTCTGCATCATTTTCTCTCCTGACTTTATGAGGTTTATTTATTTTTCTCCTTCTTAGTCCTACTAAAGGACCCTGTCCCAATATTTTCTGTCTAAGCCTGGCCTCTGTTCTACAGCTAAGAAATGGGGGGCAGGAGAGTAGAATGCCCCAAGATGAAATGGGCTGAGGGAAAATCGTTGGGAGCTGAACCCCAGGGTGAAGTGTCCTTCAGAACCCAGCAGAATGGCCCTGCCTCTTGGCTTGGAGGGGAGTCACTTCCCTTTCTGCCAGCTCTGATGCCACAACCACTGGAAAATGACATCACCCCTCTTCTCCACCTCCACCCAGATGTGGCCCTTCCTTGTCTCCACCCTCAGGGCTAGAGCCGAGGAGCCTAGTGCAAAGGTGTCCCCCACCCTCTTGGGGAGTTGCAAACCTTCAGGCCACCTGCACCCCCTTAGGCAGACTTACAGTGGTCAGATTCTCAGGCCTCGTGGCAGTTATGTTTGATCCCAACACTGTAGAGGGGCTTGTGGGAAGTCATTCACTGCACCTATGGCATGGTCCCAAATCCCAAATGGGGACAGGCACTGGCTTGGGAGAGGGTGGGGTTTGATTCTGGGAAGAGGTTGTTTTCTTATCAGAGAGTTATAGCAAATGCTATTAACTATGAGCACCTGTGCCTTTGGAAAAGAAACAGGACTCCCGCATCCCTCTGGGGGCCTGACCTCTGGGATCCTAGCTGTCCCTGGCTGCAGGGTAACGCTAGGGGCCTGCTCATTCACAGGAATAAGCCCTGTCATATATCAGCATGCATACATCCTGGATACAACCAAGGGCAGTGCCCTGTCTGCAGCCCCCCAGCGAGGCACTCAGCTGTCCCATCTATACCCTAGCCCAGGGGTAAGAACCATGCAGGGATGGGGACTCAAGCCTAGAGGAAGTCACTGACCCAGGCACAGGGGCATAAGCCAGAGCCAGTGCCAAATAGAGCCCACAGGACAGCCCCCAACTGTTGCTAATGACTGCTCAGGGGAAGGAGAGGCTATCTCTCCGTCACCTCTCAGCTGGCCAGGCATTGTCTCTGGGACCCTAGCATGGAGCTGAGAAGCCCAGGAATGGGGAAGCAGATGCAATCCTACCTCCTAGAGAAGCCTCTGAATTGCAGGTTTGGGACTTCCCTTGAGGCCAGGCCCAGCTGCCCACTTCCCTGCTTTCTGTCCTCTGAGAAAAGGGCGGGTGCCCTTGGGAAAATGCCGTAGTCTCTGGGCCCTGGAGATGAATTAATCCCTGGCTTCAGGGGATGTGCAGAGGAAGCGTTGCCTTCCCTTAGAGCACTGGGCAGGTGAAGGGCACTAGCGTGGGAGTCCCATTCCTGCTGCGAATCTGTGGGGCTGGGGTTGGTCATGCCTCAGTTTCACCTTTGCATAAAGGGAAGGGTCCCTACCCGCTTCCCAATCCCACTGCTGATTCAGATGCCAGAGTCCCCTGCTGACTCACCCCATCCCCTGCACCTCCCTACTGCACCCCCCACCCCAAGCTCCTGGATCTCCCCAGCCATGTGCCACCAGGCCCAACCCTGCTGAGCTGGTGCAACGTGACAGGGTGAGGGGGTTGGTGACACTTAAGGAGGAAAGAAGGGGGCCTATGGGGTGGGGGCATCTGCAGACAGAGTGACAGACTGCAGACCCCAGCAGCCTCTGGGAGGAAGCCCTTTTGCCAGCCTGAGGCCTGCATGGGGAGAGGCTCAGCAGGTGGGAGGGGAAAGTGAAGTGCCTGTCTGCCCCCTGCTTGCCTCTATCTCCTGTCAGCCTTCAGCTCCCAAGCGACAGCTTCTAATTCCGGCTGTTGGTACCTCTGCTCTGCAGCAAAGTCTCAGCTTTTTTTCAGCTTTGCTATTTCTTTTCTGTTCAGAACATACTGAGCCCACAGTGAAGTCAGAGCAAAGGCTCCGGGGCCTGAGACCTGGCACCCCACCCCCACCCCACCCTTCCACCACAGGCCTGGTTGGATTGGTGAGGCCGGCTGGGGCAAATGGAGCCAGCTACTTCTCCCAAAGAGCACCTAGCAGGGGGCTCTCTGAAGGAGACCTGCCCCAGCATCTCTTCCCTGGAACTGTATCCATCCTCCACCGGGAACAGGGACATAAATGAGGCAGTGTTGTCTTAGGGAGGCTCAGCGGGGAGGAGGCAAAACTTTTTACAACCAATGAGGTGCCCAGTCTATGTTCTTGCTGTTTTTCTCCTGTGTGTGTGTGTGTGTGTGTGTGTGTGTGTGTGTGTGTAGGGGGCTCACTGCCTGGCTGTAGGCTAGCCTGCCACACACAGATTCTGGGGGTGCCCTCTTCCCTGACCCTAAAAACAGAACGAAGGGAAGAAGCAATTTCTCTCATGCTGGAGAAAAGGGAAACTGAGTCATGAAGGGAAGAGAGCCTTTCTTCCACTATTTGAGTAAAGAGGGAGAACATTCCTGCATTCTTACGGGGGTTGGAGTCTATACCCACCCTTGGGTGACCCCCAGGAGGGGTCCTCAGGTCTGGGGGCTGAATGACTGCCGCCCTGACACTCTCTAGAATGATCTTGCATGCAAGCAGATCTTGCATGTGAATCAGTGTCATTTTGCAGGTCTGAAGCCACACTGCTACATAGTAAATGCCTTCAAGCTGGGACTTAACTCTGACGTAAAATACTGTGCCCTTTCTATGACACCATGAGAGAAAATTCCCCCAGGGGGATTAAAAAATGCAAAAAGAAAAAAGAGGGGCTTCACAATGTGTGCCTGCTCTATGGCTGGGTCCCATGCCAGGTAGACATCTCTGCAGTCTGGGAGCTGGAAGAAGTTCAGGTTGGGGGCCATGTGCCTACTTTCCCACTCACACACCGTCTTCCTCCCAGGTGTAAATCCTCTCCATACCATACACCATCCCGCCAGCCCCCCTGCCCCGCACCCCCATCCGCAGCTCCTTCTACAATGCTTCTTGTCAGTGAGGCCACTTTTATTCTTCCCTTAATTTCCTGTCTTTCATAGGAAGGGACCCCTAAAACAGTCCTCAACACTGTCCCTTAAAGGTGCTTTTCCTGACTCCATGCCCTTGCATCAGTAACCACATCTGCAATGCCTTCCTTCTTTCTTAGCAGCCAGATCCCATCTCTCACATCCTTGAAGACCACCTCAGAAGCCCTGTTCTTAGAAGACCCCAGAGCCCTCCCCTCCCCACAACTCCACCTTTCCCTCTAAGGACTGTCTCGGTTTGTATTTAACAGATGTATTCAGCTCTCAGGTGATAGCCTCCATTGTTTACATCCTGGCCTTTAGTCCCCTGCTTGAGAAGAGAGGTCTTTTCCATCCAGAACTGCGCTTCTGCTTCTGTATTTCCCACAGCTGGGAACACAATACCTGGCTCACGAAAAATCTCAGTAAACTCTGTAGTTGATCCCTGATTCACTTCTTACTTTACAAAATATCCATTCCAACCCTACACATCCTCCCACCTCCGTTCGGCTCTGAGGCGCCCTGACTCCCCCTCACCAGAGGCCTGCGGAGCCGGGGATTTGCTAACACAGCTGAGCACTCCGGGATCCTAAGGCGCCGCGCGCTGGCCCCCCTCAGCCTGCTTCTCAGTCTTGCGGAGCTAGCAGGCGGGAGAGTTGTCGGGGTTGGAGACGTCTGAGATTGGAGAGCGCACTCTTCCCCCCACCCCCGCTCCGGTGAGCCTGTGCAGGAGGAACAATTGTGTGTGAGTGCCTGGTTCGCGACATTTCGAGTAGCAGTTCCCAGCCAGATTGAGCGCCCCGACCCCGAGCACAGCGCAGGTACCCCCGCCACCCTTAGGTCGTTTATGGTCCAGTTCTGCTCTCATGGGGTCCAATTTCCTTCCACCCGGACCGCTGAGGGCAGCCCTCGGTCTTCCCCGACAGACCCGAGGTCCCGCCAGTTTCTGAGGAGCCTAGGGCACCGACTCCGGTGGGGGCGGAGGGCGGGGAGAGAAGACTGTGACTTTGGGATTGGCCCGGTCGGGTGCATGTGGCCCACAGCAAGCAGCTCCCGCCCAGCAACCGCCGCCTCAGCCCCAGGAGAGCGCGGAGGAGGAGCCCATCTCCGACATCGGGGCCCACGAAGGAGTGGGGGTCCGGGTCGGTGTCCCCCGCCCGGGCAGTTTCTGCCTTGACCGCTCAGCCTGCTTCCAGGACAGCCATTCCCATGGAGACCCCCGAGGCTATAAAGCCAGGTAACCAGGCGCGCAGCTGCTCCCGAGCCGCTGAGCCCCCCAAGTAAGGAGCAAGCGCCCTAGTGTGGCCCGGCCCCCGCAAGAGGGGAGGAGGCGGAGGAGCGGCGCCAGCAGCTTGAGGAGCCGCGTCGCCGGGCGCCACCGTCTCAGCAGGGGAGCGGGGGCTGCCCCGGGTGCGGGTGAGTGGCGCGGCTCCAGGCCACAAGTGACTGAGGGGCGCCGGACACCTGGAAAGCAGCGGGAGAGTCAGGAGGGGGCCGAGTTTCGGCTCTCGTCGCCTGTGGCCGGCCAGGGCGCGGAGTAGCAAGCAACCTACACCTCCAGGCAGGCGGGAAGCCCAGGGAAGGAGCGGAGACTCACCAGGCGTGCGGCCCAGGAGCGGCGGGGCAGCGGGAGCCGCGGGGGGACAAGAGTGGGAAGATCAGGACCCTCGGTCGCAGCCGCCCACGCGCAGAGGGAGCCACACTAGAGTACCCGCGAGGTCCAGAGCCCAGCGGGGCACCGGAACAGGGGCGCCCCCGTGCGGAGCTGCCTGGCCGCCTGAGCGCGGCAGCAGGGGCCATGCTCAAGCCCAAGGACCTGTGCCCCCGAGCGGGTACGCGCACCTTCCTGGAGGCCATGCAGGCGGGCAAAGTGCACCTGGCCCGCTTCGTGCTGGATGCGCTGGACCGCAGCATCATCGACTGCCGTGCGGAGCAGGGCCGCACGCCTCTCATGGTGGCCGTGGGGCTGCCAGACCCCGCGCTGCGTGCGCGCTTCGTGCGACTACTCCTGGAGCAGGGTGCGGCCGTAAACCTGCGGGACGAGCGCGGCCGCACGGCGCTCAGCCTAGCGTGCGAGCGCGGCCACCTGGACGCCGTGCAGCTGCTGGTGCAGTTCAGCGGCGACCCCGAGGCGGCCGACTCGGCAGGCAACAGTCCGGTGATGTGGGCCGCGGCGTGCGGCCATGGGGCGGTGCTCGAGTTTCTGGTGCGCTCTTTCCGCCGCCTCGGTTTGCGCCTCGACCGCACCAACCGTGCGGGCCTTACAGCTCTGCAGCTGGCCGCCGCCCGCGGCCACGGAACCTGCGTGCAGGCCCTCACCGGGCCCTGGGGCCGCGCGGCCGCCGCCGCCGCGGCCCGGGGCTCCAATTCCGACAGCCCCCCTGGCCATCCGGCTCCCGCGCCCAGCCCCGAGCGCCGACGACCCAGCCCCCGCCGCCTACCGCGGCCTCTCCTAGCGCGTTTTGCGCGAGCGGCTGGCGGCCATGGTCACGGCGGCGAGGTTGGCTCAGGGGGCAAGAGCTCGGGCCGGCACCGGGCGCAGGGCAACGAGCGGCCCGAGTTAGGCCGGAGCATGAGTCTGGCTTTGGGTGCAGTGACAGAAGAGGAGGCGGCTCGACTGCGGGCAGGAGCCCTGATGGCCCGACCACACTCGCCCCAGTCTTCGGGGACCGGGAGGTGGCGTTCGCATGAGGTGCTGGAGGGAACGCCCCCAACCTTAGTACAAGCCCCGGCTGGTCTTAGCCCCCACCCCGAGGGCGGCCCCGGCTCTGGCCGCTTGGGTTTGCGTCGACGCTCTACAGCTCCAGACATCCCCAGCCTAGTTGGGGAGGCACCAGGCCCGGAGAGCGGCCCGGAGTTAGAGGCCAACGCTCTGGCCCACTCGGTACCTGGGCCCCAGCCTTGGCAGTCAGGCACGGAGGCCGTGTTGCTGCACGCTCAGCGGTAAATAGCGTGGAGGACGAGCTCCGTTCCCTGCACCTTTCTGTCTCTGCTCCACTGGGATTTCTTTCTTCCAGGTCCCTTATTTCCCTGGCAGTTTCCCTACCCCCCATGAGCCTAGAACCTGTCCCCACTGCCAAGGCGAGTTGCCCTCTCTCTGAAAGGGCAACTGTTATTTATTTTTTGTGCTTGTTGGTATTTTTGGTATTTTCTGCCTAAGTCTCTCACCTTCCCTACAGCCTGCCTTTCCTGTCCTGGAAAGGGGAAGAGTAGAAGAAATGGTTCCATGGGCTTCCAGTCAGGAAGCTGGAACTCCTTTCCTCTGCCTAAGGCTCAGCCCTGAGTCTGGCTGGCTCCTGCCGGTCCCATTCCCATTTCTGGGTTTCTCCACACACTGGCAGTCAGGTGGGCAGAAGAGCAGACTTGCAGAACAAGGGCCTATGCCCCCTTCCCTCCCAGTGAGCTGACAATAATGCCACAGGCGACCTAAGTCTCCTTTTCCCTTAAGGGTTGGAGAAGGGGACTGAGACCTGCCTTAGAGCCTTTCTGGACAGGCGGGCTGATTAGGAAGGAATGTGAAGGTTAAGTTTTCCTGGGGAAAAACTCCTGCCTCAGGACAATGAAAGCATATTTTGGACATGGGAGAGCCCCCGGTGTTGAACACTAGTTGTCCCTTGAACCGGCTTCTGGGTAATTACAGCTTACCCAGGCCCACCCAGGATTCAACTTAATTGACAATGTGGGGTTACTGGCCCACACCAACCCCTACCCAGCCAATCCACGGGCTCGGTTGCATTTGAGTACCATCCTTGAGGTCTCACCCCTCCTGGCCCAGCCTTACTTCCTCTCACTAAAATGGAAAGGAGTTAGTGTTTCCCCACCCCCATCGCCTCCCAGCTCCCCCATCCCGCACGTGGGTGCTCCTGCAGGGTGGAACGGTTGCGAAGGCTTTGCTTAATTGTACTTCTTCCAATCCTCAAAGAACTCGTCTTTTGAGCCTTTGTATATGAAGCAGAAAGCAGCAGGTCTGATCCGAGGCTTAAGAACTTGACAATGTCTCTTTAAATAGAAGCTCCGCGAGGGGGATAATTGACTGAAGTGTTTGCCACGTTACACCGCGGCGCGCGGGAGTCGGAAGCCCACACGAGCAGCAGGTCCGGGTTTAAATTACATCAAACTCTGGCGAGAGCTGGGAGAGGGCTGTTAAACGGCTCTAGCTTCTTGCTGGGCGGTTAACGGAGGGTCGGGCGGATGATGGATGCTAGAGGTCGGGACCGAGGACCCCTGCCTCTGCCCGACACGTGGGACGCAGGCCCCGCCCAGCGTCATTACTGGGCAGATTAGTGAGTCAGAGGCAACTGCGGAGAGGTGGTTGAAGGCCCTTTCCCTGCCTGGTCCTTCGTTCCCTCCCTCCCCGCCTTCTTCTTTTTGCCGGCCTAACGGGGGGGAACTAGCGGTCTGATGAATTGTATCTGAGCGCCCAGCCTGCGTGGTTGCAGAGCGTGGGGGCTGTTGCTGTGAATCCCGAAGGTTGAGCGTGCACCCAACTCACCCAGCTGCGTGGTGATCATTTCAAGACGTCGATCTATTCATCTTTGCAGAACGGAAGGTTTCTCACCAATAACTCTAGGGAACTGCCTAAAGAATGACCTGTGCTGAGAAATTGGGCCTGGGGGTGAGGAGTGGGTGATCAGGAGCGGGCCTGGTGTCGGTGTCAGACACCTCCCCAAATCCTTCCACCCCTCCTGGCCCGCGAGGCCGTTAGGGCCCCCACACTGAACGCGATCTCTGGTGCCCCCTGGTGGTAGCACTGCGCTCTTCCTCGCCTCTCCCTGGCTGGGAGTTCCGACTTACGGTTTTATTTGGGATCACCGCTGTGTACTTCTCTCTCCGTGTGCATCTACCAATGGAATCCTCTAACTCTTGTAGTATATTAAATCCTGATACTTGAAGTTATTTCATAGCAGTGAAGGGAGGGACAATGAATAAAAAAATTCACATTTGGGGTAGCAGGAGCCCAGACCCTTCACTAAGGACCCCAAGATCTTCCAAGCTAAGGCTCCGTGTCCTGAGAGGTCCTGCTGTCTTCTGAAAAATTAGAGCTTCCAACCCCTTTCTTATGATTTCTGAACCTTGGGACGTACTCATTACACACTGTTTTCTTCTGATGAGTTTTGCTTTCGTTTCTGGGGGTGTTTTGCCCTTCCCCCACTCCTTGCTCCTCAGACTTCTGCCTCCCCTTAGTCCCACTGTCTGGGTGGTGGGTGAACGATACAGAAGGGCCTGAAAAGCCAGAGGGAGAGTATCTGGGGTGGGATGGAGGGTAATTGGATACCTCAAGTGCAAACTCCTTTTTTCTGATCCTTGCTTGCTCACTCCCTTTCCAACTGTGTTTAATTTTCATGAAGTTTTTAATGGTGTAAGAATACAAGTATTTTGGCTTTTTCAGAACACCATGAGGTCTGGGTTGCACGTTGTGCTGAAGGTGCTGTCATCTTTCAAGTGTTGTGACGTAGGGCTTTCTGGTTGAATGTCACATTGCGCTCTCTTTATTGGGTAAACAACCACGAGTGCTCCTCTCCATGGAGCTGCCAAAGGCTCAGTGGTTGAAAGTGATGTTTCTAAAAAAAACCACAGCAGATTGTTTCTGTCTGAACTTAATTGTGTGTTTGACTGACTTGCTGTTCTTGCAGATTTCTTACCAGGCCCAGCTCTGTGCAGAATTTAAACGTTTCACCACATTTCGCTCTCCTGAACTTCCTCTCATTGTCAACCCCCAGGCGTTGGGGTTGGGGTCATCTTTCACTCTCTCCACTTTAGAAGAGACTTTTCTAAACATTTTGCTTGTTGCTTTCGTCGCTGTGAAGAGTCACCCATGCCACTGGAGCTCAGTACCAACTCAGCACTGGCCTGTGTGAGGCTGAATGACATACGCATATGCTTTTGGAATGACCCTGTGTGGTGGAAAGACTATTAGAACTCAGAAGAATAGTTAATAAATCCAGTCTT
This sequence comes from Rhinolophus ferrumequinum, assembly GCF_004115265.2. Lineage (NCBI taxonomy): Eukaryota > Metazoa > Chordata > Mammalia > Chiroptera > Rhinolophidae > Rhinolophus > Rhinolophus ferrumequinum. Next base: position 64,752,927 of record NC_046289.1, read on the forward strand.
GTTCAGTTGCGAGAAATAGCCTCTCTTTGCCTTACCAACCACTCTTGACCCTGGGCTCCCTCTGCAGAGGTGGAAGAGTGCACTTGGTTTCCTGGGAAGGTTCCACCTTACTTCCTTCAGCCTCTATCCCTGCCTGTCCATCTAGAAGGTAAGACCCAGGTGCTGTTTCTGACTGAGTTGGTGGGACTGGGACCCTCGGACCAGGTCAACTGTCTAGGGGTGAAAGCTCTGGGGAGCAGGAAAAGGTATGCATGATTCCTTGCTCCTCGTTACAAGGTTTCAGTGAGCCCATGGTTAGTGGGTAGGAGGAGCTCTCCGGAAGGAAGTACTGGAATCAGTGTCAGAGCTAGAAGTTTAAAGATAATTTTATCCACCCCCCCCACCCCCAGGACTAGAACCTAGGTTTCTTGATTTCCAGCCACAGCACTGCTCTTTCACAACTCCTCACTGTCTCCCTCAGTTCTGAGAACCGAAACAAACTGCTTTCTCACAGGAAGCAGTTCCAGGCCCCTTCCAATTGAGGCAAGTAGCCTCTGACTTTACAGGGAGTGAGAAGCAAACCAGGGAAGGGAGAAGCTGCTGCAGAAAGTGGTTGTCAACCCAGGTGACTTCCCCAAGAACCCCTGTGGCACCTGCAAACATGATGCACAGCCCTGGGTTTCCTGGCTGGGCTCTTCTCCCCTGGGAGGGAGCCCTATTTCTCAGCTCTTTCGGACTCAAGGGTCTTTCACTTCCTGTGTTCCTCCTTCACTGCCCTCATTTTGGGTCCACACACCACCAGGGAGCTGGGATTTCTGTGGACTAGAGGGGCCACTGGAGAGCTCATGGTGGGGAGGAGGGCGGGCCCCACCAGACACCCACTAAGGGTGTCCAGCTCGAAGATGGCCTGGCTCTATTCCCAGAGACAATAGGAGGTCCAGAGGTTTTGAACACTCAGTTTAATTTAAAACAGGCACAAGTGCAAACAATTCACAAAAGTTTCTAGGGAAGATGCTTTTGTTTTTAAAATTCTGACCCTTAAAAAAAAAAAGTCCTTGCTGTTTTTCTGTTTGTTTTGCTCCAGAGCAGGCCACTGGGGAGCAGAGGAATCTAAAAATATGATCTAGATAGGGTCTAGACACCTGGAGTTCTTCTCTGGGCTTCCCTGTCTCACAACAGCCCTAAAGGTGGGGAAGGAAGGAGGACTGGAGACAAGTATCTGAGGAGGCAGCTAGAGGCAGGTAGTTTGCACAAATGGGGTGATGGGGTGCCCCTTCTCTTGACAACATGGAACCCTGGGAGCTGGTCCCCCTCCCCCAGACCAGGATTTTGCAAAGGGTTCCTGATGACCTGGTTATTGAGATGAAGTTCACAAGTAAAACAAAGTTTGTTTCCTCACCCTTCTGGTTCTTGGGCTCTCAGACTCCATAGTATAGGAGAAACTCAGAAACCTGCCCCGTCCGCAAGATGTGTTAGACTCAATACAGACCTCTCCACTGGTCAGGTAGCAACCTGGGACTTCAGAGGTGGGAAGCCAGGCCAAGAAAGCAGGTCCCTTCAGTGCAGAACTTAGTGGGAGAGAGGATGGGCAAGCCTCATGGATGGGGCCAGGCTGTCAGGGTGACATTACTCTGCTTACACACACACACACACACACACACACACAGGATAGGGTGAGCATCCGCATCCTGTAAAGTAACAGCACTATTACCACCAACCCTATTGTTTCTCTTTTACCCAGAAAATGCCCCTCCCCTTCCTGTGGCCTCCCATGGTCTAGGAGCAGGCTGTGCATACCAGTGTTGTGTGTTGTCAGTGCAGGTGGGTCGGGAAGCAGGTGCAGGTGGGGCTGTGTCTTCAGGAAGTCAGACACAAGGGAAGAAGACAGATTCAGGCAATAAAAACCTTCCCTGTGGCCCTCTTGAGTTCCCAGGGTTTGGAACTGGAGCTGAGCACAGAAAGTATCCTGGTAAAGACAGGCCCTCCGCCCTCTTGGGTGGCCTGGGATGCTAGTATACAACTGCCTTTAAAAAAACTGCAGCAGCCTTTTCTGCCGTGTTGGCTACAGTGGTCAGAAGTGCTGGTCTTGGTGTTTCTTAGAAATATCCCTGTGCAAATAACAAAGGGTCATCCTGAAGAAGGGGTCTCCATCATCCCAAAGGCAACTGGGGACTCTCTTGGAGGGGAGAGAGACTGAGGGGCAGGTCCGGCCTGGCCCAATGGGCTGAGGGGCAGGAGGGTGGGGGTGGGGCTTCACATTCAATCTTTGGAGAGAATACTGAGAAAATGAGGCAGGCAGGCCCTGTCGGCAAGCTGGTTGCCCAGTGTCCCCTGCCTGTGGGCACAGATGGCAGGTGCACTCTGGGGGTGGGTTCAGCAGGTGGAGGTCTGCTTGCGGTAGAGATGGATCAGGGGTACCAGGCACTCTGGTAGTCCCGTCTGCAGCAGGAAGGGATGGTCCAGGAGCTCCTGGGCTGTGGCTCTCTCCTGGGGGTCTCGCACCAGCATCCTTTCCAGGAAGTCTCGCAGCACTGGGGACACCTGTGGAGACAGGGCAGTGAGAGGAAGCCACAGTTGGTAGTCACTGTTGTCCATCTGCCTGGCCCCACCATCGGCTGAAAGCGTTAAATTCCCTTTTTTCTTACTTCCTGGTTCCTCCCAGGCTCAGCACATTTTGGATTATCAAGTAGGTAAAGAAAGTCAGCTTCAGTCCAGGAAAAGTGGCCAGCTCGCCTGTAGGGGTTGCTCCTGAGCAACAGAATTAGGATGTTTGGAGCACTGGGGAGCTGGGCTCCAAATACAGCCCATTCTACACTCTGCTTCTCTGAGCTCTCAGCGTTCAGGCTCTGGGGCTCTGTGGAAAGGGGGGTGAGACTGATATCAGTGATTCAGTCCTGAGTCTATCCTTGATGTTGGGAAAATTGCAATTTTCTCTAGACCTCAGTTTTCTCATCTGCAAAATGGGCTAATGATAAAATGTGCTTTTCCTGTCTGCCACATAGAGCTTTAGTGAAGATAAAAAAGAGGTCAGGGATGAAGTGTTTTTTTAAAAATAGAAATTAACACGGTGGGACCTGAACAGGAAGATTTCTTTATTGATCTAAGCCTCAGAGTCTAAATTATTGGTTCATTTTGAGCCAATACCTTGGGATGAGACTGACTCTTAGGCTGTTACAGAAGGCTACATCCTCTGGGGAATTAGTCTATTGGAAATCTCCCTCGTCTGCTATTCTTGGAGTCAGCAGTGGTCTCCAAGCACCAGTTGTCTCAGAAAGTGTTTTCTGTCTGTCCTCCTATCCTGCTGTGTTGGGGGCACAGAACTATTTTGCCATTTAGGGATTGCTTCAACGCTTTGGGACATTTCTCACTATGGCCACCAGATGGCAGTATGGTCTTGCAGCCCTGTGCTGACCTGGCCACCATTAGGAGATAGCCACAAGTAAGGCCTGCTGGTTTGGGGGTGGATTTGGCAGAAAAGGGTCGGGGACAGGGACACACACGGACACACACGGACGGACGGACACACACACACACACACACACACACACGTTTTAAGGAAAAAACTGTGACTCAGATGTGGTCAGGATGTGCACTGATTGAGGACGAGCCACTCACGGCGACAGACTGGGGACACTGTGCCATGGCTCCCCTGCCAGATGTGGTGGCGGGGTTCTTGCCCAGTTAACTCCTCTAGATTCCTCCTGAGGACATCAGGAATTCCTGACAATCCTGCTTTCCCTTCTCTTGGGCTCCTGTCAATTGTTTGCAGGTGGAAACTTGTCAGAGTGACTGTGGGAGTTTGTACATTGATGTGGCTCCATACCAGGTGCAGGTTTTGTGTGGAGAAAGAGGAGCCTTTTCCAGGAGCCTAGACCGTCTGGCTTCTGTGAAAGGGCGAGGCTGGGCCTGGGAGTCCAGGCTCTGGTCTTGTAAGCCTCAGGAAGAATGTGGTCTGCAGAGTCATACCTTGGGTACCGACTGACCTTGTGAGAGTTTTTCAGCTTGGGTGGGGGGCTGTCCCGGAGCCTCTTCATGGCTTGCACTGGGGAGTCACTGAAGTAGGGTGGCTCCCCGTCCACCATCTCTATCACCATGATACCCAGAGACCAGATATCCACCTGCAGGAGGAGAATATCCCTGATTCCACTGGCCAGAGTCTGACCCCTTGGTGGCAGCATGCTGCAAAGGGAGGCGAGCAGCTGGTCCCAGTTGTCCTTGGTGAGTTGGTTCCCTTCCTGGCCACCTACCCTGTGGTCAGTGTCATGCAGGGTGGCCTGCGGGGGGGTCTCTGGTCCTGCTCCCCACATAAGAACGCAGGGTGTGGCTAGGCCAAAAAGGAACACCCACGGAGCCATAGGTAGGGGAGTCACACCATTATAGTCTTACTGGAGGCTGGCTTCACACGACGTGCGACCTGCTGTCCGCTTCTCTGCCAACTGACCCCTTGCTAACTGCACTCCGCTGTGCTAACTGCAATCCGCTCTTGCTAGCTCAGCCCCCATCTTCTTGCTATCCCCCATTTGCTGCTAGCGTAGCCACGGCAGTTATATTAGTGGCCAATGGCTCACTGGTTACAGCTGACAGCCAACTAGCCACAGCTGATGGCCATCCAATCACAGCTGATGGCCATTTACTACCTGAGCCAGTACCTTTCCATGTGAGGCCGAGAGCCTGGAAACTGCACTCTTGGCTCTGTCCCTGCAGTCAGTTACTTCCTGCATAAATGACCATTGCCTAGGGACACAGCTGTCAGCCACTCTCTGAGAAAGGCCATCACACATGGGGAAGCCTGGCCATACCCCACCCTGCTCTTGAGCTGGCGGGTGGGTGTGGAGCATTTTGGGGACGAGTTTGTTGCAGCTAAGTCACAGGCAAGAGTAGACCCATCCAAGAGGGGACAGTGGGCAGTTGGGTAAGATATTAACTAAGTGGGAACCTGAGAACCAGGGCTATTTTTGGTTGGAGGGGCCTTGGAGGTGGCAAAAGTGGAAGAGTCATGTGTTCCCAAGCCTCTTCCGGGAGGACTGGGGGATGGAGTGAGCGGTTACCTCGGTCGCATACAGAGACCTGGAGATCACTTCAGGAGCCATCCAGTAGGGAGTTCCCACCAGGGACTTCCTCTTAGGGACATCTTTGCTGATCTGAGCACAGAATCCGAAGTCCGAGAGTTTCACCTGGGGTTGGGGTGAGAGGGAAAAGGGGGAGTGAATGGTGAACCAGGAGGAGGAACTGTGCTGGGCACAGGGAAGTGGGGGCATCGCTGTCCCAGAGTGGGGAGGGCCCTACCCTGCCATCGAGGGTCAGCAGGATAGAGTCGCTCTTGATGTCCCGGTGGATGACACCCTGCGCATGCAGGTAAGCCAGAGCCTGCAGCACGGCCTCACACACAGTGGCGATCTGCTCCTCGTTCAGCCTGGACAGGGAGGGCAGGATCACCGGCGGAAGAGAATGTTAGCTTTGGCTGGGTTGCAGGGCAGATGGGCTGGGAGAGGAAATGCCCCTGGTACCGGGCTCCACAAGCCCTGGGCAATGTGTACAGGAGTCCAGTCAGGACAGAGCCCTGGTGGAAATGGGGACCACCTTGTCCTCCCACTCCCCTGAGACCCCTGGGTCTATTAACCCAAACAGACAGTGGGCACTCAGGACGATCTGATAGGCCCCCCCAAGTCTGCTGGGCCTGAGGCTGCCTGAGACCCCAGCCAGGGCAATGGGGGCAGCCAGCGCCAGGGGCCCCGCCCTCCAGCTGCCCACCTGACTTGGGAGATGATGTCCGTGAGGGCCCCGCCCTGCAGGAACTCCATGAGCACCCACAGCTCCTCGCCGACCAGGTAGCTCTTGTACATCTCCACCACATTGAGATGCTGGTAGTCCCGCATTATCACCACCTGGGGGCGGGAGGGATGCCTGAGTGCTGGGCCGGCCCCACTGCCCCTGCTCACACCTGTCCAGCCTGGCTTCGCACCCACTGCCCATCCCAAATGCCCACCCCCATCAGCCCTCTCCTCCCACCTCATTAAAGAGCAGCTCCCTGCGCTGCTGCTTCCTGAGGTCCATCATCTTGACGGCCACCTGGCGGCCTGAGTGCTTCTCCCGGGCCAGGCAGACAATGCCTGTGGAGCCCTCGCCAATCTTCACGTAGCTGTCCAGCAGCAGCCGGGGGTCACCCTGGTCCACCACCATCCTGAGTGCAGCCTTGAACTGCTCGTGGGTCACAACACCCGTGTCCTCACCAGCTAGGGCACCCTTGGCCACTGCAGAGTCCTGGGGCAGGTACAGGTTGCTGGTGCTGATCTGGGCATGCCGGGTGCGGGGGGAGCCCGCTGGTGAAGACCGGCCCGGAGGAGGGCCGGACGCTGGACCTCTGTGGAGGGACTTCTGAGGGCTGCTGGTATCTGAGGTGGTCAGAGGGCTGAAGGTCCCCATGGGCTGGTCTGAGGGCAAGGACTGGGCCTTGACCACCAGGCTCGCGGGGGAGGTTCTTTGCTGCGGTCGGAAGGAGTTGGGCTGCAGGGAGGAAGAATAGAAAGAGGTTGGCAGTGGCAGTGTTTGGAGCAACCTTCCCAGAAACGGGGTGGCTACTGTGACCTGTGGACGTGGGCAGGGTCAGGGCATCAGACCAAACGGAGGAGGCTATGAGCAAAGATTTTCTAACGGAACTGAAGCCAAACCATCGTCCTGCTTGGGAAACCAGCCCCACTGTTCCCAGGAGAGCAGGCCAAACAAGAGCTCTTTACATCCACTCCACCTGCTCCTGGGAAGACAGAGAAAGCAGAGTCCCCGGGGTGTCCTTGTGCTGGGTTTTTCTTCGTGGGTAATTGACAGCCAGACCCCAGGGAGGCCACAGGGAGGCAACCCGCCCTCTGCTGCACGGGGAATCTGGGTCAGAGGCAGTCGCTCCCATGGCTTCCCCACCCAAGGGCCCACACAGACAGAAGAAGCCCTGTTATGTCCCCCGCAGAGGACCACAGAGCCATGTTACCATCTGGGGGTTCTCAGGTTCCCCCTGAGCTGGGGATCTGGTACTGGAGAGATCTGGGATCAGAAGGGTGGGTCCAGCCAAACCCAAGCCTTGGGGCCAGGGACCCCAGAGAAGTTTTCTAAGGGCTCCCCAGAGGAGCCCCTCCTCTTGCTCCCAAGCATGAAACTCCTGACTGATGACCCCCCCCCACAAGGAAGGGAAGGCAGGGCCTATCCTGAGGATGAGGAAGAAAAGGTGGAGTGAAGTGGCAGCCTGGGCCCCAGTGAGCCCTGTGCAGGGCCAGCCCTGGAAGCCTTCAAGGCTCCTTGCCTTTCCAAGCCCAAGTCCTCCTGCCAGCCTTGCCAGGAAATGTGTTTTTAGAAGGGACCCCTGGAGAGGGCACTACATAACCTAAGAGAGGACATTTTAGGAGCCGCAGAGATGCGTTCTCAGAACTTCATCACCAAGTGGTTGTCTAGGGGCCCAGTGGCTCCTGGTCCTGATTCCTAGAGCTGAATTAAGGAAATCTCAAGGAGTCAGCTTGGGCTGGGCTGCTTGCTTAGGGACCCCAAGTCTGGGCCATGGATCCACCAGGCTCAGCAAGAGTTTTTCCCACCTCTTTAGCACCCACTCCCCAGTTTTCAGGGCTCCCGCCCCCACCACAATCCCTGGCTTTGAATAGGGTCACACATGTGCGTGGGTGCACCTGCTGGTAGAGTGGAGAGCCCAGTACTGGCATGGCCTGGGGCGTGGGACATGGGGGTGGTGGGGCCAGGCTTGGTCTTCACCTCAGCAGAGGCAGGTCCCAATGTCCCTTCGTTGGCTCTGCTGCCTGTGGCCATAAGAAGGGAACTTTTACTTAATGTAGCCACAGGAAAGGACGAGATGAAACTTGCCAAGCCACACCAAGAAAGGGAAAGAGGGGAACAAAGGGTGGAATTACTGAATTGTTACGGGCTCTGGATTAATGCTGGAGTTACTTGTGTGACTGAGACCTCTTCTTGGGCAGGAAGCCACTAGAAGAGTCATGCGTGGAGTTACAGTGATGCTTCATTTTCCCTTCCTGGGCCATGGCGGCAGGGCTGGACTCTCCAGCTGTAGGCTTAGGGTGCTGTACCCTACGTGCCCCAAAGGCAGAGGCCACGGCATAACATTAAAAAAATAATAGTCATTTATTGAGGGCTTACCACCTCGACAAGGGCCTAAAATGTGTTATCTCATTTAAGTCTCATAAGCCTGCGGGTTATTTTATTATCCCGTGGACACTATTGTTATCACATTTGTAGGGGAGGAAACAGGCTCAGAGAGGTTAAGTAACTCCCAGAGTCACTAAGTAGGAAAGGGCAAGACCAGACTTAAGCCCCGGTCAGTCTGAACCCTGACCCCTATGCTCTAGTCCCATTGGTGTTGTGTATCCTTGGCATATGATGGAGCACGTGATACACAGTAGGGACTTAAGCAACGTGTGCTGATTATTGAGGTCTCCTGACTTGGCCTTTCTGCCTCTAAGTGGAACCACTTCTAAATCCCCCAAACTTGAAACTCTCTTACCTCTTTGGCCTCCCTGCCCCCACTCAGGGTCTCCTTTTGATCTTTAGCCAAAGTGTGTGACCACAGGCCAAGCTGCCTGGGCTGAGTCCAGGAGCCCTCGGCCACAGAGTCTCCTGAAGCCACGCCTGGCACATCATGGCCAATGGCAACCTGACCTCCCGGGGCATCAGTGCACGAGTGCTGCTGTGGGAGCTGCTGTGAAGGTCCAGAGCCAGCCTTCCCGGAATGCCTCGGACTGGCAGTGACTGAGAAAGGGCTACTTCGCAAACTCCCCACCCATGTTCAGGCTAGACCAGATTTGTGCCATCACTGTCAGGGGAGGACCCAGGAATGTCCCCCTCCGGGAGAGGAGGCTCCATCACTCGAGGCCCTGTCCGCAGTTGTGCCTTAGGTCTGACTTACAACCCTCATGCTGCCACCTAAGCTCATTTCTGCCTGACCCTCAGGAAGGAGCTAGAGAAAAGTGGCTGCCACGATGGCAAAGCCTTCCTAAGAGGCGAGAGCCGAGAGGCTGTCTCATGCCTTCCTTCCCTGACTCATCTGAGACACCTAGGGGCTGTCTCACCCTCTCTGAATCAGCCTTTTCATTTGCCAAATGGGAAAGGATGTTATTGTCACCACGGACAGGATGTCACAGGGCATGTAAGAAGCAAAACTGTTCTCCTTTGCCTGCCAAGAAATGTCACTATTAGGACTCCCTTCACTGTTTCCTTTTTTATAAGGAAAATATATGCATTTGAGACAGTCACACAGGCCCAACGTCAGCTTTTCTGCTGCTCCTGGACCTAGGCAAATTCAATCCTTTAGATTGTCACACGGCACACAAAGTCGAGAATAAATCATTACAGAAATGTTAAATAAAACCACCCTTAAAAAGAGGGAAGGCAGGCAGGCAGGAATTGTCCCTAGAGGAGGGAACACTGCTGAATGCCTCAGGGAGAAGCAGCCCGGGGAGTCTCTGCACAAGCTCAAGAGAGCGCTGAGGCGAGTAAGGGGTGCAGGCAGAAAGAAGGTCCGAGAAGAGGGAGGCAGGGAGAGCCCCTGCCCTGCGCAGTGCTGGAGCACGTATTTCTGCTGGAGCCTGGGTGAGCACCGTGGCAGGGGAAGGTCTGGGCTTGTGGTGAAAGATGCTGCTTTTGTAGGGGGTGCTGACCACTGTGGTCCACCTAGACACACCCCAGCGGGCAGGAATGTAAGGAGGGTGTACAATGAGCCCCTCTGAGGTCCCCCCCAGAAAAGGACCCGGATTGCAACCTCAGACACACACATGCTAATCTAAGCCTTTGGAGGACAAGGGCTCAGCTGATTCAAGCTAGAATCTTCAGATGAGGCGGAGCTGGTTTCTTGATTAGTTTGTTCTTCATGCGGTCCCCAACCTGAGCCTGTAAGGGGGTAAGGCCAGGCAGCCAGGCAGGGCCTGTGTCCCTGACATGCATTCCTCAGTGAACACCTGCCAGGCCAGCTCCCAGTCCTGCTGAGAGTGGCTGGGGCGGGGGCAGTCCCGCTCCCGACGACCTACCTTGCTCTGTGGCGGAGGGCCTGGCTTGCTGCTGCTTGGAGGGGCCGGAGCAGGAGTGGACAGGAACATGCTTCGGAAGAGCCTGCGCTTGAGGCTACTCTCCTGGGTCTTAGGGCTGGGGCTGCCCTCCACACCGGGCCTGCCCGCAGCTGAGCCCACTAGGCAAGACTGTGGCCGGGTCTCCTCAGCTCCATGCCTGGCAGCCTTGGTCCCCCGCTTCCCGGTGTTTGCAGGGGGCGAGGAGCTGGGCGGGGAGCTCTGCAGGCAGGCCCCCAGCTGCAGGCAGTGCTGTGTGGCACCCTGGAACTCGGCGGGGCCCAGGGACTGCGCCTTGGTGGCCAGCCCGTTGGGCAGGACCCGTGGGCTCTGTGGCTCCGGCTGTCTGCGGCCTGCTGGTGTGCCCCCGTCGCAGCTGAGGTAGAGGCCATGGGAGTCAGTGCACTCAGACTGGGGGCTCTGCAGGTACATGTCGGGGTTGGCGGCCCACTGTTCCTCACCCAGCAGCCCCAGGGACTGTGCCCGCCGCCGGCTGGCGGGGCTGCGGCCGCGCAGGGTGTTGGAGCTGATGACCGACAACTTCTGGATGTCATTGAGCAGCCCAGATATGTAGCCGTCCATGGGTACAGAGCTGCCACGCACCACTGTCTGCAGAGCAGGGGAGAAGAGCGGGAGTGAGGGGTCTGTTTGTGGCAGGAGGGCCGGCCTGGGACCAGATCAGAGAGTCTCCCTGGGGTCCTTGGGGAGGAACATCTAAGGACCTTGCCTGCTGTGGCATCTAGCCATGCTGTGATTTTTCAGTCATTTACCAGAGCCCATGGCAGGTCAGGCCTGTGCTGGTGCAGGAATACAGGGAGAAGGCCCACGTTCATGGGGCTTGCAGCCCCGTCGGTGAGCAACCATGAGTTTACAATCCAGCACGCCAAATGGTGTGGGGAGCTCAGCTTTGGGCGATGAAGGGGTACTAGGCGGCCTCCAGACCCCACCTGGGGCCCGCAGATGTTCTCCAGCTGTCTGCAGCCTTCTGGGAGACATGCAGAGTTCTCTGAGGAGGCAGGAACCGGTCCAGGGCTCTCCTCCACACACACTGGCTTTGCGGCCTCCAAATCCCGACAGGGTCCTGACCCCCACCCCTACCAGGTTCCTGGATCTACCCTTCCTGACACACACAATTAAACCCCCAGCCCCATGGGGGCTGCAGGTCCAAATGTCTCATGGGCGCACTTAATACTAAAAGATAATTTATTGCTATCTGAAATTCAAATGTTATTGGGCATCCTGTATTTTTATTTGCTAAATCTGGCAACCCTACCACCCTGCAGAGAGGGACTCCCCAGGTTCCTCCTCCCTGGGTCACCCAGGGAGAGAATGAGAGGCTGATTAACAGGGAATGAAAACAGT